>NC_052069.1:65288380-65609094 GCF_015852505.1 Tachyglossus aculeatus | reverse complement strand
AAGGTGAAAGGTCCTATACCCTATAACAAAGTTTTTAATCTTCTGGAAATCCGTTCATAGTGACATATTTGATTTGATTTAAAAAACCAAAAAACTATTCATAAAAGCAAAACTCCTGAAGAAGAAACAAAACTTGAGTTTGCAAATTGGACTGAATTAAGGAAAATGGAGAGAACATTCTGTATTGTCTTGCCACTACATTATTTCACACAAAATTTTATCCCCCGGGGTTTTTACTTTTCCTTCCTATCATTCATCTCCTGTTCCTTTAGCAGAAACTGACAATGGATAATATTCCTATCACCTTTTGATGGAATTTATTATGTGCTTACCATGTGCCAGGCACTGTACTAAGTTCTGGAGTAGATAGAAGCTAATCAGGTCAGACATAATCCATGTCCTACATGGGGTTCAGAGTCTTAATACAAATTTTACAGATGAGATAACTGAGGCACAGAGAAATTAAGTGACTTGCCCAAGGTCACACAGTAGACGTGGCAGAGCCAGGATTAGAACCCAGGTCCTTCTGACTCTCAGGCCTATGCTCTATCCATTACACCATGCTGCTTCCCATGGCCTGAGCTCTAAGCATAAATACTAAGTGGGCACTCCCTGAATAGTCCAGAGATAAGAGACGGCTTTAATTTTCTGTTTTACAGAGATTATAAGGATTAGGCAACCATTCTTAAATGAACCAATACTACCTACTCAGCAACTTCCTAGGGAACATATTGACCCAGGATGCAATGATTGAAAAGGAAGAAGTATCGTCTAGTGGATGAATGTGGGCCTGAGAGCCAGATTACATGGAGTCTAATCACAGCTCCACTATTTGCTGTGTGACATTGGTCAAGTCACTTTAACTTCTCTGAGCATCAGTTAACTAATGGAAAGTTAATTTAAGAGTTGCCATCCGTAAATACCCAAGACAATTTTAATGCTCAGAATAGAGAGGGGGAAAGGAAGAGAAAGAAGGAAAGGGAGAGGGAGAGGAAGAGGGAGAAGGAGAGGGAATGAGAGAGAGCACACTGAGAAGCAGCATGACATAGTGGATAGAGCATGGGCCTGTGGGGTCAGAAGGTCATGGGTTCTAATCCTAGCTCCACCTCCTATCTGCTGTGTGAACCTGGGCAAATCATTTCACTTCTCTGAGCCTCGGTTACCTCATCCGTAAAATGGGGATTGAGATTGTGAGGCAAGAATTCTTGTAAGGCAAGAATTCTCCCCCTCATCCCCCTTCTCCCCCTCATCCCCCTCTCCATCCCCCCATCTTACCTCCTTCCCTTCCCCACAGCACCTGTATATATGTATATATGTTTGTACATATTTATTACTCTATTTATTTATTTTACTTGTACATATCTATTCATTTTATTTTGTTAATCTGTTTGGTTTTGTTCTCTGTCTCCCCCTTCTAGACTGTGAGCCCACTGTTGGGTAGGGACTGTCTCTATATGTTGCCAACTTGTACTTCCAAAGCACTTAGTACAGTGCTCTGCACACAGTAAGCGCTCAATAAATACGAATGATTGATTGATTGATTGTGTCCAAACCAATTTTCTTGTATCCACCCCAGGGCTTAGTACAGTGCTTGGCACATAGTAAACACTTAACAAATACCATTATTATTATTATTATCATATCATCATTATTATCTGGATTTAATCAGAACTCTCTACTAAGCCATCACAATTTGAATTTAAAAAGAGTTTTCTACAGTTTGTTGGTATAGGCTCATTAACCCCGCTACCTCATTTCAAGAAATGATAGAGGCACATGGAAATGGTGAGAGACTCTTACAGGTTTGTATCTCAGGGCATCTCTGTAGGAGCCGAAGAGAGCCGCCTGGGCCCTCAGGAAAGCCCGGGCCACTCCGTCGCCCGTGGCTGTCGACTGCTTCTTCAGTTTACTTTTCAAGTTCGAGACCTGCGTGGCAGAGAGGAGAAGTGAAATTAACACCTCCGAAATTGGAGTGGAGAGGTACGAACCCAATCAGCAGGAGAACCCCGGTGTCCGCGGATCAGCCAGAAACTCATCCTCCTTCTTGATAGCTTATCGTTTCCACCACAGAGAGCACCTGCTGGTCCGTTAATTGAAAGGCAAGTGGGAGAGGATGGAAAAGTGCTAATGCAAATTGGTTTATGCTCTCTTTTTTTCTTCCCAAGGCCTTCTGACATAAAGAAGCTTTAATTATTTTATCGTAAACTGCTTCCAAGCTGCTTTCCTGCAAAATTTTAACCATCAGAACATGTGTCTCTTATTGGAGATGAAGCCAGTTTGGCTTTTTTCCTTTAGGCGAGGTAGAGTTAACGGTTGAGGTCACTTGGGCTTCACTTACCCCTTGACTTTCTTTTCAATGCCCAATTACACACACACACACACACACACACACACACTTCTCCCACAATTGAGGTGGGAGAGTTGCCACAGATTCACTATTTTGGAAGGTGGGGGATGATTGTTCAATGTAACTGCAATTGCAATGATTTTGGAGGGTGAACGGCGAATATTGATAAGAGATTTTTCATCCCAAAAGTACCAACTACAAGGAAAGGCAGTCCCACCCAGTGCTTCATTTTTAAAATTCTGATCTAACCTAATCCAAGGAGTACACAGCGATCAAAAGGTAGGTAGATATCTTACAATTTATTTGATAAGGAAAATTGCCATATGGTAACAAAATTTATTTGGGGAGGAAAAATAATTTAGGGAAGGAAATAAGTCTTTCTCCCCACATTCTACATCACTTCGTATTGTGTGGCTAGCTAAACAATGACACAAACACACACTAGAGAGGCGAGAACTGATTTCCGTGCAGTTCACAAACCTTCATTTACCTTCCATTGTTGTCACAGTTGCCTGATAAAGGAAGAAGTTGGATTTACAACACAAATGGTTCCTGAAAACTGTCTCAAGCCAAAATGTTGTCAGGCACACTCAGTCAATCAACCAGTCAATGGCTTTGGAGGGCTTACCACATGCACAGCACTATACTAAACTCTTGGGAGAGCACAGTTCAACAGAATTGGTTGACAAATTCCCTGCCCACATCAAGCTTAGAATCTGGACGGAGAGACAATCATTAATATGAATTAATGAATAATAATGTAGAGTTTATAGATATGTACATAAATACTGAGGGGTTGAGGGTGGGACAAACAGCAGAAGCCCAGAGGTCACAGATCCAACTGGAAGACCAATTTCCTCATAGGACCAGTGTTATAAATGGGGATTGGTCCCTGAAACAAGGTTGGATACCCTATATTTAGCGAAATTACCCAGAACTGTCTATTCGATCAACTGTAGATCAATCAGTCATTGGCATTTATTGAGCACTTACTGTGTGCAGAGCACTGTACCAACTGCTTGAGGTAGTCCAGTATGACAGAACCGGTTGTAACGTTCCCTGCCCACAAAGAATTTACAGTCTAGAAGATCAGTCAATCAATCATATTTACTGAGCGCTTAATGTGTGCAGAGCACTGTACTTAGAACTTGGGAGAGTAAAGGGAAGTAGCACGGTGTAGTGGATACAGCATGGGCCTCAGAGTCGGAAAGTCACGGATTCTAATCCTGGCTCTGCCACTTGTCTGCTGTGTGGCCTTGGGCAAGTCATTTCACTTCTCTGGGCCTCAGTTTCTTCATCGTAAAATGGGGAACAATAATAATAATAATGGCATTTATTAAGCACTTACTATGTGCAAAGCACTGTTCTAAGCACTGGGGAGGTTACAAGGTGATCAGGTTGTCCCATGGGGGGCTCACAGTCTTAACCCCCATTTTCCAGATGAGGTAACTGAGGCACAGAGAAGTTAAGTGACTTGCCCAAAGTCACACAGCTGACAACTGGCAGAGGCGGGATAGACTGTGCGCCCCATGTGGAACAGGGAGTGTGTCCAACTCGATTTTCGTGCATCCACCCTAGTGCTTAGTACAGTGGCTGGCACCTAATCAGCACTTAAAAAATACCACTAATTATTATAACAGTATAACAGAGTTGGTAGAACTGCTCCCTGCCCAAATTGAGTTTATAGTCTACAGAGGGAGAGAGATATTAATATAAACAAATTATGGCTATGTACCTAAGTGCTGTAGGGCTGAGGGAGGGGTGAACAAAGGGAGCAACTCCAAATGCAAGGGTGATGCAGAAGGGAGTGGGAGAAGAGGAAATGAGAGCTTAGTCAGGGAAGGCTTCTTGGAGGAGATATGCCTTCAAAAAGGCTTTGAAGGTGAGGAGAGGATTTCTCTGTCTATTATGAAGAGGGAGGACTTTCCAGGCCAGAGGCAGGACATGGGTGAGAGGTCTGCAGCAAGATAGATGAGACAGAAGTACAGTGAGAAGGCTGGCATTAGAGGAGTGCAGTATGCAGGTTGAGTTGCAGTATTAATTCATTCATTCCCTGTTGTATTTACTGAGAACTTACTGTGTGCAGAGCACCGTACCAAGCGTTTGGGAGAGTACAATACAACAATAAACAGACACAGTCCCTGCCCACAACGAGCTTACAGTTTAGAGTGGGGGAAAGAAGCCAGTAGAAAGAAGCTAGCAAAAGTATTGGGAGCAAGATGAATGAGTGCTTTAAAGTCAATATAAGGGGTTTCTGTTTGATGTGGAGGTGGATGGGCAACCACTGGAGGTTCTTGAGGAGCGGAGAAACATGGAATGAACACTTTTATAGAAAATGATCTTGGCAAGAAGATGAGTTACATAAGTGCATTAAGGTATCTATTTTGAATCAGAGAGGTTCAACCATAACAGGTTTAACTTAAATATCACAGAATGTCTGATCTTCCCACATTACTCCATCTAGACATTAGGTAACATCCTCTTCAACTCCATACCCCCAGCCCTCTCTCCCACACTATAATAACTTGTAAGACAATTTCTCCATTTCCCTACTTCTTCTACAAACTTCCCCAACGTACTACTGACCAATCCTCCGGAGAAACGCCATAAAGGAATTAGTATTTTAAAGTCAAATGTGTCGTAATGTGCAATAATGCTGAAACAGTGTTAATTCAGAAAGAATCTAAGTGCTGTCCTTTTTAACAAGAAATGGCTTTACAAGACTGCCTTTAACAAGTTGAGAATTTACTATATAACAAAGTTTACATTAAATGTCATTTAATGAATCTACTGAAAATCTAATATGTGGGCTGTTTCTAAATAGGACTGTGTTTCCCTTATGAAACTATCCTATAACCAAAATTGTGTTGGTTCTCCATTAATAACAACTGTGGCACTTGTTACTATGTGCCAAGCACTACAATGCACTAAGCACTGTACTAAACACTGACAGTCCTTGTTCCAATCATGGTTCACATTCTAAGGACGAGGAAGAACAAGTACTGAATCTTCATTAATGTATGCAAAAGAAGAATATTTTTGTTTCTTTAAAGCTTGCGATCTAGACTGTTCTTGTAGGTGATGATTGTAATGGAAGTGTCAACCTAATTAGCAACTAAACTTTGAATAATGCTAATGAGGAATGAACATGGCATCAGAGGAAAGACTAGCTCTACAGGTGATAAAGATTCACAGTAGTGACATTTTCCAGTGTAAAGTCACAGTTACTGTGATCTGATCAAAGAAAAAGACCCCCATTGGGTCCAATTATAAGCATATTTTGAAAAAAAAAAAAAAAGGTTGCATTACGATGATCACAATCTATACAGAAAGGCTTTAATAATATAGGCCTTTTCCCCTTAGCAGAATTTCTCTTCCAATTCTAACCATGCTCCATAGACCCACACAAAGGATTTGAACATGATTAGCCCATTTACATGCAGCTGAGATCATTTTATTTTTTTATTTAGGCGTGTTTTTATTCCTAATCTCAAAATACAAAAGGAAAATTTACAGAACAATAATAGTTAAAACATCTCAAAGTAGCAAAAGAAAATTTGTGTCACTTGGCATTTTCTGAACTCTAATTTTAGATAATTTAGAAAGTAATCAAACCCTCGATTTTTCTTTCAGTAACAATAATTTTAGCATGTGTTCATCGATGGTATTTAATGAGCACTTACTGAGTGTTCAGAGTACTGTACTAAATGCTTGGGAGAGAAAGACACAATACTGAGGGTAGACATGTTCAGGGAACTTACAGTATAGTGGGGAAGACAGACATTGAAATGAATTACCGAAAGGTAATAAATACCGTTGGTCTGGAATGGGGTGAGAATCAAATTGCTTAAGAGATACATACCCGAAAAGAGTAGCTGCTGCAAAAGGAAGAGTGAATCTGGTGGGAAAATGAGAGGTTAGTTTGGGTATACTTCATGGAGGAGATATGATTCTAGTTCGGCTTTGAAGATGGGGTGTGTGGTGGTCTGTCAGATATGAAGAGGGACAGAATTATGTGCTTTAAGCACTGGGATTAAATACAAGATAAGCAGACACAGTCCCTATCTCGAAAGGGGCTCACAGGCCAAGAGACGGTGAAAATAGAAATTTAATTCCTGTATACAGATGAGAAAATTGAGTCACAAAATCATAAAGCAGGCAAGTGGCAGAGCCAGGATTTCCTAATAATTGATAATAATGATGGTATTTGTTAAGCACTTGCTACGTGTCAAGCACTGTTCTAAGTGCTGGGATGGATACAGGTGTACAGGTCAGATACTGTCCCTATCCCATGTGAAGACTCACAGTCTAAATAATAGGGAGAAGAGGGATTGCAACCCCATTTTAGAGATGAGGAAACTGAGGCCCAGAGAAGTTAAGAGACTGGACCAAGATCATGCAGCAGGAAATCAGTGGAGCTGGGATGAGAACCCATTCCCTTGGTCTTTCCACTAGCCCATGCTGCTTCCGCGGGCAAGCTGACACAATAAGAAGAAAAAGAAATAAGTTTTCCCAATGAACACTAGCCAGAGAAGATCTGTGTTTCCTGCAGATCTGTCAGAAGTAAAAAGGACAAGAGAGGAAAAGAACAGGGAGAGACACAAAGAGGCAGAAGGAAAAACCCAGGTACGGAGTGAAAATAAATGAGAATGGTCTGGAATGCAGTTACAGGATATCAGGAATTGCCAGAAGGGCCTTTCTGGTATGAAAATGATTTCACCAGTGAAATGACAGTGGCAGGTGGCAGTTTGCTGTTGCCCCTTCTCTGTGCCCAGGGTGGGGAAAGGCAAGTCTGCATTACCCTGATTTGCTCCCATTGCTCTTCCCTGCTCTCAACCCCACAGCACTTTTGTACACATCTGTAATTTTATTTATTTGTATTGATATCTGTCTCCATTTCCCACCCCCGACAAGGCTAGTTGTGGGCAGGGAATGTCTCTGTTTGTTGTTGTACTGTACTTATCCAAGCACTTAGTACAGTGCTCTGCACACAGTAAGCACTCAATAAATACAATTGAATGAATGAATAAGAGGCAGTGGTGCCGAGTCCAGCCCTAAGCCCTGCCCCTACTGGGTCTTGCTCACGGGTAGTCCAAGCCTGGCTCCTGTCCCCACAACATTTCTCCAACTCCCAGAGTTGACGTGTGTGCCTTCGTGGGCAGATTCTTTAGTGGCCACCCTAATGTCCCAGTGCACCACAGCAAGTTGGAAGAGGACACAGAACACGGCCTTCGAATGGAAGTGGAAGTGGATTTGCCTAGGTTCCCCACAGCTGCCTGGTAACACTTCGTCACCAACATACAAGCAACCAACTCCCCTGAAAGCCTGCTTATGGCTCCCACAGAAGGATTTTATTTTTAACTTTCATCTTAGACAGTGGGGAGGCCAGATGGGAATTCAAAGACCAAAGGGAGGGGACAATCTTGAATACACATACAACACATACCTGTTCTGTCCAAACAATCTGGAAACACATTGTCAGATCTTAATGCATGGACACACATACACCTCTCCCTCTCACACATTCATGTGGACTTCATTAGACTCAGACAGTTCTTTAGACATTCACATGGTTAAACAAATGCAGAGCTACACTGACAAACAAACCTTTCCCAAGCAGAGGTTCCCAAGATGGACAGGAGTAAAAATATTCTTCTGTCATTCTAATGTAAAGAGGATGGGCCTGAGAGTGAAGGCAACTAGGTTCTAATCCCGGCTCTGACGCTTGTCTGCTCTGGGACGCTGGATAAGGCATTTAACTTCTCTGGGCTTCAGTTTTCCCAACTGAAAAACAGAGATTTAATACTGGTTCTCCCTCCTACTTAGACTATGAGTTCCATGTGGTACAGGGATTGAATCCAACCTGATTACCATGTATCTAACCCAGTACTTAGTACAGTTCTGGGCACATTATTCTATTTAGTTTTTCATGATGTGGATATATCTAAAATTCGATTTATTTATATTGATGCTATTGTTGCCTGTTTACTTGTTTTGAAGTTGGTCTCCCCCCAACAGACTGTGAGCCCATTGTTAGGCAGGGATTGTCTCTGTTACTGAATTGTACTTTCCAAGTGCTTAGTACAGTGCTCTGCACTAAGTAAACGCTCAATAAATACGATTGAATGAACGAATGAACATAGTAAGTGCTTAACGGGTACTATTATTATTATTACTATTATCAATATGATATATGGCTCTCCATCACCTCACCCCCTCCTACCTCAACTCCCTTCTCTCCTTCTACAGCCCAGCCTGCACCCTTAGCTCCTCTGCCGCTAACCTCCTCACTGTATCTCGTTCTCTCCTCTCCTGCCATCGACCCCTGGCCCACGTCCTCCCCCTGGCCTGGAATGCCCTTCCTCTGCACATCTGCCAAGCTAGCTCTCTTCCTCCCTTCAAAGCCCTACTGAGAACTCACCTCCTCCAGGAGGCCTTCCCAGACTGAGCCCCCTTTTTCCCCTCCTCCTCCCCATCCTCCCCGCCCTACCTCCTTCCCCTCCCCACAGCACCTGTATATATGTTTGTACAGATTCATTACTCTGTTTTACTATTTACTATTCTATTTATTTTGTTAATGATGTACATTTAGTTTTAATTCTATTTGTTCTGATGACACCTGTCTACATGTCTTATTTTGTTGTCTGTCTCCCCCTTCTAGACTGTGAGCCCGTTGTTGGGCAGGGACCGTCTCTATATGTTGCCGACTTGTACTTCCCAAGCGCTTAGTACGGTGCTCTGCACACAGTAAGCACAATAAATATGACTGAATGAATGAATATGAAATTGACTGAAACAGCTGCCATTCTTCTGGCTGAAATGAGATCCTAATGCAGATTCCATATGAAGGATGAGCCAGCCAGACTTCGGCAGAGGAAGTGGCTGCAATTTCAATCCTGCATTCGTTTCTGCTGCTGGTACAGTAGCACCCCTCTTGCCAGCTCTATGTGAAACCTTCTGTGGAGGACATAATCGAAATTCACTTCTCCAAGACCTGTTCTAGCACCAATTCTGGGCTGCTTGTTCTCACAAGATTTGTACAAACCCTAGCATTTTCTTTGGCCTTGAGAAACTCAGCTCTAATGGGGCTACCTATCTACCTACAGGCACTAGATACTGACCGTGAATGCTCAAACCTCTGATCTAGTGACAGCAGCGGATCCTCTGATCTAGCGACCTTTTTTGACCAAAACGTTTACTCAAAAATGGTTCACCAATTTTCTCTGGATGGGGCATAGATGTGTACAGAGGTGAGATGCAGCCTGTTTTCAGGCTAAAAAGAGGAACATTAAAGAACAAGGTTAAGAGGAGAAATTAAAATTACCTAGGGCTTCAGCAGGAAATGAAACTCCTCTGGCCGCTGTGATTTTATCATTTCCCTCTGCGGCAATCCATCCCTACAGGCAACGAGCTGTATTCCAGTGGCTCCACAGAGTCTACCAGGAGAGCTGTCAACCCTCCTGGTTCTGAAATAAGAAAAGGTCCTTTGGCCTTCCCCCAGTTAAACTCCCAGGAGCCAGAGGGCTAGTAGAAAGAGGACACGTTTGAGTGTCTACACTCTAGTGCAGCTCTGCTACTGGCCTGTACTGTCACTCAACTTCTCCATGCCTCGGTTTTCTCATGTCTCCAGAAGAGAAGCAGCATGGCCTAGTGGATGGACCATAGGCTTGGGAGTCAAAAGGATCTGGGTTCTCTTCCCGGCCCCACCACTTGTCTGCTGGATGAGCTTGGGCATGTCACTTCAACTTCTCTGTGCCTCCATTACCTCATCTGCAAAATCAGGATTAAGACTGTGAGCCCCACAAGGGACCTGGACTGTGTCCAACCTATCTTGTACCTACTATGCCAGTGCTTAGTACAGTGCCTGCCTCATAGTAAGTGCTTAAACACCATAAAAAAATTGTTTAACTAGGGGTTAACTGCCCCTCCATTCCGCATAGGGCTATTGAGAAACTGACAAAACTTTGGTTGGGGACTCGGAAGCTACGTATAGTAATGCCCTCTTGGGATCAAATGTGGCTCTTCAGCACAGGCAGGGACCAGCTCTGTTGTTTCCTGGAAGTTGGCGCCCACCTATGCAGTCCAGTACAGATCACCGGGGGCATCGCCTGTTGCTTAAAAGTGCCTCAGGAGATGGGCAGTGTTACCTCCCTGCCCCGTAGACTGTAAGCTCATTGTGGGCAGGGAATGAGTCTATTTATTGCTATATTGTACTCTTCTAAGCACTTAGTACAGTGGTTGGTACACAGTAAGTACTCAATCAATATGACTGACTTACTACCTGCTTCTGAATTCCTCCCCACAGCCAACATTCCCCCACCTTCGTCCCCATTTCTCTTTTCTCCTCCTGCACTCTCCACTCCCCCGTCCCTCTCCTTTCCCTAATGATGCCCCATGTCACGTGAAGACCCTATAGACTGTATGGCTCTTCACACCTCAACTGCTCCAAGAATTCATTTTGTTTCTCTTCTACTGACCCTTGATTGATGTGAAAATATTTTGGAAAAAATGAAAGTGCTATATAAATTCAAGGAATTGTATTATCTACTGTATTACCAAATCCAATAACTCAAGCTCTTACCCAACCAGCAGAGGACTTGGGATCTAATCCTGGCTTTGCCATTTACCTGCTGTGTGATCCTGGACAAGTCACTAAAACTTTTCTGGGCCTCAGTTCCCTCATCTACAAAATGGGGATTCAATACCTGTTCTCCCTTTTATTGAGACTGTGAACCCCATGGTGGGATCTTATTACCTTAGTGTCTACCTCAGTGCCTAACATAGAGCTTGGCATGAAGTACACACATAATAAAGCCATTATTGTGATTATTCTCTTTATCACATTATTCTATTATTATAATAGGGGTCGATGGAGGACAGGCGAGAATGAGGCACAGTGAGGAGGTTAGTGGCAGAGGAGCAGAGGTTGTGGGCTGGGCTGTAGAAGAAGGGAGGTGAGGTAGGAGGGGGCGAGCCTTGAAGCCGAGAGTGAGGAGTTTTTGCTTGATTCGCGGGTTGACAGGCAACCACTGGAGATTTTTGAGGAGGGGAGTGACAAGCCCAGTTTATTTATGTACAAAGATAATCCAGGCAGCAGAATGAAGTATAGACTGAAGCAGGGAGAGACAGGAGGATGGGAGATCAGAGAGGAGGCTGATGCAGTAATCCAGTCGGGATAGGATGAGAGATTGAACCAGCAAGGTAGTGGTTTGGATGGAGAGGATAAGGTGGATCTTGGCGATGTTGTGGAGGTGAGACCGGCAGGTTTTGGTGACAGATTGGATGTGTGGGGTGAATGGGAGAGCGGAGTTGAGGACAACACCAAGGTTGCGGGCATGTGAGATGGAAACGATGGTAGTGCTGTCTACAGTGACGGGAAAGTCAGGGAGAGGACAAGGTTTGGAAGGAAGATAAGGAGCTCAGTCTTGGACATATTGAGTTTTAGATGGTGTGCAGACAGCCAGATGGAGATGTCTTCAAAGCAGGAGGAGATACGAGCCTGGAGGGATGGAGAGAGAGCAGGGGCAGAGATGTAGATTTGGATGTCATCAGCGTAGAGATGATAGTTGAAGCCGTGGGAGCGAATGAGTTCACCAAGGGAGTGAGTGTAGGTAGAGAACAGAAGGAGACCGAGAACTGACCCTTGGGGAACCTCTACAGTAAGGGGATGGGAGGGGGAGGAGGAGCCCGCAAAGGAGACTGAGAATGAACAGCTGGAGAGATAAGAAGAGAACCAGGAGAGGAAGAAGTCTGTGAAGCCACGGTTGGATAGCATGTTGAGGAGAAGGGGGTGGTCCACAGTGTCGATGAAAACGGAAAATGGTTAAAGTATATTACAGCTAACCAAACAGGGAAGGCAAGATAGATGTGGGTATCACTGTTCAATTCTCCACCAGTACAATGGTATACCACTAATATAGCCCTCTAGACTATAAGCTCATTATGGGCAGGGAATATGTCTGCTAATTCTCTTGTACTGTACTCTCCCAAGTGATTAGAACAGTGCTCTGCACATAGTAAGTGCTCAATAAATACCATTGATTATAAAAATGACATTTGTTAAGTGCTTACTCTGTGTAAGCACTGGGGTAGGTTCAATATTTGCATATCTACCTCAGCCTCTTCCCCACCTGAGACTCACAATCCAAGCTGGAGGGATCCCGCTGTTGGGTAGGGACCATCTCTATATGTTGCCAACTTGTACTTCCCAAGCGCTTAGTACAGTGCTCTGCACACAATAAGCGTTTTGTTTTGTTCTCTGTCTCCCCCTTCTAGACTGTGAGCCCACTGTTGGGTAGGGACCGTCCCTATATGTTGCCAACTTCCCAAGAAATTAGTACAGTGCTCTGCACACAGTAAGCGCTCAATAAATACGATTGAATGAATGAATAAATACGATTGAATGAATGAAAGGAATAACAATCAAGGCATGGAGATGTAAAATGCCTTGCCCAAGGTCACATAGCGGGCAAGTGGAGGGACTGGGATTAGAACACCATGGCTGCCCTTACATTAGACTAGGAGACACTAACGTCAGATCCTGCTGAGAAAACATTTCAAGGTTTTATATGGCACTGGGGACAATTTTCTAGTGCAAAAAGTAGAATCATCTAGGGTATGAATAAAGTAGAGCATACACTTTTCTTGATTGATCCTTGCCAACAGGGAAAAATTAGTTGAGGATTTAATGGGATGGAAACCCTGGAGGAAGCAATTAGAAAGTAATTGTGTTCCACACCCAGAGAGGAGAGACAGAAAAATGAACTTTAGGAAAATGAACTGGGAGACACTTGGGGCACAAGATGAAAGGGTCTGGTGGAAGCGAGCATAAAGGAGCCCAGGAAATCCTTCCAGAAGGAAAATCGTCAGAGCTGGAAAACTGGAAATTAGGCCAGATTGGAGAAAGGGGCAATGTCGAGATTGGAAAACAATGGCTCCAAAGACAACAACGCAACAAGCTTTAGACACAATCAGTTCAGTTACGGCCTGACCCAAGACACTGCCACGCAACAGCAGGGGCAAGAACAGTGGTAACAACCAGAAGCAGCGAGGCCTAGTGGATAGAACACAGGTCTAGGAGTCCGAAGGACCTGGGTTCTAATCCTGGCTCTGCCTCGTCTGCCATGTGACCTTGGGCAAGTCACTTCTCTTCTCTGTGGCTCAGCTACCTCATCTGTAATAAGGGGTTTAAGCCGGTGAACCCCATGTGGGACGGTGACTGTGTCCAACCTGACCAGCTTGCATCTACCCCAGCACTCAGAACGATGTTTGACACCTAATAAGCCCTTAACAAATACTATTATCATAATTTTTATTATTTATTCACAAGGCTTTAGTGATATGTACCTTGGGAGTCCTAAGAAATTGATCGATGGGAATGCAGTATCACTGGTCATTATTATGGAAACGCATGGAAGGAGGAAATAGTTCTAATGGTTGGGAAAGAACAAGTTGCGCCAATCTTTTCAAGGATGGATGGACAATAATGGAAATACACTCAGAGCTGTTTAACAGTGATCCCTGGAAAAATGGTAGAATTTGCAACCACCTAGAGAATCATGAGATACAATAAAAATAAGACAAAAGCAAATCATGACAGGCCACTTTAATTTCCTTCTGTGACAGAATGCTATATCACGTAAGCAAAAATAAATGCACTCTACATATCTAGATAAATTATAAATATAATCTATCTTGTAGAGATAATACTACTACTACTAAGAGATAATACTACTCTAAGAGATACTACTAATAATATGTTAATATACTAATAATGCTACTAATAATATGTTAATAATAATATAATAATAATACTAATAATACCATATGTTGCCAACTTGTACTTCCCAAGCGCTTAGCACAGTGCTCTGCACACAGTAAGCGCTCAATAAATACTATTGATTGATTGATTGATTAATAATAATGATGGTATTCTTTAAGTGCTCACTATGTGCCAAGCACTCTTCTAAGCACTGGGGTAGATACAAGGTTATCAGGTTGTCCCACATAGGGCTCAGAGTCAACCCCCATTTTACAGATGAGATAACTGAGGCACAGAGAAGTTACGTGACTTGCCTAACGTCACACTGCTGACAAGTGGCGGAGCTGGGATTTGAACCCACAACCTCTGACTCCCAAGCCTGTGCTCTTTCCACTGAGCCAAAATACAGCATGGTCTAAGGGAGAGAGAGGACGGGCCCGGGAACCACAGAACCTGGGTTCTAATCAATCAATCAATCAGTATTTATTGAGCGCTTACTGTGTGCAGAGCACTGTACTAAGCGCTTGGGAAGTACAAGTTGGCAACAACTTGTTCTAATCCCAGTCTGCCTGCTGTGCCTCTGTAACCTCGTATTCAATATCTCTTCTCCCTACTTAGACTGAACCCCATGTGGAACAGGGATTGTGTCCAACCAGGTATCTTGCATTCGTCCCAGCATTCAGTGCTTGGCATTGTTAAGTATTTAGTAAATACCACAGTTACTGCTATAAGTATTACCTGTTAGGAGCGGTACTACGTACTATTTGACCCCTTGATATTCACCCTACCCTCAGCCCCACAGCATGGCTCAGTGGAAAGAGCACAGGCTTTGGAGTCAGAGGTCATGGGTTCAAATCCCAGCTCTGCCAAGTGTCAGCTGTGTGACTTTGCACAAGTCACTTATCTGTGCCTCAGTTCCCTCATCTGTAAAATGGGGATTAAAACTGTGAGCCCCATGTGGGGCAACCTTATCACCTTGTATCCTCCAAACACTTAGAACAGTGCTTTGCACATAGTAAGCGCTTAACAAATACCATTATTATTATTATTATTACTTATGTAGATATTTGTACTTCATGTATTTATTTTCATGTCTGTCTCCCCCCTCTAGACTGTAAGATCCTTGCGGAAAGGGAACGTGTCCACCACTCTGTTGCACTGTAATCATAATAATGATGGTATTTAAGCGCTATGTGCCAATTGTCCAAAGGGCTTGGTACAGTGCTCTGCACACAAGAAGCACTCCATAAATACCACTGATTAATTGATTCTGAAGTCTGTTCCAAATGGCACCCTCTCTGACAAGTTGGAAATGTGGGACCATGACCCATGACAGTTAGGTGAGTGCACATCTAACTCTACCTCAAGGATGGAAGGAGTGTGGTTTAGGGGAAGGAACACGGCGATGGGAGTCTGAGGACCTGGGTTGGTAGCCGTGGGCACGTCACTTCATTTCTCTGGGCCTCAGTTACCTCATCTGTAAAATGAGGATTAAGGCTGTGAGCCCCATGTGGCACAGGGACTGTGTCCAACTTGATTTGCTTGTATCTACCCCAGTGCTTAGTACAGTACAGGCCTGGGAATCAGAAGGTCATGGGTTCTAATCCCTGCTCCACCACTTGTCTCTGTCTGACCTTGGCAAGTCACTTCCCTTCTCTGTGCCTCAGTTACCTCATTTGTAAAATGGGGATTGAGATTGAGTCCCACTAGGGACAGGGACTTTGTCCAACCTGATTTGCTTGTATCCACTCCAGTGTTTAGTACAGTGCCTGGCATATAGTAAGTGCTTAACAAATTATTATTATTATTAAAAGAGGTAATGTGAAAGTGCTTTGGAATAAAAAGCCTTACACAAATTCAGGGTGTTATTATTAGGGTCAGTGGCTTGATTTCAACCTGAGAAGACAGGGATTGATTGCAGAACAAGTCCTACGCCAAGTCTTTACTGATGACCTGGTTGGAGGAATTGAGAATATTCTCAGCAGATATCAATCGATGGTATTTTTTGAGAGCTTACTGTATGCAGAGCTCTGCACTAAGCATCGAGATACACACGTGATGCTTAATTGTAAGGGGTTGCTGACACTTTGGAAAACCAGAATAAAATTCAAAAAATTGGTGAATTGCTTCCACAGATAAAGAACGGAAGGGATAAAATTCCACAGGGACAGAAAAGTGCTGTGTGTCCTAGCGTGACCCTAAGGAGAAGGGGGCACCACAAATCCAGGTTGTGGAAAGATGGGTTAGCCACCACAATGTAGGAAAAAGCCTGAGGGTTGTACAGGGCTAAAAGACGACTGTCAGTCACTCACGCAGTGGCTGCTATTTCAAAACTCAGCATGAGACTGGGATGTATCAACAGGAATGTGACAAGCCAGAGTTAGGAAGTCATTTTCTTCTTGATACTCTGTGCAAGCCACGTTTTTCTCTGAGAACTGAATTTGGATTTCGTCACCATGCTTTTAAAGGATGCCGTGAAGGTCCAAAAATGATTGAAGGCTTGGTAACGGGTCCTATGGGAAAAGAGGTACAGGAACTGGGACTGTTTAACTTAGAGAAGAAAAGACCCGGGGGAGACTAAACCACCTTTCAGGCCACTGTGGTTTAGTGAGAATGCCTGTCCATTGCTTTCAGTGTGCACCTACCGCTGAATGAGTAAATAGTTTAAATGAAAATGGGGAGGATTTTGGCTGGACACCAAAATGATGAAAACCTTGAGCACTAAAATTAACCAATCAATGCTATAAATATATAGCCCCAGCTCTGTTACTTGCCCGTTGCCTGACTGTGGGCCTCAGTTTCCTCGTAT
Organism: Tachyglossus aculeatus; assembly: GCF_015852505.1. Lineage (NCBI taxonomy): Eukaryota > Metazoa > Chordata > Mammalia > Monotremata > Tachyglossidae > Tachyglossus > Tachyglossus aculeatus. The sequence continues at coordinate 65,592,177 of NC_052069.1, read as the reverse complement.
GTAAAAGAGAATAACGCCTGCAGTAATATCTGCATTTCCCTAACACCGAGGGACATAGTGAGGACAAAAATGAGATAAATATTGTGAAAATGATCTGGGAAACACAGTTGCTCAACAAACACAAGGTACTGAAGATTACAAAGAATTCTGTAATAATAGGTGAAAAGCGAATTATCTCTCTATACTTTTTTAAGAGGAAAAAAAAGGGAATGTGTACCTTGAATACGGTGCATGTGTGACTATATGTTAAACTTTAGGACAAAGTTGCTTTCATTGCCAGTAATAGCAAAATGAAAAGCTGCATATATTAAAAATTAATCAATTTTCATGTTTCTTTAGTTTTACAGTCAGTCATTTCTGGAATTCGTGAAGGGTTAGCAGTGAATTGATGATGATGATGATGATGATGATGGCATTTATTAAGCGCTTACTATGTGCAAAGCACTGTTCTAAGAGCTGGAACTTTACAATCCCACCCAGAAAATAATGGAAATGAAGACGAAAGACAGATAACAATAAGTACATCTACACAGACAGAAGAGAAGAGCGGAATACCAGTGAAGCTAGGTTTCGAAGACACTAGCGATGTGTTAGAAAAAAGCCAAGTGTTTAAATTGCACTAGAATCTCTAAGGGTTATCTTGATCTTGCCCTCACCGCACTTGATATCCCCTGGGAAGGCCATTTCACTGATTGCTAAACACTAGCAAGTGAGGGTGAAAGCAGAGCTGCAGAAAACCTGGAACTAATATACTCTCCTGGGGGGGTGGGGGGGCTTTCTTTTGTCTCACATGTGTGGTGACATTTTGCCATACCAAATCTTCACGTTGGAATATCAGAAAGCAAACATGCTATCACATCATTGCACATTAGCTTCAAAATTATGAGACTTCCCCCTGCATTCTGATTGTGAGATGGGTTCTTTGAACAGAAAATTAGAAATCAAATCCTCTGGAAAGTGAAGCCGCTTTATTTGTCACAGGAGTTATCTCCCTGAGCATCCTTCCAGGTCGCTGACCGACAGTACTGAAAACGGATATTCAAAATCTTATTCTGAAATCACTGGGGGATTGCTAGAGCATTTCCGGTACTTCACGGTTTACTGCCAGTTAATGAATTCAGAAAATTATGTAAACAATAGACATCATATTCTGCATTGACTAATCAATCACTACTGCAACAGCCTCCTGCAGACCTCCCTGCCCCTTGTCCCTCCCCACAACAGTCCATACTTCACTCTGCTGCCTGCATCATTTTTCTTAAAAAAGTTAATAATCAACGGTAATAATTAATTACGTCCACCTCTCCCCATCACGCGAAGGATAATGGGCAGCCACTATGATCCGGCCCGCACACTTCAATCCTCCGGTACCAACTTATTCAGTGAACCTTGATCTCATCTATCTTACCATACACCCCTTCCCTACATTCTCCCTGTAACCAGGAATTCCCCTCCCTCTCCAATTGTATATCATAGACCACCACTCTCCCCATCTTTAAAGCCTTATTAAAATTACTTCTCCTCCAGCAGGCCTTCCCTGATTAAGTCCTCTTTTCCAATACTCCCTCTCTCTTCCGTCACCTAAGCGCTTGGCTCTTGTACCCATTATGCACTTGATATTCACCCTCCCCTCAGCCCCACACAAGTTACGTACATAGCCATAATTTATTAGTAGTGTCTGTCTCCCTCTCCAAACCGTAAGCTCCTTGTGGGCAGGGAAAGCGTCTTCCAACTCTGCAGTAATGTACTCTCCTAAGAGCTTAGTACAGTGATCTGCAGACAGTAAGCAGTTTTTAGTAGATTTCATTGGATGATGCCATTAAAAGAATAGTCAGTCCCCCTTTCAACAACCTGGCATGACCATTAACCGATTAATGCCACGGTATCACAGATGGCATATGGGAAAGAGACACCAACCTCCCATGATTCAAGAGAATTAGTCGGCGAGAAGTAGGAATGAGGACTCTTTATGGATCTCGATCATTTTACTAAGTGGTTATCAAAATGCTTCCTCATAATGCAGCTGGAATAATGGATGAGAAATCAGGAAGGAACTCTTTACAGCCTCTGTTTCTTATTTGTCGGCTTGGCCTAGAGGAAAAAGTACAAGCCAGAGCTGGGTTCTAAGCTCAGGTCCATCACTTGCGTGCTGAGTGCCCTTGGGCAAGTCACTTAACTTCTCTGTGCCTCAGTTTCCTCAATTGCAAAATGGGGACTCCATACCTGTTCTCCCTCCTATTTAGACTGTGAGTCCCATGTGGGATAGAGACTGTGTCTGATCTGATTAACTTATATCAGCCCCAGCACTCAGAATAGTGCAAGATGCCTAGTGTCCACTTTTCATTCAATCGTATTTATTGAGCACTCTCTGTAAGCAACTACCACACAGTAACAAATACCATAGTAAGAACCATAATAATGATCAAAGAATTAGGAGCCTATTGACTCAGCCTCATGGCTAAATGTGTTTTTACTACCTCAGTACTCTTCTATGTGAAACTGGAGCTATCATATTGACAATTTATAATTTAGGTAAATTTCTAGCACTGTGGCCTGCCAGAAAAAGCATCGGACTAGAGAACTGGGTTTGAATTCTGGCTTGGCCGCTTACCTGCTGTGTGATCTTGGGCTAATCAACTTCTCTATGCCTCAGTTTCCTTATCTGAGAAATGTAGATGAAATACCTGTTCTCCATCCCCCTTCATCCAAAATCCAACTGTGCTCAATCTGATTTTCCTGTATCTTCTCTAGTGATTAACACAGTGCTTGGCCTATAGTTCGCACTTTATATTATAATTATATTAAATTATAATTACAATAATGAAATTATGTGTCTCCCGGAATGTGACTTTTTCCTCCAAACACATATCTCTTTCAGAAAAGTATTATCAATCCTCGCATCAGCTCCTACATGTTCTACTACCAAGCCGTTCAACTGATCCTTATTAATTACACATTTTAGCCAATATATAAAGGACGAAATGCCAAGGATAAAGTGGTTTAAATCAGACTTTCATATAAACTTCTAGGCATCTATTCTAAGACTGAAAATTGCTCAAAATTCCAAATTTGCTGAAACTCAAGCTGTTCAAAAAAATCATGTTCCAAGGAATAATTTCTACTTTGTTGATAACAATGTTTGACTTTATATATTAGAGGCTTTGAAATTACTTGAAACTTTAAGTAAAATATTTAAGAACACTGATGAAGCCTTCTCTTCAGAAGAAAAGTCTCAAGCCACGAGTTGGGAAGAAGTTTGGAATAATGTGGTAAAAGACGTTAAAAATATTCCCTTTTTTTCTAAATGAGGACTAAATATGTGGAGTGGCAGGAAAGCGGGTGGGTGGGCAGGGACAGAGGGAAATTTCCAAACAAATGCCCGTTTGGTTTCAGGAAGTCACAATCACTGAGCCAGCAGACGTGAGATGTAAGTTGGGCCCCATGATATCCTTTTTCACGAAAAACAAGCACCACTTTAACACACTATAGTCATGCTATCCCCAATTAAGCATTTACAGGAATATCTCCAGTTGAGTTGAAAGTGTACATTCTTGTTAAAAATACTTAGTTCATCTGGTCAAAGCTTCACAATTGTTTATGCTTGTCACACTGTAATAGGTTTACAGACAGAAACAAAAATGCACAAATAAAATGTCTTTAAAAGACAGCCTAAGAACCATTTTGCCCTAAAGCATGGGCCAATTAGTCATTTATTTGCACTTTTTATGATACAAATCTATAGCGAAATGATGAAATCTAAAAACAAGTGTTCTTGTCAGAAGACAGGAAGAGGACTTTTTTTTTCCTCTTTAAGGAAAACAAAGGATTCCTGAAAGTCTCGACCTGATTTATTTTTCCAATTTCAAATACCTAAGGAGTAGCGGAACTGCTACTGGCATGGTAGTATTTCTAACAGTCAATAAATCTAAAATATTATGTGTGAATATTGGAATGAAGCCATTAAGAAGATTACAGCATGCAACACAGCAGAGGGTCCACAGGAAAAAAGGACTGGTAATTCAGGACAACTGTGACCACTGACCCTTGATCAGTCAAGACCACTGGTCAATCTGACAAAATAATAAAGTTCACATGCACAGAAAGTCATCTAACCTGTAAGTATAATTTAAATGCTTTGGTGAATGATTTAAAAAGGTCCTTTAAATCTCAGTTAATTTATTACATATTGGATCATGCCAAACATAATTTTTTTCAGATTTCAAATACATTTTTATTCGTTCACAGGGAGAGCAAACATCATATTACTTGAGGAATATTAATATAGGTGATGCATTTCAAAATGCTTGGTAATGTAGAAATCACATTATAGTCATGAAATTTTTTTTATCACTTTTGGAAAGCTTGGAAAGGTCCTTTGTTCATAGGGGATGGACTGCGAAAGTTGTCTGACTTTTTTCAAGGGGAGGAAATCGCAAGCGTAAGGTTTCTGATACTTTCCTAGCAATTTATTCTGCTGTCACAATGTTATAATTGTTTTTGCATTTTTCAATCGTATTGTTTACCACACTGAGGTTTACATTTATGGGTTCATTTACGTAACGTAACAGCAGAGTTCCATCCAATCAAAGAGTCTAGTTCACATGGTGACTCCTATCAATCTATAGCTTTATCTAATAGGTTGTTTTTGAATGTTAACACAGAATACTTCTTCCTGTCATTTCAGATGTGCAATACTTTTTATTCTGCGTGTTCTGCTTTATTTTACATGTGCTTAGGTTGAATGTCCAATTAAGAAATTTCCACCAAGATAGCTATTTCAAGGTTGAATTAAAAAAAAAACAACCTAAACATCAAACAATTTAAAAGACTCAAGAAAAAAATAAATTATATTATTGAAATTAACAACGAAGTGGAACTTCTGTTATTATTATACACATTTGATAAAGTCTATTCTCTTCCAAATTGATGAACCCTAGGAGATTCACTAATGTATGGGTTTACTGATAGAAGTTAGTATACTGTTTTCACTAATTCTTTCCATTCCATAGAGAACCTGATATATTATCAAATCAAAAACCTATTGATAGCAGCTTTTTTCCATTCTTACGATAAACTGATCCAAGATAAATAACAAGATAATTCTATTTCTGGATACAACTGGATCAGTTTAAGAGAAATCTGTGATATCAATTCATTCCAATTATAATAATCCAGTTACATTTTCATTTAATGCAAGTGCAGCTAATAATACACAATACTTATTTTTGATTTCAGAGATTGGATGTCAGCTATTTTAAAACAGTACGTCTCTTTTGTTCTCATACCATAATGACAAGTTACGGGTGCTTGTATTTTTATGGATTTCACAGCACTTTTAATAATTACTATTCAATACATTCTAAAGGCCCCAAAGCCTGAACATCACTAAGCCCCCTACTAAGGAAAAACAAGAAAGTAGAATGTACTTTTGGTTACTATTTAACATGAAATACAGAATATGTTCTACTATAAGCAGCTTGGGGTGGGGGGAGGGGAGAGGGGGAAGAACTTGCAAGATCAAAGACGAGAAAAGAACTGGCACTTAATTTATCAGCCTTTACAGACAAAAGACAGTTTCCGTCATTTGGAAACGATCAGATGTCTTTTATGACAAATTGGGTTTGCAGTTTAATTTACAAATAGAATCCTAAGTAAGCAGTCTTTGCCCTGCCAAAGCAAATGACAAACAGTGTAGGATTTCACTCATGCGGCCCTCAGCAGGATAGAAAAGATGAAAATAAAACTGAAATAATTTAGAGAAAACAAATAAATGTTTCAGAAAGTTGAGAGAGATCAAAGTCAGAATTTTCTGACCCCAACTGTACAAGTATTTCTTATTATATTGACCAGTGCCATCAGATCATTAATTAAAAGGAAAGGGCTGGCAGGTGGCAGGCCAGCAGAAGCTGATAATTGGCCCCCTTCTTCTTCTTGCCTTCAAAAACTCTCCCGTTCCTTTGCAAGACATGCCACGAGGCAGACAGAAATGCCTACTTTGTAATATAATGATTAAGATGAGATGAAGAGACTTGTGTTTAAAGCAGCTATGCCTAATGAAGGCAGCTGGCTTTGTAATTATGAGCCGGCTTTTACAATAAGGAAGATGATGCTTCATTCACCATCTCAACTGTCAAAGAGGGGAAAAGAAAATCTCATCTGAGGTGTACAGCTGGTGCTTTTTCTTTCCCTCCTTTTTTTCCCCTTTGCATCAGGTGGCAAAAGCAGACAAAAAATAAACTATTAGCAGCCCAAAGAAACAGACGCTCAGAAATACCCGTCATACTTACCACTTCACTGGGTAAGTTGTCCAAATCATTAAATGGTGTTTCCAAGGTGTTTGTGTCAACATTCAGCACAACCACATCTTCCAGAGACTTATTTTTCACCCTCTGATGAAAACAAAATAAAACACATTCGACTCTGAGTTGTCCAATACAATTTCCTTTCTAACAATGTTCCTAAACTGAGGGTTATTCCGATGCTTTTGTTCATTTATCAATCAGTGGGGGAAAAGAAAATCTGTTGCATATACAATTATCTCCTTTCCTTCGGTTCTTCTCATGGTATCACTTCTAAAGGTAACTGCTCCTTTCTGAAAAATTAAAATTAGACTATACATTCTAATTTATTATTGGCATGCTTACTGATTTCCTTATTGTGCTTTTAAACAACATTTATGGAAAGCCAAACTAAAATATGGCTATGCCACCCTGCGTGAGTGCCTGGTAAATAAGGGAGTAGTCTTTCAAATATATATGAGTGAGTATATTAGTGAGCAGTCATAGAACACAAGGAACCATGAAAATTGCATTTACTGTAATAGACTTCTTGTGTTTTCCATTTGTTAATGGGGACTGATATGGCTGGCAAGTACTGAGGTTAATGATGGTCAAGCATGTTTACCCTAAGGAAAGAGGACAGGACAGTTCTAAATTTGTATGAGGCTGACAGTGCCACTAAATTACAAGCTCCTGTTGGACAGGTATCCCATCTACCATCTCTACTGTACCTCCCAAATGCTTATTACGGTGCTCTAAACACAGTAAAGTCCCGATAAATACCCACTGATTAACTGATTGATTACCATGTGGCCTCAACTGCTCCTGCTCCACCCAAACAAATATAATTTGGCAGGGAATTGCACTTGGAAAGCATACAAAGAAAGTAGTAAAAGTGGTTCCTACCCTGGAGAGGTTTACAATGTGAGGAGAATACACAGGGAATCTGTGGGTATGACAGTGAGAAGATGTGCGCCGAATGAAGCTCCAGGAAGATAATCAGGTCAGCAGTGGAGTTAGGGAGAGGTTGGAGACAGGGAGACCCAGTGAAGAGGCCAATATAATAGTCTTACATAGATATATTTAGACACCTAGATAGACCCTGCTTCTGCCGCTTCTCAGCTGTGTGACTTTGGGCAAGTCACTTAACTTCTCTGGGCCTCAGTTCCCTCACCTGTAAAATGGGGATGAAGTCTCTGAGCCCTACGTGGGACACCTTAATTACCTTGTATCTACCCCAGAGCTTAGAACAGAGCTTTGCACATAGTAAGCACTTAGCAAATGCCATCATTATTATTATTATTATACGGTCCTGGTTTTGTTTTTTTTATCAAAGTGGTAGCCACTTGGATGCAGAAAATGGATGGAGCTGAGAGATATTTTGTAGAAAGAATCTGCAGGATTTGGCAGCTGACTGGATGTTCATTCATTCATTCAATCATATTTATTGAGTGCTTACTGTGTGTGGAGTACTGTTCTAAGTGCTTGGGAGAGTACAATTCAACAATAAGTAGACACATTCCCTGCCCACAATGATCTTACAGTCTAGAGGAGGAGAGGATGTGAAAGCTGAAGGAGAGTGGGCAGCCAAGGATGATGCCACGGTTGCAAACTTCTGGGAAAAATTAATCAATCAATCGTATTTATTGAGAGCTTACTGTGTGCAGAGCACTGTGCTAAACACTTGGGAAAGCAACAGAAAAGAGCTGATAGACAAAGTCCCTGCCCACAGGGAGCTTACAGGAAGGACAGCGGTGTTACTGGCTGGCACAAAGTTAGAAAGGGGAATAGATTTAGGAGGTAAGATGAATAGTACAATTTTAGATTTATAAAATTTGAAGTGCTGGTGGGACATACAAGCAGAGTTGTAGAATTTCAATCAGTGGTATTTATTGAGCACTTACTGTCTGCAGAACACTGTACTAGCACTTGAGAAAGTACAACAGAGCTGGGAGACATGATCTTTGACTACAGGGAGCTTACAGTAATAAAATAATAATAATAATAATAATAATAATAATAATAATAATAATAATAATGGTATTTGTTAAGCACTTACTATGTGCCAGGCACTGTACTAAGTGCAGGGTGGATACAAGCAAATCGGGTTGGATACCACCCCTGTCCCACGTAGGGCTCATAGTCTCAATCCCCATTTTATGGATGAGGGAAATGAGGCCCAGAGAAGTGAAGTGACTTGCCCAAGGCCACACAGCAGACAAGTGGCAGAGCTAGGATTAGAACCCAAGACCTTCTGACTCGCAGGCCCGTGCTCTATCCACTACACCATGCTGCTTCTCTTCACAAGGGCAAGTATACAAGCATACAAGGGTTCAGTGCTCTGCACACAGTAAGCGCTCAATAAATATGATTGAATGAATGAAACAGATACTAATATAGATTATGGATAGGGAAAAGAATAGAATATAAAATCTGATGAAAAGCAGCAAGGCCGGAGTGGATAGAGCACAGAAGGGTTTGGGTTCTAATCTTGTCTGTTGTGGGACCTTGGGCAATCATTTAACTTCTCTGTTCTCAGTTACCTCAGCTGCATAATGGGGATTAATAATAATAATAATAATGATGATGGTATTTGTTAAGCACTTACTATGTGCCAAGCACTGTTCTAAGAACTGGGGGAAATGCAAGGTAATCAGGTTGCCCCACATGGGGCTCACAGTCTTAAACCCCATTTTATAGATGAGGTAACTGAGGCACAGAGAAGTGAAATGAGTTGCCCAAAGTCACACAGCTGACAAGTGGCAGAGCAGGGATTAGAACCTATGACCTCTGACTCCCAAGCCCGGCCTCTTTCCACTGAGCCACGCTGCTTCTCTCTTGCAGACAAGTGGCAGATCCGGGTTTAGAGCCCATAACCTTCTGACTCTGAGGCCCATGCTCTTTCCACTACACCATGAGAACCATGCTAGCACCATGTCAACAAATCCTAAATCAGAAAATGTTTCAAGGACAAGGGAGTGTTTCATCATTGATGTCAGATTTGAAATGGGAGGGAGTTCCCCACAGAGGGGGAGGACACGAGCAAGAAACCAGTGCTGACATATACAAAAATGAGGCACACTTTCCATGCGCTTAGTACAGTGCTCTGCACACAGTACATGCTCGATAAATATGATTGAATGAATGAATGAATGAAATCATCTTGTGACTAGGAAGTTAGGGATTATGATCTGAGGTCCAAGGAAAGACCAAGTCAGACAGAGCGGTCCTCCAATATGTGATTTTTATCTAAAGTGACCAATCACCTCAATCTTGTAGGGATAGTCCTGGAGTTCAGTTCACTGTCCTGGGCCATATATAACAAATATACAAGTGTCCAGGAACAGAAATGACCCAGCTCAATAAGTCAACTGTACTTGCTGACTTTCAAACAGATGGATTTCCACATTGAGGAATGCCCAGTAAGATTAGTCAAATAGACATTTCAGATACTAGAAGACTTGAGAAATGCTTACATTCTCCCCCACACGCTTGGGATGGTGTCCTGATTTTAAGAAGAAGAATGTGGCCAGCCAAGGAATAACATGCCCAGAATTTCAATAATCGGAATCAATGGTGGAACTAGGGCACAATGAATGGAGGCCCCAAATACTGGATATGGGCAGAGAAAACACCACAGATTTTAAAATCTGTGAAGAAATATTTAATTCAGCTACATATTTCTGCCACCCCAGTTACTTCAACACAAATTTCAAAGCCAACCTCTAAACTCATGTGAAGTTGATGAGTAGCTAGTATTCTCCCTGACCCCAAAACTAGGACGTCTAGGACACAGGAAGAGAAGGGCAGAAAGAATAGGAGGAAGACAATGAACTGAAATCTTGGCTAAAAAATTGTCCCTACCCCACCAAGATAAGTAGCTGGCCCATGACTGGTGGCTTGCAAATGTTGGAAAGCTGCCACAGCTTAGTGGAAAGTGCACAGGCCTGGGCGTTAAAAGACCTGGGTTCTAATCTGGACTCCTGACTTTAATCCTGACTCTAATCCTCTACAATTTAATTGCTCTTTGTCTCAGTTTTCTCATCTATGAGATGGGGATTCGGTCCCACTCTCTCCTACTTAGATTGTGAGCCCCATTTGGAACAAGGATTGTGTCCAACCTGATGATCCTGAATCACCCCCAGAAATTAGTACAGTGTTTGGCATAATAATAATAATTATTATTATGGTATTTGTTAAGTGCTTACTATGTGCCAATTACTGTTATAATAAGTACTTTAACAAGAAATAGTAATGATGGTATTTTGCTAAGCACTTACTATGTGCCAAGCACTGTTCTAAGCGCTGGGGTAGATACCAGGTAACCAGGTTGTCCTACATGCGGCTCACAGTCTTAAGCCCCATTTTTACAGATGAGGTAACCAAGGCACAGAGAAGTTAAGTACTTGCCCAAAGTCACACAGCTGACAAGTGGCAGAGCCAGGACTAGAACCCATGACCCTCTGGCTCCCAAACCCATGCTCTTTCCATTAAGCCATGCTGCTTCTAAGTACTGCAATTATTGCAATTTGGAGAGAATGTTCCCCACTAGCTTAGTACAAATTATATTTTCTTTATTTTCATCCCAAAGACTAAAAAAGAGAAGGACTTAAGAAGCTATAATAAAATAGAAAAATCACAACACTCCATCATTAAACTAATCAAGTCACTATTATTAAACTATTCAATCAATCAATGGAATTTACTGAATGGTTACTGTGTGCGAAGACTTTAATAAGATTTTGGGAAAGTACAATACAGCGGAGTTGATAGACATGATCCCTTCCCACAAGGAGCTTACAGTCTTGATTGGGAGACAGGCAGGAAGATAAATTACAGATAGGGGAAAAGGCAGAGTTGAGGATATGTACATATGTACTGCGGGGTCAAGGGTGGGGTGAATATTGAGTGTTTACGGGGTAAATAGACCAGTGCATAGGTGATACAGAGGGGAGGGTGGGTAGGAGAAGTGAAGGCTTACTCAGGGAAGGCCCCTTGGAGGAAATGTGATTTTAATAAGGTTTTGATGGTGGGAAACGCGATCACCTGTCAGATACAAAGTGGGAAGGAGTTCTGGGCCAGAGGGAGGACGTGGGTAAGGGGTCGAGAACACCCAGTGCTCCTATAGCATGGGGCTGGTGCTCTTAAAGAACCCCACAATCAGTCAATCAATATTTATTAAGTGCTTACTGTGTGGAGATCAATGAACTATGCACTAGGGAGAGTACAATAGAACTGAGTTGGTAGAACTATGACCAAAACAAGCTTACAGTCTAGAGGGGGAGCCCGGCATTAATATAAATAAATAACAGATGTATACATAAGTACTGTGGGGCTGGAGGAACGGTGAATAAAAGGTTCAAATCCAAGTACAAGGATAACACAGAAAGGAGTGGGAGAAGAGGAAATGAGGGCTTACTCAGGGAATGGCCTCTTGGAGGAGACGTGCCTTAGATAAGGCTTTGAAGGTGGGGAGAACACTCTTAAGCCAGATATGATGAGGGAGGATGTTCCAGGAGAGAGGCAAGAGGGGCCAGAAGGCGATGATGGGGCACATTCTTTCGAGGTACACTAAGTTGGCATTAGACGAGCAAAGTTTGTGGGCTGGGTTGTAGTAGGAAATCAGGGAGGTAAGGTAGGATGGGGCAAGGTGATTGAGTGTTTAAAACCTATGTTAAGGAGTTTTCTGTTTGATGAGGAGATGGATGGGCAACCATTGGAGGCTCCTGAGGAGTGGGGAAACATGGACTGAATGGTTTTGTAGAAAATGGTCTGGGCAGCAGAGTGAAGTATGGACTGGAGTGGGGAGAGACAGGAGGCTGGGAAGGAAGCAAGGAGACTGATGTTGTAATCAAGGCGGGGTATGATAAGTGCTTGTCTGCTTTTCCTGGTAGCAGTTTGGATGAAGAGGAAAAGCAGATTTTAGCCATGTTGTGAAGGGTGAACTAACAGGATTTGGTAATAGACTGAGTATGTGGGTTGAATGAGAGTGATCAGTGGAGGATAACACCAAAGTTACGGGCTTGTGAGACTGGGAGGATGGTGGTGCCGTTTACAGTGATGGGAAAGTCAGGGGAAGGACAGGGTTTGGGTGGGAAGATGAAGAATCATATTTTGGACATGTTAGATTTGAGGTGTCAGAGGGACATCCAAGTACATATGACCTGAAGGCAGGAGGAAATGTGAGACTGCAGAGAAGGAGAGAGTTCAGGGATGGAGATGTAGATCTGGGAATCATCCACATAGAAATGACAGTTGAAGCCATGGGAGCGAATGCACTCTCCAAGTGAGTGGGTGTAGATGGAAAATAGACAGGGACTCATAACAGCCTTGAGGGACGCACCCACAGCTAGTGGGTGGGAGGCAGAGGAGAAGCCCCCGAAAGAGACTGAGAATGAGAGACCAGAGAAATAGGAGGAGAACCAGGAGAGGACAGAGTCAGAGAAGCCAGGGTTGGATAATATGTCCTGGGGAAGTGGCTGTTTGACAGTACCGAAGCCAGCTGAGAGGTCGAAGAGGATTAGGATGGAGTAGAGGCAGTTGGATTTGGCAAGGAGATCACTGGTGACATTTGAGAGGGCAGTTTTTGTGGCGTTAAGGGGGCGGAAGCCAGATTGGAGGGCGTCAAGGAAAGAATTGGGGGAGAGGAAGTGGATAAAGCTGGTGTAGACAAGGAGTTTGGAGAGGAATGTTAGGAGGGAGAAGGGGTGTTAACTGGAGAGAGCCATGGGGACAAGGAAGGGTTCTTTTAGGATAGAGGAGATGTGACCTGCACCGAGGACACATTGGCCCTGTAGGAATTCCCATGACCGACACAGCGAGTATGTGCACAAACATTTTCTCCCAACATACTGTATCTGAATGGGCCCATGATGCTGGAAGAATGCTCTGTAATATCCTAACAATGATCTAGCCCAAATGCATGGTGTAAACACACATTCTGATTGAATTAGTTAACGCTAGGGGCACTGGTAGTTCTTCATTCATTCATTCAATCGTATTTATTGAGCGCTTACTGTGTGCACAGCACTGTACTAAGCGCTTGGGGAGTACAAGTTAGCAACATACAGAGACGGTCCCTACCCAACAGCGGACTCACAGTCTAGAAGGGGGAGACAGACAACAAAACAAAACATATAAACCAAATAAAATTAATAGAATAAATATGTACAAGTAAAATAAAGAGTAATAAATATGTACAAACATATATACAGGTATCTACCTATCCTAGCCTATCTACCCGCTACAGCACCTGGCATGTAGTAAATACCCCTCAAAATCATCATCATCAGATGATGATGATGGCATGTCAATCAATCAATCAATCGCATTTATTGAGCGCTTACTGTGTGCAGAGCACTGTACTAAGCCCTTGGGAAGTACAAGCTAATGCATTGCAGAAGTTCTGTAATCACAAATCAATAAAATAGACCCAATATACAGATTTGTAATAGTGCTTAAACTTCTTGATAAAATTATTACTCTTAGTATAGTACTACTCCACTTAAATTTTCTTTTAATGAATTACCATGACATGCCCAAATAATTTCCGAGAAAAAAGAAAGTTAACCATGAGGATTATTCTCCTTTGCAACATCCCAAATCTTAAGACTTTTCATTCTGTAGCCATGGATAAATTCTTTTTCACATAAAGGGAGAGTGGAAAGGTGATTTCTTTGGGTAACAAAACTGGGGTGATTTTCTTGTACCACCCAGTACCAACATATATATTCCCTCCTTTAACCAAAATAACATCAGGTTATTCTAAGGAAAAGCTTAAAATAGCTTCCTATCATAATACAGTGGTCAGCAAGAAAAGAGACTTATTGCAATGATTACATGATCTGCAAGAGCATAAATCAAGTAACTCCCTTCACTTCCTTGTTAAGGGTAAAATACACCTAGTTCAAACAACACTACAATTAGAAGAGAAAACACCTATTTTGACAAGTCAAAATATAATTATATACAGAATGTCTTCCACAATGACAGATGCGTTCAAATTAAATAGTAAAACAAAACAAATTTATCTTTTCTACCGTCACTTTTAATTCCACTTTTGTCTCTGGCAAAGTAATTTTATAAATTCCCTAGTCCGATTTAATAAAGGTTAGGGATGAAAAATTTAGCATAAAGTGGAAATTGGCTTAAATGGTATATAAAAATGACTTTTTGGCTACTACCCAAAGAATATAGTGATTGCTCCATCCCATGGTTCTTAAATAGTGAAAGAATACTTTGGCAGGAAACAATGGTAAGTACCCAAAGCCAGTTGGTAATTTTTGTTTTAGTTCTTATATTCAACATATTCCATAAAGCATGATAATTTCTAAATATGAAATACAATTAAATTGATGGCCAAATAGAATGAACAGTCAATCCAACAGATGGCTTTCCTGAGTGCTTAGTGTGTGCAGAACACTGTACTAGGCGCTTGGGTGAGTACAATATTACAGACTTGGTACACACGTTCACTGCCCACAATGAGTTTACAGTCTAGGGGGGTTTGTCAGACAATATAATGAATTATGGATATGAACATAAAACTCTAGAACTGAGGGTGGGTTGAGGTGGGGTGAATAAAGGATACAAATCCAAGTGCAAGGGTGACACAGAAGGTAGAGGAAATGAAAACTTATGAAAGACCTCTTGGAAGACATGTGATTTTAATACGGCTTTCAAGATGGGGAGAGTGATTGTGTGTTGGACAATGAAGGCGGGAATTCCAGGCCAGAGGCAGAACATGGGTGAGGGGTCAGCGGCAAGATAAACGAGATCGGGGTACAGTGAGTAGGTTGGTGTTAGAAGAGCCAAGTATGTCATTGTAGGAAATCAGCAAGGTAAAATAGGAGGGGACAAAGTGATTGAGTGCTGTAAAGCCAATGATGAGGACTTTCAGTTTGATGCAGAGATATGAAATAATAATAATAATGATGGCATTTATTAAGCGCTTACTATGTGCAAAGCACTGTTCTAAGTGCTGGGAAGGTTATAAGGTGATTAATAAAATAAAAAGAATAGAATATAATTGTTGCAATACAGTGAGAAAATTAGACTTCATTCCATGTTTGGAACTTGTACCAAATTTTCTCAGCCTCTTATAAATTACAGGACTCAGGATGCTGGGCAAGAGAAAATGGCCAGACATTATGTGAGCAGTGGGGAGGGCCACCTTGGCTTGGACAGAATCCACCCACACTGCAGCTAGATGTTGGATCGTGGAGAACATCTCTAAGGGAAAAAGCTGGCTTGAGGTAACCAGGCTTAGAGCCGTCTCAATATTTCCATTCATTTATTCATACGTTTTTGTTTCCTGTTGTACTAGCTTTAGCAATTTTTATGGTGCTTGTTAAGTGCTGAGTTTAATGGAAGTTGATTAGGTTAGACACAGTCCGTATGCTGCATGGGGCTCACAATCTAGAACTGAGGCAGAAAGACTTGCCCAAGGTCAAACAGCAAGCAATTGGCAGATCAGGGATTAGAACCCAGGTCCTCTAATTCCCAGGCCCAAGCTCTTTACACTAGGCCAGGCTGCTTCTTTCGTCCCTATTCTAATATATGCAATCCGTTTCTGCCTGTCCCTCACATTAGATTGAAAGTTTTCACTGTAAGTTCCCAGGCACCAGAGACAGTGCTCTGCACATGACAGGCACTCAATGAGGTGATGAGGATGATAATACTAATGACGATCATGATATAAATTCTTAGTCTGTAAAATGATTTTGTTTCCAGGACCCCAACTTTCTTCCTGAAAAAAGCACCTGTCTGCAAACTACCTTACTATTTGTATTTGCAATCTTTATAGAAAAGTTACCAAAAACCCCGCTCTGCCCTACCTCCTTCCCCTCCCCATAGCACTTGTATATATTTGTACAGATTTATTACTCTATTTTACTTGTACATATTTACTACTCCACTTATTTTGTTAATGATGTGCATATAGTGATGTGCATTGTGTGACCTTGGGCAAGTCACTTAACTTCTCTGAGCCTCAGTTACCTTATCTGTAAAATGGGGATTAAGACTGTGAGCCCCATGTGGGACAATTTAATCACCTTGTATTCCCCCCCCCCCCCCGCACTTAGAACAGTGCTTTGCACATAATAAGCACTTAACAAATGCCATTATTATTATTATTATTATTATATAGCTATAATTCTATTTATTCTGATGGTTTTGACAACACCTGTCTACATGTTTTGTTTTGTCATCTGTCTCCCCCTTCTAGACTGTGAGCCCATTGTTGGGTAGGGACTGTCTCTATATGTTGCTGACTTATACTTTCCGAGCGCTTAATACAGTGCTCTGCACACAGTAAGCGCTCAATAAATACAATTGAATGAATGAATGAAAACCACAGTCAAGTCAATACCAGAGAGAAAGGTTCAAAGGGCTGAAAGAATGATATTAAGTTTTCATTTGCGAGGAGCTGATGAAAGTATGTACCAGGACGGAGAGGAATATGTAGTCATGAAATATTTTCAGGGATGAACCAACATAACCTAGAGAAATATGGACTTTAGGATGGTAAGCTCATCCTTAGAGATGCTCATTCTTAGAGAAGCAGTGTGGCTCAGTGGAAAGAGCCTGGGCTTGGGAATCAGATGTCATGGGTTCTCATCCCAGCTCTGCCGCTTTTCAGCTGTGTGACTTTGGGCAAGTCACTTAACTTCTCTGGGCCTCAGTTACTTAATCTGTAAAACGGGGATTAAGACTGTGAGCCCCACATGGGACAACCTGATCAACTTGTATCCCCCCCCAGTGCTTAGAACAGTGCCTTGCATACGTAAGTACTTAACATATGCCATTACTATTATTATTATCCTCTGGATTGTAAGCTTATTATTTGGCAGGGAGCGTATCTATCAACTCTGGTACATTGTACTCTCACAACTGCTTAGTACAGTGCTCTGCACCCAGGAAGCATTCAATAAATACGATCCATAGACTGACTGCTTGTTAGCCCCATGTGGGAAAGAGACTGTTGAATCTGATTATCCTGATCCATCCCAATGCTCAGCACAATGTTTGGCACATGGTCAGTGCTTAACATACAATTATTTTACAATTATAATAACATGAAATTCCCAGTATTGCAACAGAATTCTGAGGCAGCATCTATTTTTGTTTCCAATACAGATTTTTAGTTGTGTGCACATCTTCCCTCATGCAAGCCGACACATTACTTCAGCTTCCTTTAGACACTGTCAGTCTCTAACACCTGGAGGTTTACAATCATTTGCATGTCTCCTTTACTGTGTGCCTCTAGGGTGCACATTCATCTGCATAGAGCAGTTCTTGAAAGACCTTCTCTGTGACTTTGGATGATGCTTAAAGTCTTTGGAGTGGGAGTTCCCCAGAGGCACAGAAGCCTATTTTTAACCCTTGCATCCAGGTCTTTTGTTCTATCTTCCAGAGTGATAGCACAGAATGAATTGAACACTGCCAGACCCTCTACCCATCCTGGTTTACCCCTGTGGGGAAGGGCCTAGGCCAGGCAGTTGGTCATGAAGTAATCTCAAAAGGAGCATGGCCTACAGTAAAGAGCACGTGTCTGGGAGCCAGAGGCCCTGCGTTCTAATGACACTTCCAACTGCTTTGCTGTGTAACCTTGGGCAAGTCGCTTCACTTCCTCTGTGCCTCAGTTACCTCATCTGCAAAATGGGGATCAATAACTGTTCGCCCTCCTAGACTGTGATCCCCATGGGGGACAGGGACCGTGTCTGACCTGATTAATTTATATCTACCCCAGCACTTAGGACAGTGCTTGACACATAGTAACACATAGGCACACATAGAGAAGCAGCGTGGCTCAGTGGAAAGAGCCCGGGCTTTGGAGTCAGAGGTCATGGGTTCAAATCCCGGCTCCGCCACTTGTCAGCTGTGTGACTTTGGGCAAGTCGCAACTTCTCTGGGCCTCAGTTCCCTCATCTGTAAAATGGGGATTAAGACTGTGAGGCCCCCGTGGGACAACCTGATCACCTTGTAAACTCCCCAGCGCTTAGAACAGTGCTTTGCACATAGTAAGCGCTTAATAAATGCCATCATTATTATTATTAGTAGTAGTAAGCGCTTAAATATTACAATAGTGATAAATATAATAATCCTTAATGAAGTGTCATGGCAGTCATATTGACTAAACAATTTCTATTATTGGGTTTACTGTTTTGGTAAAGTCTCTGAAAAGACTGCATTCATTTGAATAATTGCCCCACTTTCCGCAACCTTCAAATGGAGGAGGGCCTATTGTATAAGAATGAGGTCTAGCAATAAGGAGAGCATGAGAAGATAAAAAAGGAGGAAAGGAGAGGCTTAAGATTGGGTCTCTTTCTTCTACTGCACCCTCTCAAGCACAATAAGCAACATAATGAATTAACCACATCCTGCTTAGCCTCTTCCTACCCTAATGTTTTCTTCCCTGCCTCAGTGAAGAAATTCCCTACCCAAGACAAACCTGCATCTGTAGCATTAAGTTCCAACCCAGCCCTTTTTCCTACTCCAGCAAGGAGCTTACCCTAGACTGTAAGAATCTTGTGGGTGGGGATCGTGTCTACAAAATCTCTGATATTCCTCCCAAGCGCTCTACATACAGTAAGCACTCAAAAAATACCACTGATTGACTGACGAAGCTGGAGCCATCTTGACTGTTCAGAAGTATTGTGATAACATCTACAGGGTCTTAGAACATCTTTAATGATGCGATGGGAGTAGCTTTAGATTTCTTCTGCTTTGGCACCCCAGTACCGGTCATTCACAGTCCTTAAATAGATTTGCATGCTGAAGATTTTAGATGAATAGATTTTATGCCCTTCATTTTTGTAAAAAAAACCTGTGAAGTTACAAGTTGTGGTGGTACAACAATTGTTTCATTGTTAGTAAGCTCCTTTTGGGCAGGGAACATTGTCTACCAACTATGTAGTACTGTACTCTCCCAAGTTCTTCAAACAGTGTTCTGAACACAGTAAGAGCTCACTAAATTCAACTGATTGATAAGTAGACTTTTTTGTCCGAGTCATTTGCATCAAACTAATCTTGGTGACGTTGCTTGGCTAGGTGCAATGTCTTGACAGCTGTCTCTGGGTGGTATCAGGGAGAAACACCCATTCTTAGTTCTGGGGAGTGGGGTTTCTTGACCACTCTCCTAAGTGTTTAGTACAGTGCTCTGGGCACAGTATGCACTCAATAAATATGATGGATTGATTAACTAAGAGTCTTCACTGTTACTACTGATCTCAATAGTTCTCCCAGAGCATAATTCTTAGCTCTTTCCCAGGGTTTGGACTGCACAATTCAATGGTTGTATAGTCAGTGTGCGCTTGGGTTGTACCAGAGACAAATCTGTACCAAACTCCTAGCCACCTGGAAAGAAGAAATGTGATGAAAATGAAATAAATGAAACCTAGTGGGTCAATAATCCTGACTTGAATGCCGTATAAAACAAGTATTGATTTTTCATGAAAGAACGGTAAGGGAACAAGACAGTGTAATTGTACACCTGGATAATATCGACACACATTCAGAGAATTGGGAACATAAGCTATCTGGGTACAAGTGAAAAGTGAAAATAAGAACGGCATTATGAGAGGATTGAATTCTAGGCCTCAGAGCAAGGGAAAGAAATGTGCAAAGCAGAGTGCTAAATGCTTGGGAAAGTACAATGGAATAAGTAGATATGATTGTAAAAATAATAGTAATTTTTGTGGTTGTTAAATGCTTACTATGTGCCTAGCACTGTGCAAATGCTGGGGCATGTATAGTACAATCAGATCAGGCACAGTTCCTGCCCTACATGGGAGTCACAGTCTAAGTGTGGGTGAGAGAAGCAACGTGGCCTAGTGAAAAGAGTCTGCTGTGAGATCTTGGACAAATCACTAATTTCTCCATGACTCAGTTCCCGCATCTGCAAAATAAGGATTCAAAACCTGTTCAATCAATCAATCATATTTATTGAGTGCTTACTGTGTGCAGAGCACTGTACTAAGAGCTTGGGAAGTACAAGTTGGCAACATATAGAGACGGTCCCTACCCAACAGTGGGCTCACTGTTCTCCCTCCTAATTAGATTGGGAGCCCCAGGTGGAACGCAAGTCCTCGGATTCCAAGGCCCGGCTCTTTTCACTAAACCCTCTGCATCATTTATGCAGTTGGTTGTGAACCCCTCAATAATGATAATAATAATAATGATGGTATTTGTTAAGCTCTTACTATGTGCCGAGCACTGTTGTAAGCGCTGGGGTAGATACAAGGTAATCAGGTCATCCCAGATGGGGCTCACTGTCTTAATCCCCATTTTACAGATGAGGTAACTGAGGCCCAGAGAAGTGACTTGCCCAAAATCACTCAGCTGATAAGTGGAGGAGCCAGGATTAGAACCCACGACCTCTGACTCACAAGCTCATGCTCTTTCCACTAAGCCACGCTGTTTCTCACTAAGCCATGCTGCTTCTTGAGCATTTTGATAGTCTTCCCAGCAACACAGCACTTACATATTAAATCATTAATTCATTCATTCTTTCATTCAATCATATTTATTAAGTGCTTATCATGTGCAGAGCACTGTATTAAGTGCTTGGGAAAGAACAATACAACAATAAACAGTGATGATCCTTGCCCATACTCTACTGTTTCTCCTACATGTAATTTATTTCAATGGAGGCAACCCCTGTAGATTGTAAGTGCCTGTGGGCAGGGATCACGTTTACCAACTCTATTGTACTGTACTTTCCCAAGTGTGAAGTACAGTGCTCTGCACACAGTAAGCACTCAATAAATGCCAATGACTGATTATGGAATGACTGGTAAGCCACCCTGCTTCTCAAAAATGGCTCACAAGGGGAGACGTGGGAGGCATGGAGATCAGTGGAGAAGCTAATTCAGTTCTCTAGTGGGAATACATCGAGTATGTGGGCCAAGCTGGTCGCTGTTTTGATACAGAGGAAAGGGTGGGTCTGGGAAATATTATAAAGGTAAAATCAGCAGAATTTAGCAATCGGTTAATGTGAATTGAGAGCGAGTGAGGAGTTCCAGATCTGACAATACTTTAGGCAACTCACAGATCAACTCCTCTGGGAAAAGAAATACAATGACTGATATTTTTGTTCCTTCTAATATAATTTGTGATTAAAAAGTACTCACCTCCATGAGGCTCAGATGAACACCAATCAGGTAAGGCATTGGGGCACTGCAATATAAAGGAGATACTTATTCATTGAAACAGAGTTGGAAATCATATGTGGGTGTAGCAATGCTCTATCAAGGAGTGATTTGCGAACATTCAGAACCATGAAACCGATTAAAATAGTCTTGATTTTATGACTCCATGTCAATATTGCAGATAGTCTCATTTGAAGGCTGGGGTTGAATTATGCCCAAAATGTGACTGTCATCAAATCAGGTTTGTAAGAGTATATGTACATAGATGGAATCAATTTTCAATGAAAAATTTGAAGAGCAACATAATCAACATAGTGGCAAGGGCCCAAAACAGAGGGTACTTATCTGTAACCTTGGTTTTTCATAAATGGGCTGTCTCCACCATCAATGAGGCAGTCGCCTCCTTCCCAAGACATCAGAGAGAATCTGAGTTGCTAGAAAAGCTTTAGGGGCTACTCTTAAAACACAAGGCTGGGTTCCGGTCTCTGTATTACCTCTACCACCAGGTACCTGTCCTGTATACCTTTCCCTCTCCATATTTCCAGAGAGGGAAGGACTGGAGTGTTCTGGGAAAATGTAAGTTACTCATAAATGCAGCTTATACCTATGTACAAGAATTAGTGTTGCCCAAGGGGAAGGTGAGTGGGATGTGGGGGCACTGAGGCAGAGAAGCATTGAGGTCCACCAGAGACATATATTCTGGGCAAGGTTTGACCACTCCTTCTGGGTCCTGGAGGGTCACTGAGGCTCTCTGGGGCTGGAGGCTAGTAGTTCAAAATCCAGGACTTTCAAGCGGAGGAAGAGGTGTATGGCTGAGAGGGAAGGGTCTGGAACTCCTCAGAGGGGTTGACAGATTGATGATGATGATATTTGTTAAGCTCTTACTATGTTCCAAGCAGTGTTCTAAACACTGGGGTTGATACAGGTTAACAGTTAGATGTAGTTCCTGGCCCACTTGGGGCTCCCGGTCATAATCGCCCCCACTTTACAGATGAGGTAACTGAGGCGCAGAGAAGTGAAGAGACTTGCCCAAAGTCACACAGCACCCAAATGGTGGAGCTGGGATTAGAACCCAGGTCCTTTTGATTCCCAGGCTCATGTTCTACCAACTAGGCCACTGCGGGTTGCAAAGAGAGAAGGGATGACCCAGAGGGAGGCCACCCTCCCGTCAATGGCACTTGTAGTCACGGTCCATCCTTTCCAGCCCCCCATGATGGTGAGCTTTCCCTAATCCCCTTGGGGCAAGAGGTAATCTTCGTCTACAGTTTCTCCAACAAGTGAGAAGTTTTTTGCCTTTCCAAAAGCTGGAGTTTCTCCCTCTTCCACAGGAAAGGCAGTCTGCTGCTAGAAATCAATCCGTTGTATAATTTTATTCATTTGTATTTGTGCATGGCACTGTACTAAGTGCTTGGGAGAGTATGATATAGGAAGAGGATGGAACTTAGGGTATGAAGTGATGCCTCCAGAGAGAGGGGGAAGTCTAATGAGAAAGCAGCTACCTGGGCAGGTACTTCTAGGATCCAGGACCCAGCTGGCTGGGTCTTACACCACTCTCCCTGAAGCTTTTCACTGAAACTCAAATTTCCCAGGCATCCTGAGGGATTTACCAGATTGAGGAGAGGCTGAGACGACACACCTTTGAGAGAAACTGTGATAACCTGTGCCCAAAAAGCCATGCTCATATATTTTTCCCAGCAACCAGTTTTCTCCCCTTCTCTTTCTCTAGGCTTTTCCTGATTCAGTTCAATCCCAATTTCAGAGGCTGCAACTCCACTGAAGTGCAAAACTTCTTGCACCCCCGACCAAGCAAATGATGAAGCACAATTTCAAACAATATGGAATAGCAGTGCACTGACTGGAGATTACTGCAGATGTTAGTCTGGCAAGCTGAAGTTTAGGATTCACGAAAAATCAAGATACCAAGAGGCAAACTCAAAAGCAGAGACAGACTTTGAATGGGCCAAACCCATTAGTGTGGCAAGAACCTATCTTTGTGTGCACACACTGCGTTACCACAGTGTGGCTCACATCTGTATTCTCAACCACATTTGCATGCTTGGAGGAGAAGCAGCATGGCACAGTGATAAAGCATGGGCCCAGGAGTCAAAAGGTCATGGGTTCTAATCCTGGCTCCACCACTTGTCTGCTGTGTGACCTTTGGCAAGTTACTTCATTTCCCTGGGCCTCAGTTATCTCACCTGTAAAATGGGGATCGAGACTGTGAGCCCTACATGGGACAGGGATTGTGTCCAGGCCCAATTGCTTGTATCCACCCCAGCACTTAGTACAGTGTCTGGCACATAGTAAGCACTTAACAAGTACCATTATTATTATTATTATTAGCAAAATCCCACTCAAGGACCCAGGTGAAATTGGTCTAACTAGAGCCAAAAATATCCCCTCAGTCAAAATCGAAGATGATTTTTATTCATACAAAGGAGATATTTAGAGCCTCACTGAATTGACTATCCTCCCAGATCCCACCACAGTCCAGTTCTTTGAGAAACCTTATGATAAGGAAAAGAGGGACTGCATAATCAGGATTGTCCATGGTGCCATCCAATCTTTCCAAGTATTTCCCTATTGGACCAATGTGGCAGTATCACATTTCCCCATTCTTCTCTGTGGCAATGGTTTCTGGCTGGACATCCAAATGAGATGCTTTCTGAGCTGGGACAGGTCTTGCCTCCAAGGGAAGGCCATGAGGGAGCCATTATAAGAGTGTTTTTTCCCTCCCAAAATCCCATTGGGATGTTGGAAATGCCACTAATCAGGAAGACAAAAAGGTAGATGAGAATGTTGAAAACATAACTCCAACCATTCACTTGGAGCGACCTGGAGACTAAAGGACGTCCAGTGGGACCTTGTCTTAAGGTGAGTTATATGTCCCCACTCACCCATCATAGGTTATCACCTATGATGTTGGGGTGGGTGATGATTTGGGCTGGAAGTTCTCTAGCGAGGTGGACCAATCCACGGGAGTAGGAGAAGGCCATCATCGCCATAGGTTGGATGGTGAAGGCTATGCACTGTATGCCCATGACTTTCTGGCCAGAGCAGATGGCCAAAAAAGAATTCCCCACCTCTCAGAGTCACAAAGAAGCCAACAGATGGACCTGAAATGTGGCATTTCCCTTTTGCCCCCTGGTGACAGGCTGCAGTTCCCAGTTCTGACCCAGTCAATCATGGGAATTTATTGAGCGCTAACTGCACGAAGAGCTCTGTACTAAGTGCTTGGGAGAGTACAGCCCAGCACTACATCAGACACATTCCCTGCCCACAATAGGCTTGCAGTCTAGAGGACCCAGTCCCCTTGGGCTTTCTCGCATCCATTCTCTTCCTCCTCCCCTTCCACCAATGATGCTGCTCTGTATGAGTTTCTGAGTTCTGGAGCCAAGTCACAGGACCCAGCCCCCATCTTTTGTCCCCTGCCCCCCTGTCCCCCTGGGACTTGAGAAGACAATCCATCCACCTGCCTCACCCTCGGTCTACCTAGGCACACTGGTACAGTGCCTGGCATATAGAAAGCGCTTAACAAATACCATAACTATTATGCCCCGGAAACAGGGCAAGGATGCAGGGGCCACTGCACTGGCCAATGAGTCCACAAGCCACAAGCCTCCTGGCCCACAAGAGCCTAAAGCCACAGTGACCCCACTCAGCCCAGAGGCTGTGGTTCTGGTATTGGCTTGGGATGAGCCAGCTTAACCAGAGTCCCTGATGCTAGATATCTGCAAATTTTCCACAGTATCAACACCTCGGATTGACTATTCACTCGATTCATTCAATTGTACTTATTGAGTGCTTACTATGTGCGAAGCGCGATACTAAGTGCTTGATAATAACGGTACTTGTTAAGCACTTACTATGTGCCAAGCACTATTCTAAGAAAAGGGGTAGATACAAGTTAATCGGGTTGGACACAGTCCCTGTCCCACACTGGGCTCAGGCTCTCAAGCCCCATTTTTTCCGGAAGAGGTAACTGAGGCACAGAGAAGTTTAGTGACTTGCCCAAAGTCACACAGCAGCCAAGTGATGGAGCCGGGATTAGAATCCATGACCTTCTGACTCCCAGGCCTGTATTCTACTCACTGCATTATCCTGCTTCTCAATGAAACATTTTTGCGTTTAGCAATCGATAGTATTTATTGAATGCCACCTGTGGTGTACAGAGCACTGTAGTACAAGCTTTGTTTCAGTAGACATAATCCCCAACCTCAAAGATTTTAGAGATTCCAGGCATGGTTACTGGCTGGCTATCTTCTATCACGTGAAATACTTATGATCTTTCCGTCAGTAAGGGACGTGAGATACTTTTACCTTTCGTTGATCGATGACACCATTCATCGTATTTGTTGAGCACTTTCTTTGTATAGAGCACTGTACTAAGTGCTTGGGAGAGTACAACAGA
Source organism: Tachyglossus aculeatus (assembly GCF_015852505.1). Taxonomy (NCBI): domain Eukaryota; kingdom Metazoa; phylum Chordata; class Mammalia; order Monotremata; family Tachyglossidae; genus Tachyglossus; species Tachyglossus aculeatus. The sequence continues at coordinate 65,566,336 of NC_052069.1, read as the reverse complement.
ATTAGCAGACACATTCCCTGCCCATAACGAGCTTACATTGTAGAAGGCAAGCTTACATTGCTATTTTGGTGTGCTAAATTAGCTGTCTAAAGGACTAAAGAGTGAAAAATCACCCAGAAGTGTAAAGTCTGACTCAGGTGAGCCAAATCCTCGTGCGGATCAGCTAGGGACCTCAGCGAGTTATTCAACCCCTTGTGACTCAATCAATCAATCGTATTTACTGAGTGCTTACTGTGTGCAGAGCACTACTAAGCGCTTGGGGAATACAAGTTGGGTTTTCCCCATCTCCCCATCTCTTTTCATAGCTTCCAGAAGAGTAATCCAAATGAGCACTAAGGAAAGAACAGACCCGGCTCTGGTCATTCACATTTGTAAGGCCAGCAGCAACAAATGGACTGCAATCAGCTGCCAATTTCCTATTAAAATTAAGTTTTGGGGGATTAGTGAAGCAGCATGGCTCAGTGGAAAGAGCATGGGCTTGAGAGTCAGAGGTCATGGGTTCTAATCCTGGCTCCGCCACATGTCTGCTGTGTGACCTTGGGCAAGTCACTTAACTTCTCTGCGCCTCAGTGACCTCATCTGTAAAATGGGGATTAAGACTGTGAGCCCCATGTGGGACAACCTGATCACCTTGTAAACCCCCCAGCACTTAGTACAGTGCTTTGCATATAGTAAGCACTTAACAAATGCCATTATTATTATTATTGTTTCACTCTCATAATGTTAACAAATCTGTTACGGCATAGGCATCCATGAGCACTGGGCAACGACCTGAGATGCTGCATTTACTCCCTCGATCAGATGGCTAGGATCTGGGGCGGAGAGGAAGGAGGGTCGATCATAGATTCAGAATTGAGAGCGAAGCAACTTACCAGCAGTAGTCCAATATGTGCGGAGGCAGCACGGGGATGTATATGTGCTGCCAGTACATCGGGTAGAGCAGTGCAACAGATCCATGAAGACAAGCTGTTAACTACAATTAAAAAAAAAAACACCAAAGTAAGCAACACGTGATCAGAAAAGACCACATAAAATGCTGAACGTTAGCAGGAATGGTTGCCGATTGCTGTAAAACTTGTAAGTACCGAATACTTGGAGCAATGTTTCATGACAAGTTTCCTCACGCTATCAGAGGGTTTGTCTTATCTTACGTGCAGGCAAAGAAAAGGGGAAGCATTTTGAACTCTGGGGAGACAACTCGCCATCGAAAAGTAGATGCAGCAAAACTAGCTCTCAGGGAAACTGGAATGAATGTTCTCTCTTTTCTAAGAATACCACTGTGGTACTGGATACGATCAGCTGACGAACGAATCCGGGATCGCCCTGGTAGAGATGAGAGAAAGTGACAATGTGTGCAGCACAATTTGCTCATCACTCAGATGAATGGAACATGATTAAATATGGAGACGAGAAGGGGCTGAGCGGCCCCACGGGATACCATTAGGGCAAATTGCCAAACAGCGAAACGCGAGCCGGTCGGGAGAGTCTGGAAGCTGGAACAATACCAAGGGACTGGAACATTCGACAGTTGGAGCTTCAGTAATGTGTGAACTGCAGGTTATGGTATCAGGAGATTCTGCTTACTGACACATAGAATTGTCACTATTGACCAGGAAACTGCCCAAGCTTGACAGCTCTACTACAGGAAGCCAAGTATATCATCATTTCACATTGAAGCGACTCATTCCAGATTAACATTTTCTTTCCTAGTTTTATGTCACAACAGATGCAATTATAGTGTTGTAACTTTAAAGGAGATTGCCACTGTGATTATTGCTTTGTTTTAGCAAACACTTAAATGCATTTGGGTGATTCACAAAGGAGTGCACCTTCCTTTTAATTTTTTCTGTGTTTCTAATTGGAATACATTTAAGGTGACTTTGCCATTTTAAATGGTACATCTATTTTCAAGTACGCTATTAGTTGGCTGAATTAAAGCCTTCCTTTATTTTGCATTTCAATCTCAAAGCCACTTAATTTTTCTTAAAAGAATGCATAAAATGCTCATCTAAAAAGTGAACCAAAGCATTTCCAAAATTTCCTAAATTGTGAATTTTCTGTGTTTCTAATTGGAATACATTTAAGGTGACTTTGCCATTTTAAATGGCACATCTATTTTCAAGGACGCTATTAGTTGACTGAATTAAAGCCTTCCTTTATTTTGTATTTCAATCTCAAAGCCACTTTATTTTTCTTAAAAGAATGCATAAAAAGCTCATCTAAAAAGTGAACCAAAGCATTTCCAAAATTTCCTAAATTGTGAACTCCTATGAACAAACCCTACCACTACATAATAGGAATACTGTGTTGCTGACACCCCAAATCACCTAAAAACACTTAAGACCACTGTCTTCACCTCAAAAGCATTAAAATCTCTGATTCAATCATATGGGATAATTTTTAAACTAAATACCACTCTATTTTCAAATACAGTCGCAACTTTATAGAATTCTGACATATTCGGGATTGACTCCAGGATCACTTTTTTGTTCAATCACATTTATAGAGCTTTTACTGTGTGCAAAGCACTGTGCTAAACGCTTGGGAGAGTACACTACAGCAATAAAGACACATACCTTGCCCACAAAATGTAATATTTGGGGGGGGGGGGGGGACTTTCATTCCACTGAAAGTAAAACTTTTAATGGACTATTTTACCTGTATTCTTCACAAATCCCATTTTGTATCATTGTCAACAGAGCAATTCTACAATGAATCTCTTTAGTAAACCCCTAATACAATCGAATGAAGAACCAAAATGCCACTAGAGCCACACAAACAAAGGTTGTGTCCCTGGCAGGCCATATGGTGTTCTAGACGACCCACATTAACTAAAGAAAGGTCGGATTGTGGGGGTTAGGCATTTCTTGAGGTAGCAGAAGTAGAATTAGTTTTTACTGAGCAGCCCCACGGTACAGTGCCCTTTACTTAATGATGGTATTTGTTAAGCACGTACTATGTGCCAAGCACTGTCCTAAGTGCTAGAGGGGATACAAGGTAATCAGATTGTCCCACATGTGGTTCACAGTCTTAATCCCCATTTTACAGATGAGGTAACTGAGGCACATAAAAGTTAAGTGACTTGCCTAAAGTCACACAGCAGACAAGTGGTGGATTAGATTAGAACCCTTGACCTCTAACTCCCAAGCCAGAGGGAGTCACTCTTTCCACTGAGCTACACTGCTTCTCTGCTTCACGCTGCTTCCTGACACATTTCATCAAATCCTCCAATGGCTAAATCTTCTGCTCAGACCTTAAAGAGTAAAACGCTTCCACGACGGCCAAATCTGAAGCACTGTGAAAATTCAACTCTCTGGGACAATTCTCTCACTCATGGCATTAGATATGGAAACTCGATGTAAACTATTGAAAAGCAGCATGGCCTAGTAGATAGAGCACGGGCTTGGGAGCCAGAAGGACCTGGGTTCTAATTCCACATCTGCCACATGACCTCGGGCAAGCCATGGTACTTTTCAATGCCTCAGTTACTTCCTTTGTAAAATGAGGATTAAGACTGTGAGCCACACTTGGGACATGGATTGTGTCCAATTTGATTACTTTGCATAAACCCCAGCACTTAAAACTGTGCCTGCCACATTGTAGGCACTTACCAAATACCATAAAAAATATATATTTATAAATATATGGGGAATTTATTGCATAATGTGTGGCGTATTATATAAATACATTATACTGCTCCATGGCTTTTTGCTGTAAAGATCAGTAAGGTGTCAATACTTTGAGAGAGTTTTAAGACAAGAAATGGTAAATTTCTGCTCATTCATTTGAAAAGAGATTGTGTGTCCCGAAACAAGGGTGAATTGAGGGGTTATTATGCATTAAGGGATTAAAGACAAGGAAGTAGTGGGGCCTAGTGGGGAAAGAGTACAGTGCTGGGAGACAGGAGGCCTGGGTTCTAAACCCGGCTCCAGTACTTGCCTATTCCTTAGTGGCCTTGGGCAAGTCACTTAACTTCACTCTGCCTCAGTTCCCTCATTTGTAAAATGGGGTGTGAGCTCATTGTGGGCAGGGAACATGTCTACCAACTCTGTTGTACTGTACTCTCCCAAGTGTTTACTATAGTGCTCTATACACAATAAGCACTCAATAAATGCCATTGATTGATTGGGGTTCAAAATGTTTTCCTTCCCTCTTAGACTGTGAGCTCCATGTAGGACAAGGACTGTGTCTGATCTGCTTTTATCGTATCCACTTCCCTCCCCCCTCCAGTGCTTAGCACTTAGTAAGCACATAAATATCACTATTATTTATACTGTTATTACATTTGGTAACATAAGCTTCTACTCCCCCAGTTGCAAAATCGAGTCCTACTTGGTACCCATTTTCCTCACTGTAAGATAGAAGGATTAACAAGGGAGTATGAGGAATTCTGAAACCAGTCAAAAGACATGAAGGATGAGGACAGGTCTGATAGCATTCCCAAAGAAATTTATAAGTGTGGGGGGCAGTCTCACTGCATAGATAATGGCCTAAGCTTTTCATCATTATTTGCGACACTAAAGCAATGCCTCCGGAATTCAAAGACCACCATAATGATAATCTCTAAGAAGTAAGGGGAGGGATACGACTGTGCAAACTAACATATTATCTCATTGCTCTCCCTCAACCACAAGAATCCAACTGACATCTTTACAAGACAGCTCCTGAGGAAGATGGTTCATCATGCATCCCTGGAATTACAATGTCATTTCAGACCAACAGGTAGTACAAAACACACCATTTTTTGTACCAACTATACCATAGCCAGAGACCTCACAAAATCGATTCACAGACCAAGCAAATCTGCATCCTGGGAACGGCTGAGCAAATTTGGCTAACTCGAAAACTTCAAGTTCCAAATGCTATTTCATGACAGTGAGGCCAGTCAAGTCACAGTAGTGGGAGAGTTATCTGACTTTTTCCGGAACCACTATAGAATAATAATAATGGCATTTGTTAAGCACTTAGCTATATGCAAAGCACTGTTCTAAGCGCTGGGGGGATATAAGGTGATCAGGTTGTCCCCCGTGGGGCTCACAGTCTTAATCCCCATTTTACAGATAAGGGAACTGAGGCACAGAGAAGTTAAGTGACTTGCCCAAAGTCACACAGCTGACAAGTGGTGGAGCCAGGATTAGAATCCATACCCTCTGACTCCAAGCCCTTGCTCTTTCCACTAAGCCAGACTGCTTCACTGATTTTTTTATTTTTAAATGATTATTTTTAAATAATAGGAATCCTAAGTGAAAATCTTCATGGATTTTATCTTTAAATGGATAAAATAAAATAAGTGGGCATGTACCGCTTTTCTCAGAATAACCAGATGGAAACAGCTACCCCTCCTGCTCTTACGAGAACTTATTATTATGTGCTGTCGAGCCGTTTCTGATTCATAGCGACTCCACGGATATACTTTCTCCAGAACATTTCTAGACTGTGAGTTCGTTGTTGGGTAGGGACCATCTCTATATGTTGCCGATTTGTCCTTCCCAAGTGCTTAGTACAGTGCTCTGTACACAGTAAGCATTCAATAAATACGATTGACTGAATGAATGTGGCAGAGCAGGGATTAGAACCCATGACCTCTGACGCCCAAGCCCGTGCTCTTTCCACTGAGCCATGCTGCTTCTCTAGAAATAAGACCTACAGAGAACTGAACCACAATGGTTCAGTTTATTCTATGCCACAAAATAATAATAATAATAATAATGACATTTATTAAACGCTTACTATGTGCAAGACAATCAATCAATCAATCATATTTATTGAGCGCTTACTATGTGCAGAGCACTGTATTAAGCGCTTGGGAAGTACAAGACACTGTTCTAAGCACTGGGGAGGTTACAAGGTGATCAGATTGTCCCACGGGGGCTCACAGTCTTAATCCCCATTTTACACATGAGGTAACTGAGGCACAGAGAAGTTAAGTTACTTGCCCAAAGTCACACAGCTGACAATTGGCGGAGCCGGGGTTTGAACCCATGACCTCTGACTCCAAAGCCCGTGCTCTTTTCCACCGAGTCATGCTTCTATACCACATTCTTAAGGATGTAAAATAGATGATAGGCAAAGTATGCAATAATAGTAATAATAGTATCAGTCGATCATATTTATGGAGCACTTTGTGCAGAACACTGTACTAAGCGATTGGGAGAGTACAATATAACAACAGAAATTATGGTATTTGTTAAGTGTTTATTATGTGACAGGCACTGTGGCCCAGAATAACGACAACAAAAATGATATTTATTATATACCTACGGAGACTCAGGTCTACTGCGTGGAAGGAGACAATGGTAAACCACTTCCTTATTTTTAACAGGAAAACTATGGATACACTCCAAGAACAACTGCAGATAGAAGTGAGTAAACAGATAATCTCAAAAGAGTAGTCCTGCATATCAGATTTTTTTTTATCACCTGAAAACAAATTAATATTCTTTCAATATCATTTTGATTGAATTACTTCTAGGACACAAAAAGTAAAAAGTGAGAAAACTTGGGGACCATGATTTTTCTAGGTGCCAATTAAGAAATAGAATTCAACAAAATAGTTGAATTCAGCAACAAAACAGTTATCTGCATGTCCACGTGTATTTGCATAAATGTATAAAGGGAAAACAGTGTGTGGTGCAACCACTAATAAGCTATAACTAAAATCAAATTTGTAAATCATTAATGGGCATTCATTGTTCAGAACATTTTACCTTATATTTTATGGCCAGCTTCTGCTACTTTGACTCATTTTTTCTTTTTTAAAGCTGACAAATAGAAACAGCCCCACATTTATTTAGGACAGGCATTGATCAGGTAAATCTTATGACATAAGTGGACAGAGTTGAGGATTTATGCAAATGAAACAGAGAACTAGCAAATATTCTATGATTAATGCTAATGTTTACAATTTCAGGAATAAGGTCAAGAAGAGAATCAGTGAAATATACCCAAGGAGCCTTTACAAAATGATGGGTAGATTATTTGTAGTAATTTGAATGAAAGTTCCAATCCAAGGAATTTTTTTCCCTTTATGAAAGGAAATTCTTCTTTGGACAAAAATCCTGACTACAGAGTTTGTTGAGAGCTTTCTGATTCAATCTTAAAAGATCTTCTTCTCATGTAAAACACACAGGTGACTTTTAAAATCAGAGGTATAACCAACCAGTGAATATGTAACAATGAGTGTTGTTGAGCACCAAGAGAGTAATATCCAAATGCAATCTAGCAGACTTTGCCATCAAAGAGTAATAATAATAATAATATAATAATAATAATAATAGTAATTGTGGTATTTGTTAGCACATACTATGTGAAAGGCACTGAACCAAGTGCTGGAGTAGATACAAGCAAATCGGGTTCAACAAAATCCCTGTCCCACATGGGGGGCACAGTCTCAATCCCCATTTTACAGTTGAGGAAACTGAGGTAAAGAGAAGTGAAATGACTTGCCCAAGGTCACACAGCAGACAAGTGGTGGAGCTGGGATTTGAACTCACAACTTTCTGCATCCCAGGCCTGTGCTCTATCCAGTATGCCAGGCTGCTTCCCCAGGTATTCCCACCAATGCCAAAGCTCCAAGTAAGTGACATTCAGATTTCTGTTTATTTTTTTTTTTTCATGATAGTTGTTAAGTGCTTACTATGTGCCAGGCACTGCACTTTGTGCTGGGGTAGATACAAGCTAATCAGATTGGACATAGTTTCCCTTTCCCACATAGGGTTCACAGTCTGAATCCCCATTTTACAGATGAGGGCACTAAGGCACAGAGAAGTTAAGTAACTTGCCCAAGGTCACACAGCAGACAAGCAGAGGAGCCAGGATTAGAACCTAGATCCTTCTGTCCCCCAGGCCCATGCCAATTCATGCTGCTTCTCTATCTCTGTTCCCTTGGCCAAACCATACCTTAAGTATTTGTGTGAAAATCTTTCTCATGACAATCAATCAATGGTATTTATTTAGTTCTTATTGTGTGCAGAGCACTCTACTAAGCACTTGGAACAGTACAAAGGTTGATTGACATGTTCTCTATCATAATAAGAATAATTATGGTATTTGTTAAGTGCTTACTGTGGTAGACACGAGGTAAGCAGGTTGTCCCACATGAGGCTCACAGTCTTAATCCCCATTTTACAGATGAGGTAACTGAGGCACAGAAAAGGCAAGTGACATGCCTAACGTCACACAGCAGACAGGCAGATGCGGGATTAGAACGCACGACCTCCGAATCCCAAGCCGAGGCTCTTTTTCCTAAGCCACTCTGCTTCTCTATCTTCAAGAAGGGGAAGCAGACATTAATAGAAATAAATCAATTACTGATACATACATAAATGGTGTGGGGCTGAGGGAGGGGTGAATAAAGGGTGCAAATCCAAATCTGTATTCAGAGCACTGTTCTCCGGGCTCGGGAGAACATAATACAATAGAATTGGAAGACAGAATTCCTGCCTTCAAGCAGCTTACAGTCTAGAGGCAACTGAAGTTCAGCCAGACTAAATGGGCACCCAACTTTGTCCTTCAGTAATGAGGCTGTGTGGTTGAATGTAGCCCTCAGATATGCTTCTCCTTTGCTGGTAGCCTCACTCAGCAGAAACCTGAGGACTTTATGAGCCTGAAGGTTTGTAGAATAAACTGTTGCAGATGGGAGTGTGACAAATTCTAAACAAAATGAAAAGATTTTGTAAAGAGCATAAGGAAACCATCTGGTTTGAGCATAAACATTTAATTTACGCTCACATTAAAAAAAGGTTAGAGCAAAAAAAAAAAAGAATTTAAGCGCCAGGTCTTTGACAAACATTACATTACTTCAATTTTTAAATGCTCTAAATGCTTTACAAATCAAATACTGAAACTAAGGCTGGACATATTTTCAATGTGATCTTTCGGTTAATCGCACTTTTGTACAAAACAGGGCAAGAGTACATGGCTTGAATGTCTTTCAACAAAACTTCCCTGTTTGCATATCTTCTTAATTTATCTGCTTTCTTCTCTCATTGTCTCCAAATAGTTGCCAGCTCCCACTGCTCATTTTTTTAATTCATGTTTAAAATCTGCCCATCCCTCTTGAGTTCCACAACTTGACTAGGCTTCGCTCATTTGTTGAAGAATGCCTTTCCTGTTCCTCTTCTTCCCGAAGTGATTTTGCACTGTCATCTCTCCCATCCACCGTCATCACTCCCATCACTCACCTCCTCTGAACTGTTTCCTGGTTTTCCATGCTCTATTGAATTTAGATTTCGGTGCCCTATAACATCACTGCTCCAATTTGCTCACATAATAATAGTAAGAATGATCGTGGTATTTGTTAAGCATGCACTGTACTAAGCACTGGGGTGGATACAAGCAAATCGGGTTGGACACGGTCCCTGTCCCGCATGGGGTTCACAGTTTTAATCTCCATTTTACAGATGAGGTAATTGAGGCACAGAAGTTGAGTGGCTTGCCCAAGCTCATAAATACGGATGTTGATGGATATAGTAGTTGTGTTTAGATATGCAATCATCTTTCTCCCTCCTACCTTTCCTTGCTGCTTTACTACTACAACCCAGCTCAGGCGCTTCACTCTTCTAACGCCAACCTACTCAAGGTAACTCAAGCCCATCTACCTCACTGCCGACCTCTCACCCTCGTCCTGCAACTGGCCTGGAATACCCTCTCTCTTCATATCTGACAGAAAATCAATCCCCCCCTTCAAAAGCTTTATTAAAAAGCACATAGTCAAGAGGCCTTCCCTGGTTAATCCCTCATTTCTTTATCTCCCACTCCCTTCTGTCACCCTTTCACTTAGATTTTCACCCCTACCTCAGTCCCATAACATTTTTGTACATATCCTTAATATATTTATTTACATCAATGTCTATCTCCCCCTCTAGATTGTAACTTGTTGTAAGCAGAGAACAGAAGTGTGCAGTTTGCACTTTGCTAAACACCATGTTAAATTTAATGTCCATCGGCATATAGCTTCTTGCGATCACAGGTGAGCCAGACCGATTGGCTCCTAGTGAAGATCTATATGTTGACACACCCATGGAGGTCTGGGCGAGGTGTCTTCTAAGAGCAGACAGGCTGCAATGGGACTGTAATAGTACATTATGCACATTTTGATGGAAGAAGCTCGATGTAATGGTCAACAAGCATAGTATACAGGCTGGGGGAAACGCCTGTCACTGCTGTTTGCTGTTATCGGAAAGGACAACCAAGATGGCCCGGACAGGAGAGACCTTCTTCTCGGTCCATACTTGGTTGCCCACTATCCTCCAAAGGGCAAGTAGGGACAGCCCAGGCTCGAAGGACCTCTTGGTCAGGGGATGCCCATGCGGTCTAACCACTTAAGGACCTCAACATCTAACAGTACTTATCATCCCGCCGTAGAAAACTCTCAATGCCTCTGGGTTGAGGGCTTAACAGAAGCAGGATTCTTTTCTATTAATGGTGTTTTTTCTGTACGTTAATAAATGTTTTCTTTCTGTGATACTGAATATCATGGTTTATTCTGTCGGTAAAGCTGATTCACTAACCCCCTTGTCCTAAATGAATAATAATAATAATAATAATGGCATTTATTAAGTGCTTACTATGTGCAAAGCACTGTTCTAAGCACAGAATCTATTGGGTCGTAACAGGACTGTGTCTACCAGCTCTCCCAAGTGCTTAGTATAGTGTCCTGCCAACAGTAAGCTCTCAATAATAATGACAACAATTATGGTAGTTGTTAAGCACCTACTATGTGCCAGGCACTGTACTAAGTGCTGGGGTGGATACAAGCAAATTGGGTCAGACACAGTCCCAGTCGCACATAGGGCTCACAGCCTTCATCTCCATTTTACAGATGAGGTAACTGAGGCATAGAGAAGTGATAAATACAATTGATTGACTGATGCTCATCACTGACTATAGCAACAATAGGAAAGTTTGTCTCATTTGATCTCTAAAGTATCAGGAGGTATTAAAAATATTAATTTTGATACACATATTTTTTGCAAACAAATATTCCCAATTTAAGAATACTCAAATTGGATTTCTGAGCCGCAGCTGCAAAGAAAAAGATATTTTACTTAGGAATGTTTTTATTATTATTTTATACCATCTGTTAAGCGCTTACTATGTGTCAAATGGTGTTCTAAATGCTGGGTAGGCACAGGTTAATAAGGTCAATCCTCATCCTACATGGGGCTCACAACCTAAGTAGAAGGGAGAACAGGAATTGAATTCCCATTTTAAAGTTGAGGAAACTGAACCACAGAGAAGTTAAGTGACTTGCCCAAGGTCACACAAAAAGCAATTGACAGAGTCAGGATTAGAATCCAGACCCGTGCTCCCTCCACTAGGTTGAGCAGGTTGACTGCAAGGGCTACAGAATTACAGCTTGATGAGTAAGAGGAAACTGAATCCCTCTTCTGTCTCCACCCGTCTAGGAATAGCCCATCATCAAACTCCCAGGAGAATGGAAAAAGAGGGGCTTTTTAGATGAACAATGAATGACATCCAAACAGAAACAACTGAGTGCAGAAGCTACAAGTGCCTGGTTTTCCGGGAGCCAAACGGGACTCAGCCAACTTTTCCAACCTTGGAAGACTACAGTTTGGAGGAGGATGAGGCTGAGCAAGGGTTATAGCATCCCACATTCTTAATTTCATTTTAATTTTCTACAGTGCATTTAAACTTCATGAAAAAACTCAGAAGAAAAAAAAACCCTCTAGTTGTCCCCCAAAGAAAATGAATTACAGGTTTCCTGAGCCACTTGCAGGGGCTACATTCCTGAGAGCCTGACAGTTGGCATAGTCAAAGCTGATAAAAAGAGAGGTTTCTGAAATACAAAGATGAGTACTACCCGGTTTCCCTGCCGGGTGATATTCAAGACAGTATGCGTACAACAAACAGCATCTAAGCTTGTTTCAAGCCGGGTGTACTCTGACTTGTCACCTCCGGATCATGGGATCACACTGTGCTTTTCCTTTTCTATATCTTCATCACAGTTACTATAGACAGTGAACTTCAAATAGCCACAATTAACTTTTTTCTGTGCCATGGTTCTAATGAATTGGAAGCAGCACGGCCTAGTAGATAGAGCCCGGCAGGCATGTAAGTCAGAAGGATCTGGGTTCTAATTCCAGCTCCGCCATTTGTCTGCTATGTGACCTGAGGCAAGTCATTTCACTTTGCTGTGCCTCAGCTAACTCATCTGTAAAATGGGGACTAACACTGCGAACCCCATGTGGGACATAGACTGAGTTCAACGTGATTAGGTTGTCACTACATCAAAACTCACCTGTGCTGGGAAGCAAACAGCACGGAAGTGAGTTGAGGATGGAGATTGAAGTTTACTGTGTGGAAGACAATGGTAAACTACTTCTGCATTTTTATCTAGAAAACTCTATGGATACATTACCAGAATGAGTACAGATGGAGGTGGGGCATTCTGAGGGAGATTTGTCCATGGAGTCGCTATGGGTCGGAGATTACTTAATAGCATAGGACAAGATGAGACCTCAATGTTTAGTACAGTGTCTGGCACATAGTAAGTGCCTTACAAATATCATTTAAAATAAAACTGTGATAAAGTGACAAAGAGGTAGGATGAGATCCCAGTGTCAGCCAGTTTGAAACAACAGGTTTACTCAAGGCCTAGGAAAATGTAGTTACTCAAAACCATGCACCATGATCATCAAAATGTTCTCCAGAGAATTGACCAAAGCTCCTCAGAACTGTGGTTGTTAGTGACATTTTCTTGAGAGTTTATTTTGTGCAGAGTATTATACTAAATGCTTGGGAAATAAATTTCTGCCTTCTAGGAGCTTACCGTCTCGGGGGGAGAAAAACATTAAAATAAATAATAGGTAGAGGTAACAAATGAGAATAAAGATATGTACTGAAGTGCTGTGGGGCTGAGTGGAGGGGTGAGCACCTAATAATAATAATAATGATGGTATTTGTTAAGCGCTTACTATGTGCAAAGCACTGTTCTAAGCGCTGAGATAGATACAAGGTGATCAGGTTGTCCCACTCGGGGTTCACAGTCTTGCTCCCCATTTTCCAGGTGAGGGAACTGAGGCCCAGAGAATTGAAGTGACTTGCTCAAAGTCACCCAGCTGACAAGTGGCAGAGCCAGGATTCAAACCCACAACCTCTGACTCCCAAGTCCGGGCTCTTTCCACTGAGCCACGCTGCTTCTAATTTAACAGGGTGCATAGACTCAAGTTCATGGGTGATGAAGAAAGGTAAGAAAGGATAGTACTGAAAGGATGGGAAAGATGGCATTAGTCAGTGAGGACTTCCTGGAGGAGATGAAATATACATAGGGAAATTTCAGGGAAAGCTATAGTTGCCTGGGAAAATCTACACTTTCTAGACTCACTGTACTTCCCAAAAACGGACTAGCTTCTCAAGCGCTACTGAAATAATTTTCCCTCCAAGAGACCTTCCCTGACTAACCTCTCAATTCTGCACCCAATTCACCCTCCCCTGTGCATCACCTATGCCCTTGAGTTTGCACGTTGCTGCAGCTCATTTGGGTGTGAAGATTGTCCCTTGCTCACTATTACACTTGCTGACTCTAAGCTCATCATGGGCAGGGAATGTGTCTGTTTATTGTTATATCATACCCTGCCAAGTGCTTAGTACAGTGCTCTGCACACAGTAAGCACTTAATAAATATGATTGACTGACTGAATAAAGTGCCTGGAGCCCCTTTGGTTTATCTCTCTGGGCAAAAAAACATCTTCAAGCCTCTACTCTAAATGAGTCACTCCATTTGTAATTGCTGAGCTATCTTCTGATACTGCCTCCCACCTGTTGAAGACTGTTCAAGACTGTATGAAGGGTAATTCTCTTGTCTGCTTTTATAGTATTTGCTAAGCGCTTACTATGTGCCAGACCCTGTACTAAGCACTGGGATAGATACAAGATAATGAGGTTGGACACAGTCCCTGTCCCACATAAGGGCTCACAGTCTTAATTCCCATTTCTCAGATAAGGTAACTGAGGCACAGTCAATCACTCAGTTATATTTATTGAGCACTTACTGTGTTCAGAGCACTGTACTAAGTACTTGGAAGAGTACAATGTTACAGAGCAGAAAGCAGTGTGGCTTAGTGGAAAGAGCACAGGCTTGGGAGTCAGAGGTCGTGGGTACTAAACCCAGCTTCACCACATAGCTGAAAATACAAGTTGGACACAATCCCTGTTCCACATGGGGCTCACAGTCTTAAGCCCCATTTGACGGATGAGTTAACGGGGGTACAGAGAAGTGAAATGACTTACCCAAGGTCATACAGTAGGCACATGGCAAAGCAGGGATTAGAAGCCAGATCCTTTTTAATCCCAGGTCTGTGTTCCAGACCTGAGAAGCAGGCCATGCTGCTTCTCAAATCGCTAGAGAGATTTAATGGCTATCTGCTTCTGCCCAAGATTTTCCCATGTCCTTTCTGTGAAAGTGTGCAATGACAAGCACCACTTTGATGCTAGAATTTGAACTGGGTTTCCTGATTTGCCATTTGCTGTATAGGTGGCGCAGAGGTGGCGCTGAGGGGACTGAATAGTAATCTGGTCTCCAAACCTAGGTTAAAGTAACATCCCTCATATTGCCAGCCTGGGGAAAGAATGAAAGACTTAGCTCTGCCCTCACTCCACTACTGACTTCCTGTGTGAAGCATAGGCACAGTTTTTCTGCTTGCAAAATGGGAATGATACAAGCAGGAACTGGGAAGGCATCTTTCATCACTCTTCAGGCTTCTCGAATGAAGCCTTGGAGTCGGAGGACCGGGGCTCTAATTCCGGCTCTGCCAAATTGCTTGGGCAAGTCACTCAACTTCTCTGGGCTTCTGTCCCCTCAACTGTAAAATGGGGATTCAACACCTGTTCTCCCCGCTACTTAGACTGTGAGCCCCATGTGGCATAGGGACTGTGTCTGACCTGATTAACTTGTTCCTATCCCAGCGCTTAGAACAGTTTATATATATATATATATAGGTTCTATGTTTGTGTATGTGTATCTGCATGTGGGGGGGTGGTATTATAATGAACAATAGGTGTGAACCCACACACATAGTGGGTCAGAGAAGACACCACACTCAACGGTGTGCAGTCCCATGGGTGTGGATGCATCAGAAAAAGTCAATGCGAATCTAAGTCTGACCACAATGTGCACTGTCCTTTGTTGAGCTGCTGTTTGTCCAACCCAATTTGCCTGGATCCACCCCAGCGCTTAGTACAGTGCCTAGCATGTAGTGAACACTTAACAAATATAATAATATTATTATTATTATTGTTATTATTTTTACAATCTACAAGGGGAGACAGACATTAAAATAAATGTCAGATAGGGAGAATAAGGAGAATGTCAGATAGTGCCCAGATCTATTTTTGCATTTGCCTCTTTGTCTCATCATTTTCTCAGAAGCTTCTGCTCAAGAAGAGACACTTTGCACAGAGCCAAGTTAGCCTGTCTGCCATAACCGTTTCCCAGTTTTCAGTCGATATTGAGCATTGTCTAAAATCTGCCTCACTGCATCCTTAGTGTGTTTCCTCAGAGCACCTCGGCTTTCATTTCCCAATTTCACCTCACCATATCCTATTATTTCACATACTCATCCTCTTATGTCCACCCAGCAAAGCTGGGCTGAGGTGAACAAAGCTTCAGTGCTAGGAGGCCATCTGGGTTCCAGGACTTCACTGTTTCTCATCCAGTCTTGCCTCTTGGTGTTGATAATAATTTGTACAAAATGGTAATAGAACTGCTCAGAGGATTTGGAAGGGACTCTTGGGGGGAGTCCAGATCTATAGGGGGGAGTCTAGATGGCAAAACTCTCCAGTGGCTACCAATCAATCTGCGCATCAGGCAGAAACTCCTCACCCTGGGCTTCAAGGCTGTCCATCACCTCGCCCCCTCCTACCTCACCTCCCTTCTCTCCTTCTCCAGCCCAGCCCGCACCCTCCGCTCCTCTGCTGCTAATCTCCTCACCGTACCTCGTTCTCGCCTGTCCCGCCATCGACCCCTGGCCCACGTCATCCCCCGGGCCTGGAATGCCCTCCCTCTGCCCATCCGCCAAGCTAGCTCTCTTCCTCCCTTCAAGGCCCTACTGAGAGCTCACCTCCTCCAGGAGGCCTTCCCAGACTAAGCCCCTTCTTTCCTCTCCCCCTCGTCCCCCTCTCCATCCCCCCCATCTTACCTCCTTCCCTTCCCCACAGCACCTGTATACATGTATATATGTTTGTACATATTTATTACTCTATTTATTTATTTTACTTGTACATATCTATTCTATTTTATTTTGTTAGTATGCTTGGTTTTGTTCTCTGTCTCCCCCTTTTAGACTGTGAGCCCACTATTGGGTAGGGACTGTCTCTATATGTTGCCAACTTGTACTTCCCAAGCGCTTAGTACAGTGCTCTGCACACAGTAAGTGCTCAATAAATACGATTGATGATGATGATGATCTCACAAACAGAGAGAAAGTTGAACAGCATTACCGCTCTGAAGAGTATCACTTTGGCCTGGAACAGATACTACCACACTGTGTGGCCTTGTGGGTGAAGTTCAGGAGTGAGAGTCAGAAGGTCATGGGTTCTAATCCCAGCTCTGCGATTTGTCTGCTGTGTGACACTGGGCAAGTGACTTCACTTCTCTGTGCCTCGGTTACCTCATCTGTAAAATGAGGATTGAGAGTGTGAGCCCTTTGTGGAACAGGGACTGTGTCCAACCTGATTTGCTTGGATCTACCCCAGGGCTTAGTACAGTGCCTGAAACATAGTAACTGCTTAACAAATATCACAATTATTATTATTATTATAAAAGATAATGGCCATCTTGGTTTAGTTTTCCACTTCTTTGGTTACCACTATAGTAAATGCTTAGTTACAGTGCTCTGCACACAGTGAGTGAATAAATGCCATTGACTGGTAGAAAAATATATCCTTATACTCTACTGTAATTTCTCCCTATCTGACATTTATTTTAACGTCTGTCTCCCCTTGTAGGTTGTAAAAATAATAACAATAATAATAATATTATATTTGTTAAGTGTTCACTACATGCTAGGGACTGTACTAAGTGCTGGGGTGGATCCAGGCAAATCGGGTTGGACACAGTCGCTGTCCTGCCTAGGGCTCGCAGTCTCCACCCCCATTTTATAGATGAGGTAACTGAGGCACAGAGAAGTGAAGTTATTTGCCTAAGGTCACACAGCAGACAAGAGGTGGAGCTGGGATTAGAACCATGACCTTCTGACTCCAAAGCCCGTGCTCAATCCACTATGCCATGCTGCTTCCCCTGTAAGCTCCTTGTGAGCAGGGATCATGTCTACCAACTGTACTGTATCATACTTTCTTAAATGCTTAATACAGGGCTCTGCACATAGTGAGTGCTCAATAAATGCCACCGATTATGAGCGTCATATGAAATGTATGAAGATCAAGTGAATTAGAGGTCTAAAAAAAAAATCATGAAATAACATTTTAGTAAAAAAAAGGGCCCAGAGGCACTGCATGCATTTTTGACAACAATTTCAGTTGTGAAGAGGTACGTTTTTCAATAAACAAGTCATTTCAAATATAACATCGATTCTCCGTTTCTCAAATCTGATGATCCAATTTGTCAGTTTTCTGGGCCCTTGATTCTTTCATTAGCTTTGGCCAACTTTTCTAGTCAATGAATAGCATTCATACTTGAGAATGGAGAAGGAAATAATCCAAGTTATTCTTAGCAGTAGTAGTAATAACAATATTTATACAAAGTTTATACTGTAAGCTCATTGTAGACAGGGAATGTATCTGCACACAGTAAGCAATCAATAAATATGATTGATTGATTGAAGGCATTTATATATAGCATTTATTATTGGCAGCTTTGATAAATGTTTGGTAGGGGAGGTGATTGAAATTATGGGCTAATATGAATTTTGCAGGTTGTCAGTACTGACATTTATCAGAACCACTCTTGTCTCCCATAATCATAGATAATGAAGTAGCTGTATACAGTCTTACTTAAAAATTGGTGATTACTTTATGTCTGAATGGATAAAAGGCTATTTTGCAATTCATATTTGAGCATTCCTTCTTTACGGAGCTTAGAACAGTGCTCGACATATAGTAAGCACTTAACAAATACCATAATTATTATTATTATTACTGCTTCCTGATTCTTCTAAATGCTATAACAACTTTTTAAGGCCACTACCAATCAGAAAAGACAGTTCCAACAAGACTAATAAATAATTATATAAAAATTAATATTAAACAGCAGGAACAATGGCTGCCTTTTTCTACACTCTTTCTTTTCAATTTACCCTATCAGTTTCTAAGTGCTCTTGAAACACTTCTCATCAATTTATTTTTTAAATGTATCCACATATAGGAATCTGGTGATGAAAAATAGCTGGTCCAAAGAAACTGTTTAGGCCCAGTTCTTAAAAAAACAAAAAGAGTAGCTTAACCATATGGCTCCCAGCTCACCAAGGGAACCCTGTGAGATGGACTTATAATAGTACAATCTGTCTATTAAGACAAAACAAACCAAAAAAAACCAGAGGCAACACTGATGATTTAGCTGTTTCAGGTTCTCTTGTCAATGTAAAGCAAATCTAACTTTCAGTGTCAAATTCCCGCTGTGACATCATCCCCAAGTGTTTAGTACAGTGCTTTGCACACAGTAAGCACTCAATAAATACAAATGAGAGAATGAATCAATTTAAAACAATGTGATTTTCTTAAACTATGAGAAGTCTTTTCTCCCTCTTCCCAAATGCCCATTCTTCCTCTCCTGTCTTTACTGTTCCTAGCATTGAATCATTCAAGATACTGTTACCACATTTCCCAGTATTCAAATTTCAATGAATCATGACTTTTCATTTATAAATCTCCTATACTGAATGGTGCTATTTATTTTCCCCAAACCAATTCCCTGTCATTTCCATGATCTGAAGAACTGATGACCAGTTCGATAAAATTAAGCCCTGAACAACTAACTCTCAAATTTTTTGGAGGGAATTACTTCCATCTTGGTGGAATCCACCCAGAAATTTATTTCAAGTTCCTTTAACGTTCCATTTCTCTTGCTGCAGCTGTAGATGGATGATGGCCTTTTGCTAAGTTTTGATTTCTCACTGACAGCCAGCTGCTTCCTCTTTTAAGGCACCAATTTAAAAAAAATTGTAAGACAAAGTTATGCTTCCCTGACAAAGACAACACCTGGCTCCCGCAGTAAGAAAATACAAACTCCTTTAGCTTTTCTAGGATGGGAGAATTAGCTCCCTCCGGCATCCTCAATATGCCACGTTTACAGTATTCTGAAATGGGCACATGCCTGTATGCAGAAGTAGGAAATGAGAATGTGTTCTCGGCTGGGAAGGGGCTTCTAAGGAGCAAGCTGATGGCAAAGTCCAGAGGAGCTGGGTGACAAAAGTGGGAGAATGGGAATGGTTCCTCCAGACACTGACTTGGAAAGGAGGGATAGTGATGGATACCAAGGAAGATGGGAGGTAAAAGACAAGGCATAGTTCCTTCCCTGATCTTCCAAAGCCTACGCCTTTTGCCCCCCTTCACAGCTTTCACACTCCCTGTCCATTTCCCACTCTGTTGACAGTACCCTCATGTAAAAGGAGAAACAAAGCCAGCACGATACGGGTCACTGCAATCCCAGCTTCTATGAGTGTGCAGATGACTCTGTTCCACCCACAGATTTCTAGATCATCTCTCAGATTTTAGAGATTAAAGGCTCTAAACAGTTCCTTGCCAAAGATTACCAGATCATCTCTTGGATTTTAGAGATTACAGGATCTAAACAGTTCCATGCTCCAGCTATCAAAAGGCAGTGTGAACTAATGAAAGAAGCACAAGATGAAGTCAGGAGATTTCATTCATTCATTTTTATTCAATCATATTTCAGTCAATCATATTTTCTAAGTGCTTACTGTCCTAAAAGCTTGGGAGAGTACGATATGACAATAAACAGACACATTACCTTCCCGCAACAAATTCAAGTCTAGAGGGGGAGACCTGGGTTCTAACTTCGGTTCCACCTGCAGTTTGACTTTGCACAAGTCACCTACAGAGCTCTGTGGCCTGGAGGAAAGGGCCTGGGCCTGGGAACAGGGGACCTGGGTTCTAATCTTGTACTTCCCAAGCGCTTAGTACAGTGCTCTGCACACAGTAAGCGCTCAATAAATACGATTGATTGATTAATCCCAGCTCTGCCACTTGTCTGCTGTGAGACCTTGGGCAAGTTGCTTCACTTCTTCTGTGCTTTGGTTTCCACATCTGCTAAATAGGAATTAAGTACCTATCAACCTCCCCCTTGGACTGTGAGTCCCATGTTGAGCAGGGACTGTAGCTAATTTGATTAACTGCATCTACCCTAGTACCTGGAAGAGTTGGTGGTTAACAAACACCGTAATTACTACCATCTTTACAATTACATAGATTGCCAAGAAAATTCAGGAGAGCAGAGTTGGGGCTGTGTGACTTAGGGCAAGTCACTTAACTTCTATGTCCCTCAGTTACCTCATCTGTAAAAAAATGGGGATTAAGATTGTGAGCCCCACGTGGGACAACCTGATCACCTTGTATCCCCCCAGCAGCTTAGAACAGTGCTTTGCACATAGTAAGTGCTTAACAAATACCATCATTATTATTATTATTATTATTTTTACTAAATGAATGGGTCTCCTCCGAGGTCTGGGGCTTCTAGACTGTAAAATAGTTGTGGGCAGGTAATGTGTCCATTCATTGTTATACTGTACTCTACCAAGTGCTTAGTACAGTGCTCTGCACATAGTAAATGCTCAATAAATATGACTGACTGGCCATGGGCTTCAATGCTATGATTTCCATGGAGTTTGCAATCAGATGGCATTTGTCACACCCGCCCCCCATCCCTCTAAACCTATGCAAGTGACCAAGTGACCTTGGCAAGTCACTTCATTTCTCAGTTACCTCATCTGTAAAATGGGGATCAAGATGGTGAGCCCCATGTGGAACAGGGACTGTGTCCAACCCAATTTGCTTGTATCCACCCCAGCATTTAGTACAGTGCTTAGAACAGTCTTTGCACATAGTAAGCGCTTAATGAATGCCATCATTATTATTATTAGTAGTAGTAGTAGTACAGTGCCTGTCACATAGAAAGTGCTTAACAAGTACCATAACAATGACTGTTATTATTATTAAGAAGCCCATGATGATATACATCCTCAGCTGTCTCCCCACCCCATATCCAGTGTCCTTCAGTGTTGCATGCAAAGTATGATAAAGTTCAGAAAGTTCACTGCTATTGATGGATACTGTCTGAAAGCAAAACAGCTTCCTGGCGATTCCACTGTCAGCAAGCTGAGGAATATTTGATAGGGCTATGAACCTCACTGCTGCTCATGGATTCCCAGTTTCTGAGAGTAAACAGTTTCACTTTCCCCTCTGCTCTGAAAGCAGTAAGGGCCGGTGCACTCCCACACCTTGGAAACAGTCATCCAGTTTTCTCTCAGCCACTGGGAACACTGATTTTCCCCAGGGTCAGGTCAAACGGTGCTACAGGACCATAAGGAGTTAAATCAAGGATTTAAATGACCCAGGCAGAGGGGACGAAAGCTTTTGGACTTTCATTTACTCTAGTTACCTCTATTTTAATAGCTGATTTTCTGGGGTTGAGAGGGCCCTCTCTGCATATGCCCTTGATGGAATTAATGAGGGAGAGAGAGAAAGGCATATGCTAAAGCACCTAGGGGCACCTATAACACAAGGATATTAACCCGTTGCTAGCATGCAGAATATTGTTTACCAGATTTTCCCAACAAAAACTCATCACCTACTCGATCAAACCTCTGAAGTACCACGCTTATGGACTTAGGGGCACTGATATTTGCGAAACAAATATTAGTACCCGTTTCGACATCTACTTTAAAGGGAAGCATCCTTTCCACCTGCCACTCTAGGCTACAAAAGAGACACTCTAGTTAACATATTACTGACAGGATGATGAGAAAGCTCCTGTCAGACGCTGGCCAGCCGGTGTTTGAAACAAAATGCACAGCCCCAGCTGACTAGTTAGAGGAAGTCTGGTGAGGTACAATTACAGAGGCATATGACAAGTCTGCATGCTTGACTGACTTGAGAACCGATGACATGGACTTTCAACATCAATCGTCGCTCCTCTGGTCACAAAACAGCAATAAGTCAACTGATTCAGGGTTGTACGGTCATGATGTATCCCTGGGCCGGGCTCTCTGGGGCCTGAGAAGTGATGTTCTGGTAAGCTACCACAGGGCAAGCTCACCTGGGGCTTTGGCATGGTGGGCCTGCCTGCGGCAAGTAGAAACCCAGGGTCCTAGCCCAGCTCCCCCAGCCAATCCCCTGGCCACCTAGACAATTTACTCTAAAACAAATAACGATAATTATAATAATTATTATGGTACTTGTTAAGCGCTTGCTAAGTACCAAGCAATAAAAAGTGATGATCCTGCATCACTCAATGCGAAATGCCCATTAATGTAACATTCATTCATTCAATCATATTTAGCAACCACTAATAAATGAATAATTAGGGTATTTATTAAGTGCTTACTATGTGCACTGTTCCAAGCACTGGGGGAGATACAAGATAATCAGGTTGGACACAGTCCCTGTCCTACATGTGTCTCACGGTCTTAATCCCCATTTTACAGATGAGGGAACTGAGGCACAGAGAAGTTAACTAGAGGCCAGGATGTTCAAAAAGCACTCGTTTCCCCCATGAGA
The DNA here is from genome assembly GCF_015852505.1 of Tachyglossus aculeatus. Lineage (NCBI taxonomy): Eukaryota > Metazoa > Chordata > Mammalia > Monotremata > Tachyglossidae > Tachyglossus > Tachyglossus aculeatus. The sequence continues at coordinate 65,543,623 of NC_052069.1, read as the reverse complement.
GAAGCAGCATAGCCTAGTGGATACAGCAGGAACCTGGGAGCCAGAAGGACCTGGTTCTAATCCTGGCCCTGCCCCCCATGTTCTGTGTGACCTTGGGCAAGTCACTTCACTTCTCTGTGCCTCAGTTACCTCATCTAGAAAACGGGGATTAAGAATGTGAACCCCACGTGGGACAGGGACTGTGTCCGACCTTGTATCCACCCCAGCACTTAGTACAGTGCCTGGCACATAGTAAGTGCTTAACAAATACCATGAAAAAAAATCAAAATGAAATCAGATTCCACTGTGCTCCAATCATGGCAGCTAATCTCCATCTTTAACCGATCTCCGAAAAAGGCTACAAACTGCAGTTGCTGCTACTTACTGATCTCGAGCTACTACTTAGTGATCCTCAGGCTAGTTGATGCCACACCACGATGATACAGAACCCCAAAGTATGCTGGAAGGTTGGTGACAATCATATAATTGAGTTTGAGTTTGAGGGCATGCCACCCTGGGCAGATAATGTCCCTAAAGCCAGAAGATAATTTGAACTTCTAGGAAGCTTCCACCTCTTTTATCCTTGTTCATACTTACCGTTCCTATCGATAAGTTTAAGATCTGATTAAAACCTGCAAGTGTATTATTTTCACATTTCCCTTCAAAGCCTAAGTGCATTATCAGGTTATCTTCAGGAACATAAATAGTAAAAATGTAAACAACTTGCCAGTTTAAAATGTTGGTCAGATCCTCACTCCTTAACCCTCCCTGCCGAATACCATTCTGACTTCCCTAAATCTCAGCTACTTTTAAAGTGGAATACTGTATTTCAAGAGTGGAGGCTATTATCATCTATTGACCTTGAATATAACTAAGCCATGAAATTTATAGTGGCAAAAAGATAAACTTATGAGACTTTTTTCAAGGTGGAGTAAAGAAATTCCAAATCTCCCACACAAGAAGGGTAAAGAGACAGGGGGAAGAGGCCTTGAATTATGTTTCTCTTATCATTACTACTGACTAGAGATAGTGACCCAAAATAGAGCTGATAATTTATAGGTGACATCACAGTCCGGCCTTCATAAACTACCAAAAATACATGGAATTAAGTTCACCCTTTAGATATAAAACTAACTCCCTCAACAATACCAAGCATCCGCTACAATTATTTATGAAAAAATGGCCAAATGATGAAACAGTGAGGGCTATTACTGATCACTTTTTCAACAAAATCTATTCATTATAGACTCTTTTCTGCAGATTTTGAGTTTGTGACATGCAATACACATAGGATTTAACCAAAAAACAACTAAAGTTATCTATTGTCTATTTTGAGGATATAATTTTAAAGTTTCCTGGAAATACTATTAGATAACTATAGATACTTGTACTTATGTACTAGAAAGACACAGAACAAATCTCAATCTATTTTAGTGAAAGAATCAATCACATTGAAAAATAAAAATTAACATTTAATAACCATACATTAAAAACGAAGACAGGTCTTCCTTTTGCTGAAACAATATAGAAGAAACGTGCAAACTCATGTGGATTCATAATTGTGTTCAGCCACTCTGAAAATTAGTTCTCACTGCCAGTTTTAATTCCAAAAAGAAGATAGTAAACCAAGTTCCCAGAGAAAAAGAGCAAGTATTTTTTTTGTTTAAAATAGATTTTTTTCTCATGTAAATTATTCAATTTAACTTACTTTAAATGAAAGAATCTTTGGGAGCAAACTCAATTTTTGACAATTGGAGAAGACCTGAAGAGAATTCACCTGTTTCTATTCACATATACTCTTTATATTCACATAAACACTTAAGCAACATCACTACACCACCACAAACTTTGTTTTTTGATTAAAAGGTGACATGCATATTTATATAAAGTACTATTCAAAACTTAACAAGTGAATTTCTAAAGGCCCAAGGCAAAGTACATTTCTTTCTTTACTACCAGTAAAAGTAAATCAGAAAAAAAAATACCCACAGTCTCAAATTTTCATTTGGTTCATGAGGGCTCTATTTAAGATAATAATCTCATTTCTGCATGTTATTTGAACCCAAGTTAAAACTGTGATAAAATAACTCCAAGGTTAATAATCCCTGCATGCCTTTCAATGAGAGCAGATAAAAATTAAGATGCATATCAAATAATTTTAAGCATTTTTATGACACCACAAAATTCTTCCATTCCAGCAATCTATAAAGAGCTAAAGAAAACCCTCAATAGAACATTTTACTAAGGAGCAGTGGCATAAAACCTTTAATAAAAAAATGTGCTATTCTGAGTTGTAAGCTATTATCACAGTCTGAAGGGCTCTTCCAAATCAGAGCTCTTACAGTATACGCTCCCAAGCCGTAACTCTGCAACAGAGATGAATCTACCTATTACCAGGTTAGGGTAGCAGCTATTATCAAGGCCCCTTGATTTCTTTCAAGCAGCTCCAATGGAAAAAGCCACAAGTGAATAATAAAGATCTCATAATAGCTCTTAAGAATTCTTTATAGAGTAGAAGGCACAGAAATGAACTCTGGAGAGTTAAAGAACTCTCATCTTCTGATAAGAAAAAATAATTAACCTGACAATGTATCTGAGCAGATCTTCTATAAATCCGACTTTTGTACTTCGAGGGCCAGATTAAAACCATATATCAGAAAAGTATGTAGACATTGTTTTATAAGTACACATGGAGCATATCTAAATCAGCAAAGGTCTCCAGGTCTTTTTGTGAAAAGTTCAATGTATTCTACTTAAAAGGAGATGTGTGAACTACTTACAGTGCTTAGTTTGCTCGAGGTAACGATGATACGCCGTTCATGAAGCATGCTGGCATAAACCTGCAGCATGTTGCTCACATCCACAGCAACAAAATACTCTGTGAGATTTCTCTGTTTAATTAGGAAAGAGGGGATAATATATATGATAGAGTCATATTAGCAGCAGAACAAGTTGTTGTATGCATTTATTGAAAACAACAGCTCAATCCCGAAGTACAAATAGGGGCATGACCAGTGAAAAATGACCACATTTGTTTATTATTATTAGTAGTAGCAATAATAATAATGATAATACTAATATTTGTTAAGCGCTCACCATGTGTCAAGCGTAGATACAAGCTAGTCAGGTTGGACACAGTCCCTGTCCCTCATGGGCCTCACCGTCTTAATCCCCATTTTACAGATGAGGTAACTGAGGCACAGAGAAGTGAAGTGGCTTGCCCAAGGTCACACAGCAGACAAGTGGCAGAGTCAGGATTAGAACCCAGATCCTTCTGACTCCCATGACCATGCTCTATCCACTAGGCCATGCTGCTTCCTAATTCCTGATTATCTCAGCAACTTCTTAGATTGTGAGGCCACAGAAGGATAGGGACAATGTCTAATTCCCACTGGTATATTTATGCTCTCCCAGCACCTAGTACAGTGCTCTGCACACAGTGACTGCTTAAAAAATACTAGTTCTTTGGTAACATGAAACAAGTGAGCATGAATTCGTCCCATCCTGCCATTGCCTCTCCCCTCTCCACTGCCCGGCTTGATTACCTTGTATCGGCATTTATGTACATATCTTTAAATTATATATTATCATTTTCATATGAATGTCTTTTTCCCCACTTTAGACTATAAACTCATTATGGGCAGGGAAGGTATCTGCTAATTCTGTTGTACTGTACTCTCCCAAGCATTTAGTACAGTGTTCTGAACATAATAAGCCCGTTGTTGGGTAGGGACCGTCTCTATATGTTGCCAACTTGTACTTCCCAAGCGCTTAGTACAGTGCTCTGCACACAGTAAGCACTCAATACGATTGAATGAATGAATGAATAATAAGCACTCTATAAATATCATTAATACTCCAGAGCTTAGCACAGTGTTTGGCACATAGTAAGCACTAAAAAACTATTATTATTATTGCCACATCCTTATCTTTCTCTTATATTTCAGCTGCTTCTCAAGAGATTTCTTGGCTGTTCTCCAAATTAACTTCCTACACATTCAATTGGACACTAACTCTTTCATCCCCTAAAATCAGCTCCTTCATCCCCTAAAATCACCGTCTGTCTCTTCCCTCATCTCACTGCTGTTTTCAACCACATCCTCTCTGTTACTTGCTTTCTGCATTCAATTATGCTCAAGCCCCCAACACATTAAACAAGCCCTCTTTTGATCCAACGGCCCCCTTCAGCTATGGCCCCATCTCCCTGTTCCAATTCCTACCCAAATTCCTGGAACAGGTCATCTACAACAGCTATCTTTATGTCCTCTCCACCAACTCTTTTGACCCACCGCAGTCTGATTTTCAACCCCTTAACTTCACAGAGACTGCACTAAACTCACCAATGCCCCTCTGATAGCCAAATCCAAATGGCTATTCTCTGCCCTAATCCTCCTTGACTTCTCACCTGCTAATGACACTGGGAACCTTAGTGCTCTGCACATAGTAAGCGCTCAATAAATACGATTGATTGATTGAACCATTCCTTCTTTGTAGAAGCCCTACTGAACCTTTGTTTGACTCAGAGGAGAAGCAGCGAGGCCTAGTGGATAATGTGCGGGCCTGAAGTCTAATTCTGGCTCTGCCACTTGTCTGCTGTGTGATGTTGGGCAAGTCACTTAACTTCTCTGTGCCTCAGTTACCTCACCTGTAAAATGGGGATTCATGCTTTAATGCTATGTCCAACCTGATTAGCTTTTTTTATGGTATTTGCTGAGCACTCGTTACGTGTCAAACACTGTTCGAAGTGCTGGATTAGATATAAACTAATGGGGTTGGACACAGTCCCTGTGCAGCATGGGTCTCACAGTCTAAGGAGGAGGGAGAACAGGAGAACTGAGGCACACAGCAGTTTAGTAACTTGCCCAAGCTCACACAGCAAGCAACTGGCAGAACCAGGATTAGAACACAAGTCTTCTGACTGTCAGACCCATGATTTTTCCACTTAGCCATGCTGCTTCTCAATCTACAGTCAATCTCTTGGGTATCTCATCCATTCATATGACTTCACTAACCATTTCTAGGCAGATAACTCTCAAATCTCCCTATCTAACCCTGACCTCTCATCTAACATACACTCTCACATCTCTTCTTGCTTCCAGGGCAGTTTCACCTAGATGTTCCACCAGCCCCTAAAACTCAATATTCCTAAAATGGAATTAACTGCCAAAAACAACAAAGATTTATTCTTTTATATTTTCCATTTCTGTCAAGTACACCATCATCGTCCCTGTACCAAAGGCCTGCAACTTCAATGGGAGCGGGACGGGGACTGTGTCCAACCTGATTATCTTCTATCTCCTCCAGTGCTAAGTACAGCGCCTGGCACATAGTAAGTACTTAATAAGTACCATTGAAAAATACCCACACCCTCCTATCTGTATTATATTTCTCACATTCATTCTACCAAATCTAGCCAATTCTTCCTATATAATATCTCCCAGATCTACTCCTTTCACACCACCTGAACAACCACCGCCCTGGTTGTGACTAGACTAAGGCAGCGTGACTTAGTGGAAAGACCAAGGACTTGGGAGTCAGAGGTCAAGGTTCTAATCCCGGCTCTGCCACTTATCAGCTTTGTGACTTTGAGCAAGTCACTTAACTTCTCTGTGCCTCAGTTTCCTCATCTATAAAATGGGGATGAAGACTGTGAGCCCACGAGGCACTACTTGGTTACTTGCATCTACTCCAGCACTAGAACAGTGCTTGGCACATAGTAAGTGCTTGACAAACATCATTAACCTCCTCCTTATTCATTTCCCTGATTCCAGACTCCTCTCCTTCTAATCTATCCTGCTCACTGGAAAGTTGTTAAGCATACATATTTCCACTCCTCGACAGTCTCTACCAATTTCCCATATCCTTCCACCTCGAGCTTTAAGTCTTCCAACTCGGCTTGAAGGCTTTCAACCAACTCATCCTATCTTATATATAGTAATAACAACTATGCAGTAAGCGCTCAATAAATACAATTGAATGAATGAAACAGACATTAAAATGAATTAAAGGTGAGCGTGGGAGTCAGGTGGGCCTGGGTTCTAATCCCGGCTCCTTCACTTGTCTGCTGTGAGATCTTGGGCAAGTCACTTCACTTCTGGGCCTCAGTCACCTCATCTGTAAAATGGGGATTGAGACTGTGAGTCCCACGTGGGACATGGACTGTATCCAAATTGATTGGCTTGTGTCTACCCCAGCGCTTAGAACAGTGTAGTTCTAACAGCACAGCCCATAGAACAGCATATAGTAAGCGCCTAGCAAATACCATAGTATTATTTCTGAGAAGCTGTGTGGCTTAGTAGAAAGTGAGCCCGCTGTTGGGTAGGGACCATCTCTATATGTAGCCAACTTGCACTTCCCAAGCACTTAGTACAGTGCTCTGCACACAGTAAGCGCTCAATAAATACGATTGAATGAACTATGGTATTTGCTACCTTCTTGCTCTGTGCCACATATTAAATGCTGAGGTAGATACAAGATCATCAGGTCGCTCATGGGGCTCACAGTCTTCAGTAGGAGGGAGAACAGGCATTGAATCCTTATTTTGCAGATGTGGGAACGAGACACAGAGAAGTGAAAAGAGTTGCTCAAGGTTACACATCTGATCTCTTCATTCACTACTCCTCAACTCAATCTCTTCCCTCCTCTCAAGACGATCTAAGAATATCTCATACTCACCTCTCCCATCTTTGATTCAATCTCTTCCCTCCTCTCAAGACGTTCTAAGAATATCTCATTCTCACCTCTCCCATCTTTGATTCCTTGTCTACATTATTCCCCTGGTTTGGGCCTGTCTCCCCAAATTTAACGGACTATAGTGTCTCCCAACAGTCAGTGATAAAAAAAACTCCCATCTCCTCCAACAAGCCTTCCCAGATTAGTTCCTGGCACTCTAAGTCAAATTTTCCAGCTTACATTCATTCTGAGCACTTTTGTATATCTGTTATTTGACTGTACACACTTCCATTATTCTATCTGCAAATATTTTTATGACTCCCCCATTATGTAGTTGGTGCCTAGTGGACAAAGAACATATCACTTAGCTGATTTGGACTTCTCCTGCACTTAGTACAATCCTTTGAATTAAGTGGGAATTCAACAATAACTGACTCCACCTACACTGGCTAGGGAAGCAGTGTGGCTTAGTAGAAAGAGTACAGGTTTAGGAGTCAGAGGACTTGGGTTCTAATCCCACCTCCACCACTTGTCTGCTGGGTGCTTTAGTCAAGTCACTTAACTTCTCTGTGCTTCAGTTACCTCATCAATAAAATGGGGATTAAGATTGTGAGCCCCAAATGGGACAACCTGATTACCTTGTATCTACCCCAGCCCTTAGAACAGTGCTTGGCACAGAGTAAGCGCTTAACAAATACCATTATTATTATTATTATTATTACACTGTCATGAATTTCTTTGCACTGGCTCTACAGATTAAGTACTAAAGCTCATCCCTCATTCTCGAAGGGAGACTCCATCACTGGATTTCATCCTATTTATTACAATAGCACTGTAATGGACTATAAATCACCTTCTGGTAACCTGCTTCCTTCATTAAATGCACTGCTTTTGTTTCTGGTTTGGGCAGCTTATTCCTTATCGGTACACTAGTCACATACTGCTCACGATAAAGAATGTTCAACGTGTGCCTTCTCTGTACCAGTTTGTATTTATTTTTCATTTTTTCCCAACTCCCAATCAAGTGGACCTCACCAGAGAAAGAGATCAAAAGAAGTTGCAGCAGGCAATTTAGCCTTCCAAGCTGTACATACAATTTTAAGGAAGTGAAGGTAAAATATGAGGGACCGCAAAGTGACTTGCATATGACACTGTAACAGAGAAAGCCAGTGATGTGAGATCCCAAGTTTGAAAAAGATTGATGTATTGTCAGTCAATCCCTGGGGAAAAGGAAACTGCCCGAAATGGGCCCGGGATACCCAGCATGGGAGAATCCAGAGGCTATTTAAAGGATTTAAGGGCTCTGATGGGCTGTCTAGGAGCCACAGCAGGAGTTTTGAGGTCTCAGGGAAGCTCGCTAGTTTATATCCCTCCCAGATGAATTATGTGGTATTGGCAGACCTTGAACCTACACTGAATGACCATTCATTCATTCATTGTTTTTACTGACCACTTACTGTGTGCAAAGCACTGTATTAAGCACTTGCTAGAGAACACTATAACAATAAACGGACACATTTCCTACCCACACTCCACTAGCTCTAGACATGGCAGTGATGAAATCAACACAGTGCTTACAATTCTAAGTGCATTTTGGACTCTTCAGTACTAAAAGCCTTCAGCAAAAATGCACTTGTGAGTCAGTTTAGACCAACTACTTTTTTTGGACTGCCTCTCATTCATTCAATCATATTTATTGAGCTCTTACTGTGTGCAAAGCACTGTACTAAGCACAGCAAACAGACACATTCCTGCCCTCCTGTGGAGACCTGCACAAACTCTGAGAAACTGAATGGCTTAGTGGATACAGCACAGACTTGAGAGTCAGAAGGACCTGGGTTTTAATCCCAGCTCTGCCACTTTTCTGATGTATGACCTTGGGTAGGTCACTACACTTCTCTGTGCCTCAGTTATTTCATCTGGGAAATGAGGATTAAGACTGAGCCTCAGTCCAACCTGATTAGTGTGTATCTACCCGACTGCTTAGACCAGTGCCTGGCACATAGTAAGTGCTTAACAAGTACCATAAGGAAAACAAAAAAAACCTCTGGGAAAAGAGTTGAGGATCTTTCTGGCAAGTTTCTTTACCACCCAAGGGAAACTATCCGCATGGTTAATACCACTCCGCATACCCACCCACACAGCATATATGAATGCTGATGTTAAATTTGCTCCCACAGTTCTGAATCCATAATTATACAAAGGTCTGAGAGAAAAACGTGATTTCATCTACCAGGCTGTGAAGTAGAAAACAATGCAGAAATCAATTACACACTTACACTTTCAGGTATGGTTGGCAATCCAGTTAAATCAGGAGTGATGAAGTACGAATGCTAATAGATTAAAAAAAAACACAAAAAAAGAAAAGGGCACAGTGATTGAGGATTATTTGAATGACACATTCCACCTGAATAAATTTATGACTATGACGTTTCTCACTTTTCTGAAATAATTTACCAGAAGGGAAAAAGCTATAATTGCAACAGGGGGAAAACCCAATTAAATCAGGGCAAAAGCCTAACCTTCAAAATGGGTGCAAATCATGTCATTTTTAGCCACAACAAACTTTATGAAGATAAAACCTCTGATTCACAAAACTAGGGCTTCGTGGGACACAGTGCTCACACTTCAAAAACAATTGATTTTTATTTTAAATGGAAAAAAATTCAATCTGATTGCAGAATGGTAGAAATATCTCTAATTTTATATCTTCAGAAAGAGCTATAATTTTGGGAGACATACAGAACGAAGACTTCTGACCCCGAAGACATCACAATCTTTTAAGTCTTTTGAGTTTCCAAAATGATCCATGACCAAAGTTGTTGCCTTTTACATGTGTTTACACTCTTTAGGAAACAGCAGTAAAATAGGTTTCACCTTGTTAGCTGGGCCATTTTCACTACCTGGCTGCCTCTGGATATTTGGTGCTTTGTGGATATTCATTAAAAGTCACATGGGCGGTCATTGAACATAATGCATTTTAGTATATTATTTCTCAAGCAAATTGCACTTAAATATGTCAGAAAGCTTAGAGGGTGTTTGAAAACAGCACTGTTATTCCTATTTATGCCCCCAAATCATTTTTCTAATGTTAGTGATTTGAGAAGAGTTAAAATTCAAATACATTAGTCATTGACAAAATTATATGGCACGAATAGATGCACAAATACCATTTCAGTCTAGATTATACCTTGATGCCCCCAAAATTTATTTTCTGTTCATATTAGCCTCTCCTTAAATTCTATTCTTTCTTCTTACAAGGTCCCAGAAGGGCAGTCCATTTTTTAATTGTTCTAATCATTTCATATTGGATAGAGTAGACTTTCGAAAAATGTACCTAAGGATAGTCAAAACAATGGGAAAGAATTTGCCTATTGCTGCTAGATAACATGGCCAGAAGACATATTTTCTCAGAGAAAAAAAAAATTGTAACAAGTAAAAACATAAGATTTCTCACAAAGTAGTGAAAAATCTAGGAACAGGCAGGAAACAGCGACATGCTGTGCAATAACTACTTTGTTGTTGCTATTTTCAAAGGTGGGAGTTAATTTAAATGTGGTTTCCATTAACTCACATAAATTTTAAAGAATTATCTCAAACAAACCTATAGTTTTCATGAAAGGCTTTTGCAAACAGAAAATAAATACAATCCAGAGAATTATTTTTCTTAAAGAAACAAAATCAGCTTCCCCAAAAGATAAGATGTGAATAGTTTGTAACTGAAATCAACACATACAATCCTGCCAGTGATTTTTGCTTTTTCATCCATGATTTCCAGTAGCCGATATCCTTTTAACTCACCGGTACTACGACAGGCTGTTCTTTGAGAACTTGCTCACTGGCAATAAATATCTCTTGGTTCTTATATACAAGGGAAAAAATGAACATTTCATTTGGTTTGCTAAGTTCTATTAATAAATGATTATCTAACTAACTGCATCCAAATCTTTGCAACACCAGATATAAAAGGAGGAAATGGTCATGGGTGAGGAAAGGATCCTTCTGTATGCATCTGACAACTGGCATTGTTCTGAGATAAGAAATTAAGTAGACTAGAAAGGATTTTACTATAGACACCTAAAATATAAAATACATTTTAAAAATCATTTTTAATGATGACTGCAAATAAAGATCATAAACTACAGTTTTAGGAAGAATTTTATAGAGTACATTCACGCCTCTGGAGAAGAAGGATAACTTCTTTGGTCTGAACTAGCTTTCACTGACCAATTTCTTCCTAAACAAAAATATCTGGTATTCACAGAGGAACAGGTTAAAAATATCAGATGTGAGGATGGACTTTATCAAATTCAGGCTGAAGCACAATCACTCCCATGCTCCAATCCAGACAAACTAAGATTTATCTACGATTTATTTTCCTCAGTTATAATAGACTATATTCTCCTTTATGGTCCACTCTATAACCATATTTCACTATTATGCACAGAAAAAGTCAATGAAGCAGTTTTTAGTTTCTGTTATTTATGAATGGAGTTAATGCCTTTTAAATCCAGGTTTTTTCTAGTGAGTTTGCATTTGACCTACTGGTGACATACTTTGCAAATAGATTCCAAAATGAAGTCTTAAGTAGCTCAGGATTCTGATATTGAACCTAATATGGCTAGTTCTGGGGTGAAGTGTAAAATTAGTAAATACCTTTCAGTTCAAAAGTTGTTTATGAAGTCTAATGAAGAGTGTGGTATCTAGCTAAAGGTATGTTGAAATTTCAGCTACGAAGAATGTAATTCACAAAATATAAGATGTGGGATTGTTATAATAATGATGGTATTCATTATATGGTATATCATCCAGTACAATTAGATTGTAAGCTCATTGAGAGCAGGGATCCTGCCTAACCACTCTACTGTAGGCATTTATTCATTCATTCAATCATTTACTGAGCACTTACTGTAAGCACAGCACTATACCAAGTGCTTAGGAAAGTATAATATAGCAATAAACAGATACATTCCCTGCCCACAATCAGATTACAGTCCAGAGGAGAGAAACAGTACTATACTCTTCCAAGTGTTAGCACAGAGTTCCACGCACAGTAAAAGTTCAATAAATATCATTGATTGATAGATCATTTGAGTTGTATTTTACTCCCAATTGTAAATTTTTTTTTTTTTTAAATATTTCACTGATGATTTAAACATTTCACTTGGGAAACCTTTTTTCCCCCCAAACCAGCAAAGAGCCAGTTATAGATTTCTTCTTGATCATTCTTTATGGATATTCTGTCACAAGGTTATAAGTATTGTGACATCAAAGGAAATATTTACCACTAGAAAATCATGGCCATTAGTAGTTGAAACTATAACAAGAGGAACAAGCTTGACTGATGTTAGGAACCAGTGAATGACATCGATATATTTTTGTCTCCCCAAAGGTCTCCTTGGCTTTTCTCTTCCTGTCTTATGGTCTTTCTAGTAGATATGAAACAAGGTGATGACAGAAACGATCCTGAACAACACATTTAATGTTTTCAGGAAAAGTATTTATTTCACATCACTTAGAATTACAGATTTCATTTTTCCTCTACTAATTTCCTGAGAATTTTCCACATGCCTAAAAATAAACATTCTTTACATTTAGGTCCAAAATGAATATCACTATCTCATATCTCAATGTTTTTCGAAGCAAGCTACAGGAGTGAACACAATCTTGATTATTATCTTAGAGTTGCTTCCCAGATCCTTGATTCGTAAAAGCTTTATATTTTTATTTCAAAAGACTTTCAGATATTCAGTTCAAATGGAAACACAAATGTCCATCTTTTAAAAAGACCCTCATTAATTTGGTTTCTCTGGGGCACAAATCCAAAATGTCAGAAATAAATAGTTCCAAGGGTAAGTTTTGGATGCCTACACTTTTAAAATAATAGTCTTGGTTTGGAAATTGCTACATAGTAAATTAAAATAGTTAAAATGTTACATGAAAAAAGAGAGAAGTCATTACTAACCGATGATTAACCTAATATCAAAGCAATAGCAGTGGTATCCTTGGGAAGGAATTGTTTCATCTGTGTTGGCGTGTGAAAGCCTTCATAACATTAACAGAACTAATGCAGATTGGATACCTACCACACTTAAACTAACAGGAGTGTTTGCCTTTGGAACAGCATGCTCATACAGCGATTTCAACATATCGTTCAAGTCATTTTCCTAGAGAAAAAAGGAAGTTCAAGACCAATTTTAAATTAAATCTACACCAATAGAGCAAATATTTTCAATTATAATCTTAGCAAACCCAAAAGACATTTTCATGGATCAAGTTTAAACATGAATATTGCAGTAACAAAATATGATTCTGTCCCATAATAACACTAATAATGGTATTTGTTAAGCACTTACTATGTGCCAAGCACTGTTGTAAGTGCTGAGGAGGATACAGGGTGATCAGGTTGTCCCTAGTGGGGCTCACAGTCTTAATCCCCATCTTACAGATGAGGTAACAGGCACAGAGAAGTTAAGTGACTTGCCCAAAGTCACACAGCTGACAAGCGGCAGAGCCGGAATTAGAACCCATGACCTCTGACTCACAACCCCATGCTCTTTCTGCTAAGCCAGGCTGATTCTTTTAAGTACACTGACTAGTCCGGAGTTTGCTGCAAAATCCTACACACCCATGTGCTTTTTCAATTCAGCTCCTGAGACTCCTGTTATGCCAGAATCATTTTAGTTGGGCTAGTTCCTCACTGACTTTCCAAATTTGGGTCTGAACACAGAAACTCCAAAAACAATTGATCTAAAAACTTGGTGTTTTCCACCATTATCATCCTTATCAACTGCATTATTAAGTACCCTGGCAGCCCTGTTCTGGGCATCTACTGGGGAAGAGTGGAGTGTTGTGTCGTGCGTTAGCTGGAGACAGAGCATTATATTGGGCGTTGATTTGTTTGGGCAGCTGAGCTCTGAACTGGGTGTCTCCAGCCTGCAAAGGACACTACTCAGCACCTGCAGCGTGCAGAGTCCTTTACTGGATGCCTACTGAGTGTATGGCACTGTACTAATCATCCAGAAACACAGAATAGAAGCAAGATATGCTAACTCTATCCTCAAAGAGCTTATAATATAATGGTTAAGGCAAAACTGTTGCCAAGGTAGGAGTCTCCCAATGGAGGGGTAAGGGCTTTTCCCCATTCCTTTGGACAAACAGCAGTGAAGACAGAAGGGAGCTGGCTTTTTGCTGATCAATCAGTAGTATTTACTGAGTCCTTCCTGAGTTGCACAGCACTGTACTAAGCGCTTGGGAGAGTACAATATAACAGAGCTGGTAGGCAGATTCCCTGCCCCCAAAAAGCTTGCAGTCTAGAGGAAAACCAGCAAGTACACATAGTTTCAATGGAGAGGATGGATATTCCAGTTGGAGAACTTACTTAAATCCAATATTTTGTGGATTCTATTCAATCCACATTTAGACTTTAGACAAAAATGGAACCTCAAAATATTCTATGTTAATACTCATTTCATTCCAAGGCCTGAGAACAAGGACTGTGCTTTGCCTTTGGTGCACTCTCCCAAGGTTTTAGTTCTAAACCTAGGAGGCCTTCAACCAATACATTAGGAGTTAGCTGGACGTTCTGCACACAGTAAACGCTCAATAAATATGACTGAATGAATGAATGTTCGCCATCTTGGCTCCTCCCCTACACTTACTTTACCTTGGGTCAATTCCTTAAAGCAACAACAATTTCTGTTCATCTTTAGATAAAGCAATAACACTTATCTTGTTCACGTGATTCTGAGACTGCTATTCACAAAGGCCTTTGGGATTTGGTGATGCTAATACTATTGGAAGATAAAAAATTTATTTTTTCTAATTTCTAACCCCCCCCCCCACCAGTTCCAGGGATCTTGTCATCATTATTATTATTACTATTGTTATTATTAAGTGTTTGTTAAGCGCTTGTGATGTGCCAATTACTGTCCTAAGCACTGGCGTAGAAACAAGTTTATCAGGTTGGACACAGTCCCTGTCCCACATGGAACTCACTGTCTAAGTAGGGGGGAGTAACATTTTAATCCTCGTTTTGAGATGAGATAACCGTGGCACAGAAAGTTAAGTGACTTGCCAAGGTCACAAAGTAGACAAGAGGCAGAGCTGGATTAGAACCCAGGTCCTCTGATTCTCAGGCCGCTGCTCTTTTCACTAGGCGATACTGCTTCTCTATTAAGAGTTGACACAGGCAGTCATCAACAACACATTTTTTGATAGTTTATGTCAGTGACTCTCTTAGAACTCACTGAAATGACGCTGTAATAATAATAATAATGATGGCATTTATTAAGCACTTACCATGTGCAAAGCACTGTTCTAAGCACTGGAGAGGTTACAAGGTGATCAGGTTGTCCCACAGGAGGCTCACAGTCTTAATCCTCATTATACAGATGAGGGAACTGAGGCACAGAGAAGTTAAGTGATTTGCCCAAAGTCAACCAGCTGACAATTGGCAGAGCCAGGATTTGAACTCATGACTTCAGACTCCAAAGCCCGTGTTCTTTCCACTGAGCCACGCTGTTTCTCTAAAATTCAACTCCAATAAGTTTTTTTTTTCTGCTATAAGGAAACTTGGAGGGAAGTAGACATATGGTTGGGGAGGCCAGGTGACAACTCATAGTCCTTTGAGAGCTCTGAAATTTCAATAAAGAAAGGTTCAGCCACCTTTATGGATTGACTCCTACAGGAACTGAGGAGGTAGAAAAATATTCTGAATACATTGGGCAGAGGTGAAGATAATGATATGTGTTCATTTTCTGACCATTAATCCAATGGCTATCTGTAGAAATGGTGCTAGTCTCCAATTCGCCAAGATATGATCACCAGAGACTGGTTACTCAATTAACTTGCAAATTAGTTATGTGGTTACTTCACACACGACTTTAATTCAAATGGTATAATTACCTGTTCTTTAACCAAGTAATCTGCCAGAGTATTTAACAGTTTATAGTACACTTCAAACCACGGCAAGTAACTGAAAAACACACCAAAAAACAAAACAAAACAAAGATGTTATAAGCAAGGAGTTAATAAAAAAATAAAATATTAATAGCATCATAAAATACACATTATTGTAAAGTTTTCTGCAATTCATTGGATAATTTGTACGAGCCATAGAGATCAGAAAATTGCAATGAAACAAACCAAAATTTGATATTCCCTTAGAAAGTACATCTGATTCCATTTATTCTGTTGCATTAGGTGTCTTGAATGAGACTGTTGGGTATTTCAATTGCATCTTTAGGATTCAAATCACGACTTGCTGCACACAGTAAGCGCTCAATAAATACGATTGAATGAATGAATGAATGACTTGCTATCAGCATGGTATCTGGACTCTATTAGTTATGTCATAGCTTATCTCAGAGCAATAATCATTAAGGGATTTAAGTCCATTTAATTCAAGATTGGTGGTAATGCAGAGAAGATAGAATAAAATAATGGACTACCAGAGGTATAAAACTGAAATTTACAAAATCTCATTTCTTAATCCTTGTTGTTGACGTAATCAATCAATCGTATTCACTGAGCCTTTACTTTCATTCATTCATTTGTATTTATTGAGCACTTACTGCGTGCAGAGCACCATACTAAATGCTTGGGAGAGTACAATCTAACAATATGACAGACATTTTCCCTGCCCCCAACGAGATGTAACTCCTTAAATCTCCAAAATGTGAGATAAAGTGGCCACTTGGTCCTTTTTTGAGGTGGTAGGCAGCCATCTGTTGTTCCTATAACTGGATAGTCCAGCTGTCTTTGGAGGGCTTCCAGACACACTTTCTCCTTAGAAGCACTTGCTAGGTTTGACAGGGGTGAAAATAATAATAATAATAACAATAATAATAATAATGGCATTTGTTAAGCGCTTACTATGTGCAAAGCACTGTTCTAAGCGCTGGGGAGGACACAAGGTGATCAGGCTGTCCCATGTGGGGCTCACAGTCTTAATCCCCATTTTACATATGAGGTAACCGAGGCCCAGAGAAGTTAAGTGACTTGCCCAAAGTCACACAGGTGACAAGCGGCGGAGCCAGGATTTGAGCCCATGACCTCTGACTACCAAGCCTGGGCTCTTTCCACTGAGCAATGCTGCCTCTCTACGCACAACTCTGGGTGATGCAGAGAGACACTCTCCAATGCCTTAAGAAGTAGACTGTGAGCTTGCTGTGGGCAGGGAATGTCACTGTTTATTGCTACATCATTCAACGCCAACTCTCTCCTCAATCCCCTGCAATCTCCTACATTCCACAGAAACTGCCCTCTCAAAGGTCACCAATGACCTCCTGCTTGCCAAATCCAACGGCTCATACTCTGTCCTAATCCTCCTCGACCTCTCAGCTGCCTTCGAGACTGTGGACCACCCCCTTCTCCTCAACACGCTATCTGACCTTGGCTTCACAGACTCCGTCCTCTCCTGGTTCTCCTCTTATCTCTCTGGTCGTTCTTTCTCAGTCTCTTTTGCAGGATCCTCCTCCCCCTCCCATCCTCTTACTGTGGGGGTTCCCCAAGGTTCAGTGCTTGGTCCCCTTCTGTTCTCGATCTACACACACTCCCTCGGTGACCTCATTCGCTCCCATGGCTTCAACTATCATCTCTACGCTGATGACAGCCAAATCTACACCTCTGCCCCTGCTCTCTCTCCCTCCCTTCAGGCTCGTGTCTCCTCCTGCCTTCAAGACATCTCCATCTGGATGTCTGCCTGCCATCTAAAACTCAATATGTCCAAGACTGAACTCCTTATCTTCCCTCTCAAACCCTGCCCTCTCCCTGACTTTCCCATCACTGTTAATGGCACTATCATCCTTCCCGTCTCACAAGCCCGCAACCTTGGTGTCATCCTCGACTCCGCTCTCTCATTCACCCCTCACATCCAAGCCGTCACCAAAACCTGTCGGTCTCACCTCCGCAACATCGCCAAGATCTGCCCTTTCCTCTCCAACCAAACTGCTACCCTGCTGGTTCAATCTCTCATCCAATCCTGACTGGATTACTGCATCAGCCTCCTCTCTGACCTCCCATCCTCCTGCCTCATCCCATTTCAATGTATACTTCACACTGCTTCCCGGATCATCTCTGTGCAGAAACGCTCTGGGCATGTACTCCCCTCCTCAAAAATCTCCAGTGGCTACCAATCAACCTACACATCAGGGAAAAACTCCTTACTCTCGGCTTCAAGGCTCTCCATCACCTCACCCACTCCTACCTCACCTCCTTTCTTTCCTTCATTCAATCGCATTTATTGAGCGCTTACTGTGTGCAGAGCACTGTACTAGGTGCTTGGGAAGTACAAGTTGGCAATATAGAGACGGCCCCTACCTAACAGTGGGCTCACAATCTATAAGGGGGAGACAGAGAACAAAACAAAACATATTAACAAAATGAAATAAATAGAATAAATATGTACAAATAAAATAGAGTAATAAATACATACAAACATAAATACATAAATATAGGTGCTGTGGGGAGGGGAAGGAGGTAAGGTGGAGGGGATGGGGAGGGGGAGGAGTGGGAGAGGAAGGAGGGGGCTCAGTCTGGGAAGGCCTCCTGGAGGAAGTGAGCTGTCAGTAGGGCCTTGAAGGGAGGAAGAGAGCTAGCTTGGCGGATGTGTGAAGGGAGGGCATTCCAGGCCAGGGGGATGACGTGGGCCTGTGGTCGATGGCGGGACAGGCGAGAACGAGGTACAGTGAGAAGATTAGTGGCAGAGGAGCGGAGGTGCGGGCTGGGCTGTAGAAGGAGAGAAGGGAGGTGAGGTAGGAAGGGGCGAGGTGATGGACAGCCTTGAAGCCCAGGGTGAGGAGTGTTTTCCTGATGCATAGGTTGATTGGTAGCCACTGGAGATTTTTGAGGAGGGGAGTATCATGCCAGGAGCGTTTCTGGACAAAGATGATCTGGGCAGTGGCATGAAGTATGGATTGAAGTGGGGAGAGACAGGAGGATGGGAGATTGGAGAGGAGGCTGATGCAGTAATACAGTCAGGATTGGATGAGAGCTTGAATGAGCAGGGTAGCGGTTTGGATGGAGAGGAAAGGGCAGATCTTGGCAACGTTGCAGAGCTGAGACCGGCAGGTTTTGGTGACGGATTGGATGTGAGGGGTGAACGAGACAGCGGAGTCCAGGATAACATCGAGGTTGCGGGCTTGTGAGACAGGAAAGATGGTACTGCCGTCAACAGTGATGGGAAAGTCAGGGAGAGGGCAGGGTTTGGGAGGGAAGATAAGGAGTTCAGTCTTTGACATGTTGAGTTTTAGATGGCGGGCAGACATCCAGAAGGAGATGTCCTGAAGGCAGGAGGAGATACGAGCCTAGAGGGAGGGAGAGAGAGCAGGGGCAGAGATGTAGATTTGGGTGTCATCAGCATAGAGATGATAGTTGAAGCTGTGGGAGCAAATGAGGTCACCAAGGGAGTGAGTGTAGATCGAGAACAGAAGGGAACCGAGAACCGACCCTGGAGGAACCCCTACAGTAAGGGGATGGGAGGGGGAGGAGGAGCCCGCAAACGAGACTGAGAACAAATGGCCGGAGAGATAAGAGGAGAACCAGGAGAGGACAGAGTCTGTGAAGCCAAGGTTGGATAGTGTGTTGAGGAGAAGGGGGTGGTCCACAGTGTCAAAGGCAGCTGAGCGGTCGAGGAGGATTAGGATAGAGTATGAGCTGTTGGATTTGGCAAGCAGGAGGTCACTGGTGACCTTTGAGAGGGCAGTTTCTGTGGAATGTAGGGGTGTACTTCCCAAGAGCTTAGTAGAGTGCTCTGCACACAATAAGCACTCAATAAATACGATTGATTGATTGATTGATGGAAGCCAGATTGGAGGGGGTCGAGGGGAGAGTTTCCTTCTACAGCCCAGCCCGCACCCTCCGCTCCTCTGGCACTAACCTCTTCACTGTGTCTTGTTCTCGCCTGTCCCGCCGTCGACCCCTGGCCCACGTCATCCTCCTGGCCTGGAATGCCCTTCCTCTGCACATCCACCAAGCTAGCTCTCTTCCTCCCTTCAAAGCCCTACTGAAAGCTCACCTCCTCCAGGAGGCCTTCCCAGACTGAGCTCCCTCCTTTCTCTTCCCCTCCTCCCCCTCCCCATCCCCCCCACCTTACCTCCTTCCCCTCCCCACAGCACCTGTGTATATGTTTGTACATATTTATTACTCTATTTATTTTACTTGTACAGATTTACTATTCTATTTTATTTTGTTAATATGCTTTGTTTTGTTGTCTGTCACCCCCTTCTAGACTGTGAGCCTGCTGTTGGGTAGGGACCGTCTCTATATGTTGCCAACTTGTACTTCCCAAGTGCTTATTACAGTGTTCTGCACACAGTAAGTGCTCAATAAATACGATTGAATGAATGAATGGTTATAAATATTATTATTGCTGAATTGTCCTTTCCAAGCACTTAGTACAGTGCTCTGCAAGAAGTAAGCACTCAAAAAATACAATTGAATGTATGAACGAAAAAGAGCTCACTGAGCTTTGGAAATTCTCTCTGGAAAATTTCAGGTGCCCCGGATAGAATGCAAGCAGTGCCAGGGTAGCTACTATTGAGAATTCTTCCAACATGCTTTACCTCTGATGGTGGCATTTAATAAACATTTCCAATGTATCAAGCACTGTGCTAAGTAGATGCAAAACATAATCAGACAGGGCACAGTTCCTGTCCAACACAGGACTCACATTCTAAGAGGGAAGGAGAATCGGTATTTTACCCCCGTTTTTCAGAGAAGGAAGCTGAGATACAGAGAAGTTAGGTTATTAAACAAGTTCACACAGCTGGCAAGGGGCAGAGCCGGGATTAATCAATCAATCATATTTATTAAGTGCTTACTATGTGCACAAAACTGTACTAAGCACTTGAGAGAATACAACAGAATTAACGGACGCATTCTCTGCCCATAACCAATTTACAGTCTAGATGGATTAGAACCCAGGTCTTCTGACTCTGAGGTTTGTGCACTTTTCACTAGGCCAAACAGCTTCTCAAAGCTTCTTTGCTTCTCCCAAGTAACTTCCTAATTGTATCTTGCTTTCAATTCCTTTGTCTCTGATTTACTGTGCAAGTTTTTCCATGCTTAGAACTCCCTTCCTCTATCAAATGATCCGAACCATAACCCTCCTTACCCCAAAACCCACCTCCCACCTAAGGCTTTCCTGACTAATCTCTATGTTGCAGGTCATGTCATCTTATCAGCTAGCCTCTGAATTTATGTGGACATCAGTTTTATGTTCCACTCTTTTATTCATTTATTTTAGTTACTTTTGTATCTGTCATACTAATATTTTTGCTAGTGACTCCCATTGTAAGCATACAATTTGTGTCTTCCTATTTCCTCTCATTAAGCTGTTAGCTCCTTCAGAATAGGGACCATGCCTTTTATTTTTACCTAGTACAGTGCTCTGCACCCAGAAGGTTCATTCATTTATTTAATCATATTTACTGAGCACTGTACTAAGCACTTGGAAGAGTACAATCTAAAAATAAATGGACACATTCCCTATCCACGAGCTGCTCAGTAAGTCACTCTGTACAGAGGAGGCATATAGTACAATAATAACAATAATAATAATAATGATGGCATTTGTTAAGCACTTACTATACACCAAGTACTGTTCTAAGCGCTGGGGGGATATAAGATAAACAGGTTGTTCCACATGGGACTCACAGTCTTCATCCCCATTTTCAAGATGAGGGAACTGAGGCACAGAGAAGTTAAGTGACTTGCCCCAAAGTCACACAGCTGACAAGTGGTGGAGCTGGGATTAGAACCCATGACCTCTGACTCCCAAGCCCGGGCTCTTTCCTCTGAGCCTCGCTGTTTTTCCAAAGGGAGGGGAGGGCAGGTGAAGGGAAAGGAGGGAAAGAGAAGGGAAAGGGAAGAGAGGGAAGGGAAGAGGAGGTGAAGAGGCGGTGAGGGAAGGGAAGGGACAGGAAGGGAGGGAAAGGGAAGGAAGGGATGGGGGAAGGGAGGAAAGGGAAGGGAAGAGGAGGTGAAGGGAGGGGAGGGAAAGAGGAGGGGAAGGGCAAGGGAAGGGAACAACAGGAAAGAGGGAGGGGAAAGGAGGAGGAGGTGAAGAGACTGGGAGGGGAGGGAAAGAGGAAGGGAGGGGAGAGGAGGGGAGGGAAAGAGAAGGAAGGGATGAGAGGCAAGGGGAAGGGAGGAGAGGGAAGAGAAGAGGAGGTGAAGGGAGGGAAAGAGGGAAAGAGGAAGGGAAGAGAGGAGGGGAGGGAAGAGGTGAAGGGAATGGAGGGGAGGGCAAGGGAAGGCCAGATAGATTGTAAGCTTGTTGTGGGCAGGGAGTGTGTCTGATAACTATGTAGTACTCTCCCAAGGGCTTAAGACAGTGCTCTGCACACCGTAAGTAATCAATAAATATGGTTGATTGATTGATAGTTGCCTAGTACACTGCTCGGCATAGAATAGGTGCAACATTCTTCTTCACAATCTGGCTTAGTGGAAAGAGCAAGGGGCTTGGGAGATAGATGTGGGTTCTAATCCCGCCCCCACCACTTGTCTGCTGTATGACCTTGGGCAAGCCACTTAACTTCTCTGTGCCTCAGTTACCTCATCTGTAAAATAGAGATTAAGACTATGAGCCCCATGTGGGGCAACCTGATTACCTTGTTTCTACCTCAGTGCTTAGAACAGTGCTTGGCACATAGTAAGCGCCTAACAAATACCATAATTATTATTATTATTATTACCTAAAATTCCCCAATTCCACTAACAGACTCTTTCTCCTCCCATTCCTCTCTCGGCTCTCCACCCGAGTTTAGTTATTGCCAGAATTGGGTGCAGGATTATTGTGGGATCCGAGAAGGGGAAAGCAACAGGTTACCCAGCTTCCGAACCCCCAGGACTTCGGGTCAGGGATGTCAGGAGTTGGGGTCAGGAATTCTTGGCTCCCAGCCCCCAATCTTCACTTCCTGTTCCCCGGATTCTCAGGGTGTAGGCAACAAAAGAGGACTTTTACTAACCATGGGACAACAAGCCAGAGTTTGCCCAAGATCAAATTGGCTACCTGCTGCCCAAATATATATGCTTATTGCAAGGATTCCATTTAATAAAGGCAATCAATCAACCATACTTATTGATCATTTACTGTGTGCAGAATATTGTACTAAGTGCTTATGAAGAGGACAATATTCATTCATTCATTCAATCGTATTTATTGAGCGCTTACTGTGTGCAGAGCACTGTACTAAGCGCTTGGGAAGTACAAGTTGGCAACATATAGAGACAGTCCCTACCCAACAGTGGGCTCACAGTCTAGAAGGGGGAGACAGAGAACAAAACATATTAACAAAATAAAATAAATAGAATAAACATGTACAAATAGAGTAATAAATGCAAACAAACATATATACATATATGCAGGTGCTGTGGGGAGGGGAAGGAGGTAAGGCGGGGGGATGGGGAGCGGGAGGAGGGGGAGAGGAAGGAGGGGGCTCAGTTTGGGAAGACCTCCTGGAGGCCTGGAGGAGGTGAGCTCTCAGTAGGGCCTTGAAGGGAGGAAGAGAGCTAGCTTGGCGGATGGGCAGAGGGAGGGCATTTCAGGCCAGGGGGATGATGTGGGCCTGGGGTAGATGGCGGGACAGGCGAGAATGAGGCACGGTGAGGAGATTAGCTGCAGAGGAGCAGAGGGTGCAGGCTGGGCTGTAGAAGGAGAGAAGGGAGGTGAGGTAGGAGGGGGCGAGAGCCTTGAAGCCAAGGGTGAGGAGTTTTTGCCTGATGCATAGGTTGATTGGTAGCCACTGGAGATTTTTGAGGAGGGGAATAACATGTCCTGAGCATTTCTGGACAAAGACAATCCGGGCAGTGGCGTGAAGTATGGATTGAAGTGGGGAGAAACAGCAAGATGGGAGATCGGAGAGGAGGCTGATACAGTAATCCAGATGGGATAGGATGAGAGCTTGAACGAGCAGGGTAGCGGTTTAGATGGAGAGGAAAGGGCGGATCTTGGCGATGTTGCGGAGGTGAGACCAGCAGGTTTTGGTGATGGCTTGGATGTGAGGGGTGAACGAGAGAGCGGAGTCAAGGATGACACCAAGGTTGCGGGCTTGGGAGACGGGAAGGATGGTAGTGCCGTCAACACACGTTCCCTGCCCACAACAAGTTTACAGTTTAGCGGGGGCTGAAGCCATAACCTAAGAGATCTGTATACCAATCAAATTAATTGCCTCCTTTTATTTTTAAGTAATCTGAAGCATGAACAGATTTATTTTCCTTTTTTTTGAAAGGAAAAAAAAAAGCCAAGTAGCTATACCTATAAAGCAACTCATCTGGAAGCATATTTCTACTTCTAAATTTAAAAATAAAGATTCCGAATCATTTTTCATTTTTAAACTTCCAAGTATGACACAACCTGATTTAAAAAACACAAATGGTGATGGAGTCGGGTACCGAGGCATTGAGACATTTTATTTCTGTTAAGTTAAAAGAGCACAAAAACTGAAATTTACAAGCATCAGTATTAATAATGATGTTATAATGATGGTAATAATAATAATATTTGCTAAGTGCTTACTATATGTCAAGCCCTTTTCTAAACACTGGGGGAGATACTAGATAATCAGGTCAGACACAGTCCCTATCCCACTAGGGCTCACAATCAAAGTAGGAAAGAGAACATGTATTGAATCTCCGTTTGACAGATGAGATAACTGAGGCACAGAGAAGTTAAGTGACTTCACACAGGTCACACAGCAGGCATGTGTTGGAGCCAGGATTAGACTCCAAGGCCCATGTTCTTTCCACTAGGCCATGCTGCTCCTTTAATGACCCTAAAACGTTAATATTTCATTTTAAGGAATTTACTAATAACTCCACTAAAGTATGATCGTTATTTAATATGATAAATTATAATGATTCAGAAATTAATTTCCATTAAAATGAAACCAAAATGAAATGAAAACTTCATTTATTAAAATTCATCTCCAGGTCCATTTTTTCTGATGAGTTTATAAATTTCATGAAAGGAGCAGGTTTATAAAAAGAATTTTGTCAAATTAAGAAAATCAGTAATGTATCAAAGATAACAATGATTTTCTCTGTAGTGCAAGAACAAATTCAAAAATATAGTGCATTTAATTCATCTTGATGGAAGCTGAGTTTATCTGTGTGAAATACACTAAAGGTCTGACATTTAACGATCACTCTGTCAGAAAATAGAAGGCAAGAAATGCTTCATGGTTAATTAAGAGTTTAATATTTTCTTTTTATCCCTTAAGATTCTCAAGGCAAGAGTTCACACTTGTAGTTAAAGTCACAAATCACCTTTGTAGTAGCCAAGAGACTTCCACCTCACGTGTGCCTCCACTATAGCTCTGATAAAACTTTTACATCTGTGGGTCAGAGGTTAAATAAAGGAAAGGAAATGCTTTTTGTCAAATAGTCAAGTAATCACTAACAGTCCCGAACTATCAGCGGGACTCTAACGTCTAGTAATCAAAGAAAATTAAGGAGACTCCATCTTTCCCTAACAAAATCCCTATTAGGTAGAGGTTACTTTTCTGCCTGGAAAATTGACACAAAATGTGTCAAATTGAAACATTCTGTTCTCAAGGATTTGTCTTAAGAAAACAGGGGAAAATGTAAAGCTTTGTCCTGCAGGAGAGCTGTTTATGATTTCCAGGCAAGCCTGTCTTCCTTATTTCACTGGAAATTATGTGACAATTTAATAGTCATAATGTTCCATTAATAAATCCTAAAGGAAAAATTAACGTTGGTTGGACATTTTTCCTAATGAAAAATGAAGTCGACTTTACATATAAACATCACAAATCCTCCTCTTCCTACTTAGACTATGAGCCCCATGTGGGACCAGGGCTGTGTCCAACCTGATCAATTATTACTACGCCAGTGCTTAGAAAAGTGTTTAACACATAGTCAATGCTTAAAAAATACCATAGAACAATAACAGCAACCACTTGTGTTATCCCAGTCAACACAATCAGACTACTTTTGGAGTCTTTACTGGAACATGGAAAAAAAAAATCGAAGGACAAAATGTCCTGATGAGGATAATTTATTTGTAAAAATGAAAAGGAACGTGCTTTGGTAGCTAACTAGAAATCAAATGAAATATTAAAATTAATCTTAACAACCACATGAGGGGCTGTTATTTATAAAAGCATAAGATCAGAATGGATTTGGGACTGCCATGGTTGAGTCTCCATCCCACCCAGAATGATGGAAGCAAAGTTTATCTGTATGAAATACACTAAAGGTCTGACACTTAAGGATCACTCTGTCAGAAAATAGAAGGCAAAAAATGCTTCGTGGTTAATTAAGAGTTTAATAAGGCCATTGCCTCCCACCCCCTCCAAAACCACACCCCAACCCCAGGAGCGAAGGATGGGAAGAAGGTGGGGTCAGGACATCTCCATCTGGATGTCCGCCCACCACCTAAAACTCAATATGTCCAAGACTGAACTCCTTGTCTTCCCTCCCAAACCCTGCCCTCTCCCTGACTTTCCCATCACTGTTGGCGGCACTACCATCCTTCCCGTCTCACAAGCCCGCAACCTTGGTGTCATCCTCGACTCCGCTCTCTCATTCACCCCTCACATCCAATCCGTCACCAAAACCTGCTGGTCTCAGCTCCGCAACATTGCCAAGCTCTGCCCTTTCTTCTCCATCCAAACCGCTACCCTGCTCGTTCAAGCTCTCATCCTATCCCGTCTGGATTACTGCATCAGCCTCCTCTCTGATCTCCCATCCTCGTGTCTCTCCCCACTTCAATCCATACTTCATGCCGCTGCCCGGATTGTCTTTGTCCAGAAACACTCTGGGCATGTTACTGCCCTCCTCAAAAATCTCCAGTGGCTACCAATCAATCTGCTCATCAGGCAGAAACTCCTCACCCTCGGCGTCAAGGCTGACCATCACCTCGGTCCCTCTTACCTCACCTCCCTTCTCTCCTTCTACAGCCCAGCCCGCACCCTCCGCTCCTCTGCCGCTAATCTCCTCACCGTGCCTCGCTCTCGTTTGCCCCACCGTCGACCCCCGGCCCACATCATCTCCCTGGCCTGGAATGCCCTCCCTCTCAACATCCGCCAAGCTAGCTCTCTTCCTCCCTTCAAGGCCCTACTGAGAGCTCACTTCCTCCAGGAGGCCTTCCCAGACTGAGCCCCTTCCTTCCTCTCCCCCTCGTCCCCCTCTCCATCCCCCCGTCTTACCTCCTTCCCTTCCCCACAGCACCTGTATATATGTATATATGTTTGTACATATTTATTACTCTATTTATTTTATTTGTACATATCTATTCTATTTATTTTATCTTGTTAATATGTTTGGTTTTGTTCTCTGTCTCCCCCTTCTAGACTGTGAGCCCACTGTTGGGTAGGGACTGTCCCTATATGTTGCCAACTTGTACTTCACAAGCGCTTAGTACAGTGCTCTGCACACAGTAAGCACTCAATAAGATTGATTGATTGATTGATCTCTAGAAGATCAGGAGCTCCAGGGCCCCCCATAGAAAATCAGCATGTTCTAGTGGATGGAGCCCGGGTGTCAGAAGGACCTGGGTTCTAATTCCGGCTCCACCACTTGTCTACTGTGATCTTAAGCAAGGTACTTCACTTCTCTGGGCCTCAGTTACCTCTTCTGTAAAATGGGGATTGAGACTGCGCGCCCCAAGTGGGACAAAGACTGTGTCTAACCTCATTAGCTTGTACCTATCTCAGTGCTTAGAACAGTGCTTGACACATAGTAAGCGCTTAAATACCATCAACATTATTATTGGCTGAGAAGCCTCCGCCATCCACCCCAACCCCACAGGAGAAAAGCCTGGGACTAGTGACAAGAATCTCAGGAAGGTTGTGGCTGCTTACAGTGAAGACTTTTTCCTGCCAAAGGGAATGAGTTTCAGGAATGACACTTTCAGATCCTCTTTGGCCACTTAATGTTGTAACTTTAGCATTCTTGAATTGTCTAATTTGCCCTTATTACCTGGAATGTTGCTGACTTGTACTTCCCAAGCGCTTAGTACAGTGCTCTGCACACAGTAAGCGCTCAATAAATGCGATTGAATGAATGGATGAATTTTTCTGAATCTATGT
Organism: Tachyglossus aculeatus; assembly: GCF_015852505.1. Lineage (NCBI taxonomy): Eukaryota > Metazoa > Chordata > Mammalia > Monotremata > Tachyglossidae > Tachyglossus > Tachyglossus aculeatus. The sequence continues at coordinate 65,515,916 of NC_052069.1, read as the reverse complement.
ATCTTCCCCCCCACACACTCAGGTTTGTGTTTTACTGATTATCTTGTATTTTCCCAACACTTAGCAGTGCTTTGCACACAGCAAGCATTCAGTGTACACTACAATGATAATGATGATGATTATAATAGTAATCCGGAAAAAAGACCCAGCCACACACCAAAACAATGTAGTAAATAGATTTTTTGCAGTATTTCTTATATGCTTACTATGTGCCAGGCACTGTATTAAGTGCTGCGGTAGGTACATGCTAATCAGGTTAGACACAGTCCCTCTCCGGCATGGGATTCAAGTCTTAATCCCCATTTTGCAGATGAGATATCTGAGGCACAGAGAAGTTAAGTGACTTGCCCAATGTCACACGGCAGACAAGCGACTGAGCTAGAATTAGAACTCAGGTCCTTCTGACTCCGAGGCCCAAATTCTATTCATTAGGCCATGCTCCTTGTATGCATGGAATAAGTCAGGCTTCACTTTGAACTTCCCATGTGCTTAGTACAGGGCTCTACACCCAGTAGGCGCTCAATTAATACTATTCATTCATTCATTCAATCGTATTTATTGAGCGCTTACTGTGTGCAGAGCACTGTACTAAGCGCTTGGGAAGTACAATTTGGCAACATATAGAGACGGTCCCTACCCAACAGTGGGCTCACAGTCTAGAATACTACTACTACAACTACTAGTATTGCTGTGACTATTATCCCAGCTCTGCCACTTGTCAGCTGTGTGACTTTGGGCAAGTCACTTAACTTCTCTGGGCCTCAGTTACCTCATCTGTAAAATGGGGATGAAGACTGTGAGCCCCCCGTGGGACAACCTCGTCACTTTGTAACCTCCCCAGCGCTTAGAACAGTGCTTTGCACATAGTAAGAGCTTAATAAATGCCATTAAAAAAAAAGCAAGGAACTTGTGATAGCCAAAATACATGGGAAATGACATTAAAAGCTAGCATTTCACTCTGAGCTCAAAAGAGCTCTTCACCCTTAATAATAATAAGAATAATAATGGTATTTGTTAAGCACTTACTAAGTGCCAAGCACTGTTCTAAGCACAGGGGGAGATACAAGGTAATCAGGTTGTCCCATGTGGGGCTCACAGTCTTAATTCCCATTTTACAGATGAGGTCATTGAGGCACAGAGACTTGCCCAAGCTCAGATAGCAGACAAGTGGAAGAGCCAGGATTAGAACCCATGACCTTCTGATTCCCAGGCCTGTGCTCTATCCACTACGCAATGCTGCTTCTCTTGAAAAATAGCACTTAATAGCCAATGTTCAAAACCACAGATGACTGTCCCTCACTGGGTATTTTGTATTTGCTTATGTTGAGTGATGAGGTACTCATTTGAGATACAGTTTTAAGGATTTAAAGAAATCTGATAGAGAAGCAGCGTGGCTCAGTGGAAAGAGCACGGGCTTTGGAGTCAGAGGTCACGGATTCAAATCCCGGCTCTGCCAACTGTCAGCTGTGCGACTTTGGGCAAGTCACTTCACTTCTCTGGGCCTCAGTTACCTCATCTGTAAAATGGGGATTAAAACTGTGAGCCCCCCATGGGACAACCTGATCACCTTGAAACCTCCCCAGTGCTTAGAACAGTGCTTTGCACATAGTAAGCGCTTAACAAATACCATTATCATTATTAGTATTATTATTATTTTGGCTTATTCATTACAGGTGTCTCCCTGTTTTCTCCCCTTCCAGACTCCTATCTCGGTCACCCTTTCACCTGTCCTCCCTCCACCCCTCTCATTCCTTTTTTTCTTTTTTTTTTTTGAAAAACCAGTGAAGTGGTGGCAGCTTAATCACTGATAAACTCACTTGCTCCTAGCTCCAGCGGGTCTTGTTGCAGCAGCAGGGAGCACAAAGAGGGACGGTAAATTCATTCAATTGTATTTATTCAGCTCTTACTGTGTGCAGAGCACTACTCTAAGCGCTTGGGAAAGTACAATGAGAAACAGCATGGCGTGGTGGATAGATCACAGGCCTGGAGTCGGAAGGTCATGGGTTCTAATCCCGGCTTCACCACTTGTCTGCTGTGTGACCTTGGGCAAGTCACTTCACTTCTCTGTGCCTCAGTTCCCTCATCTATAAAATGGGGATTGAGGCTGTGAGCCCCACATGGGACAAGGACTGTGTTCTACTTGATTTGCCTGTGCCCACCACAGCGCTTAGTAGAGTTCCTGGCATGTAGTAATTGCTTAACAAATACTATTACCATTATTATTATTATTACTACAATACAACAATAAACAATGACACTCCCTGCCCACAATGAGTTCACAACCTGGAGTTGGGGAGATAGACAACAATACAATGAATAAAATTACAGATATATACATTCATTCATTCAATCATATTTATTGAGCACCTACCCAAAGTCACACAGCTGATAAGTGGCAGAGCTCAAATTAGAACCCACAACCCACATTAGAACCCACGACCTCTGATTCCCAAGCCCCGGCTCTTACCTCCTTCCCTTCCCCACAGCACCTGTATATATGTATATATGTTTGTACATATTTATTACTCTATTTATTTATTTATTTATTTTACTTGTACCTATCTATTCTATTTATTTTATTTTGTTAGTATGTTTAGTTTTGTTCTCTGTCTCCCCTTTCTAGACTGTGAGCCCACTGTCGGGTAGGGACCGTCTCTATATGTTGCCAGCTTGTACTTCCCAAGCGCTTAGTACAGTGCTCTGCACACAGTAAGCACTCAATAAATGCAATTGATTGATTGAAATGTTCTGGGGCTGGGAGGGGAGAAGAGCAAAGGGATAAATAAAATGACAGATATGTACATAAGTGCCTTGGGGCTGGGAGGAGAGAAGAGCAAAGGCAACAAGTCAGAGCGATGCAGAAGGGAGTGGGAAATGAAGAAAAGTGGGGCCCAGTCAGGGAAGGCCTCTTGGAGGAGATGGGCCTTCAATAAGGCTTTGAAGCCAAGGAAAGTGGTTGTCTGTTGGATTAAAAGAGGGAGGGCGTTCCAGGCCAGAGGCAGAGGGCAGGGAGGGAGAGGAGAGGAGAGAGGGGTAGAGGGCTAGCTGAACTGGAGGATTGGAGCTCCCGGGGGAAATGGAGGATCTAGTGGAGGCTAAGCAGGGACTCAGGTGGGGCGACAGTTGAGCCCGGGGAGCCTGGGCACTGGGGGAGAATTGAGATGGAAGCCAGGTGGAGAGCAGCCAGGTGATCGAGTAACACAGAATCTATCCTCTAGGGAGAATCAGTGGTTAGTACAATGCCTGGCACATATTAAGTGCTGAACAAATACCATTATTATTATGAGTAGTAGTAGTTGTAACACCTCTGCATGGCCCGAGTGAGCCTATTGTTGGGTAGGGATTGTCTCTATCTGTTGCCGAATTGTACTTTCCAAGCACTTAGTACAGTGCTTTGCACACAGTAAGCGCTCAATAAATACGATTGAATGAATGAATGAATGTCCAGCTTGATGTCAGGTCTGATATGGATTATGGTTCTGGGGCCAAGCCTCCATCATCCACAGCTCTACACAGTCATAGCGACTACAGAACTATGAGCGCCATAGCCATATGAGATGGGCAACTGAACTACACTCCTTCCTTCAGCAACCCTGCATTTTTGTGACGTTCTGCCATCACATCCACAGCCAGGCATTTTCAAGGACAGACAAAACAGCAGAGTCCGAGAGGTGGACAACCAAGCTTAAAGGTTTCAAAGATGAACGATTATGCCTCTTTGCTATAATGCCAATCATTCACACCTTTTCAGAGACTTTAGAGTCATCTCTGGAAAGCCCAAAAGGCAAATATTGGGTGAAATTATTTCATAACAAGAACTGATAAGATAGAGCAAAATCAATTAGATAACTAAAATAACTAACCTTTAATGTCACAAATACTTCTGGTGGGAGTTTCCAGGGCTTACTTAGCTCTCTGCACAGCACTGCTTCTCTAAGGTGCTATCCAAGGATCCCCATTTGATGGAGGGTGTTGGGGCAGGGGAGGGGGAGGGCTTCACTGCCTTACTTTCCCTGAATGCTGACTGGTCACAAACTCTCCCAAGCGCTTAGTAAAGTGTTTTGATCACTAAGAGGAAAGGAAGGAAGGAAGGGAGGGAGGGAGGGAGGGAGGAAGGCAGGGAAGGCAGGAAGGCAGGAAGGCAGGAAGGAAAGGAAGGAAAGGAAGGAAAGGAAGGAAGGAAAAGAAGGAAAGGAAGGAAAGGAAGGAAAGGAAGGAAAGGAAGGAAAGGAAGGAAAGGAAGGAAGGGAGAGAGAGAGAGAGAGAGAGAGAGAAAGAGAGAGAGAAAGAAAGAGAATGAGAGAAGGAGAGAAGGAAAGGAAGAAAGGAAGAAAGGAAGAAAGGAAGAAAGGAAGAAAGAAAGGAAGAAAGGAAGAAAGGAAGGAAGGAAGGAAGGAAGGAAGGAAGGAAGGAAGGAAGGAAGGAAGGAAGGAAGGAAGGAAGGAAGGAAGAAAGGAAGAAAGGAAGAAAGGAAGAAAGGAAGAAAGGAAGAAAGGAAGAAAGGAAGAAAGGAAGAAAGGAAGAAAGAAAGAAAGAAAGAAAGAAAGAAAGAAAGAAAGAAAGAAAGAAAGAAAGAAAGAAAGAAAGAAAGAAAGAAAGGAAAGAAAGAGAGTACTCTGAGCTTCCGATCACTTAGTACCAAGTGGCTCTGTAAAAGTCCTGGGGGTGGAGGAAGGTGAGATCTTCCACATCTTTGCAATCGTCTACATGGGCATAGGTTTGTCACAAACCTGGAGGAAAGAACTTGAAATAGAGTGACTGTCTGAGAACGGAAGAATTGTAACTGCCCCAACCTCCCCCTTACAGTGCGTAGCCTCCTCAAATCCAACAATTACTCTCCCCACTTCAAAGCCTTACTGAAGGCACATCTCCTCCAAGAGGCTTTCCAAGACTAAACCTTCACCCTTTTCCCTCTTCTCCCACTCCCTTCTGCATCACCCTGACTTGCTCCCTTTGCTCTTTATTCATTCATTCATTCAATCGTATTTATTAAGCGCTTACTGTGTGCAGAACACTGTACTAAGCACTTGGGAAGTACAAATCAGCAACATATAGAGACAGTACCTACCCAACAATGGGCTTACAGTCTAGAAGGAGGTGACAGACAACAGAGTAAAACAAGTAGATAGGTGTCAATACCATCAGAATAAATAGAATTATAGCTATATACACATCATTAACAAAATAAGTATAGTAAATATGTACAAATAAAATAAATAGGGTAGTAAATATTCACAAATATATACAAGTGCTGTGGGGAGGAGAAGGGGGTAGGACTGGGGGGGGGGTGAAGGGGAGGAGGAGGAGAGTCTGGGAAGGCCTCTTGGAGGAGGTGAGCTCTCAGTAGGGCTTTGAAGGGAGGAAGAGAGCTAGCTTGGCAGATGGGCAGAGGGAGGGCATTCCAGGCCAGAGAAAGGCCATGGGTCAGGGGTCGATGATGGGACAGGGGAGAACAAGGCACAATGAGGAGGTTAGCAGCAGAGGAGCAGAGTGCACGGGCTGGGCTGTAGAAGGAGAAAAGGGAGGTGAGGTAGGAGGGGGTGAGGTGATGGGGAGCCTTGAAGCTGAGTGAGGAGTTTTTGCTTGATTCTAAGGTTGACAGACAACCACTGGAGATTTTTGAGGAGGGGAGTGACATGCCCAGAGAGTTTCTGTACAAAGATAATCCAGGCAGCAGAGTGGAGTATAGACTGAAGCAGGGAGAGACAGGGGGATAGGAGATCAGAAAGGAGGCTGATGCAGTAATCCAGTCTGGATAGGACAAGAGATTGAACCAGCAAGGCAGCAGTTTAGACGGCGAGGAAAGGGCGGATCTTGGCGATGTTGTGGAGGTGAGACCGGTAGGTTTTGGTGACGGATTGGATGTGTGGGGTGAATGAGAGAGTGGAGTCAAGAACGACACCAAGGTTGCAGGCTTGTGAGATGGGAAGGATGGTAGTGCCGTCTACAGTGATGGCAAAGACAGGGAGAGGACAGGATTTGGGAGGGAAGATAAGGAGCTCAGTCTTGGACATGTTGCGTTTTAGATGGTGGGCAGACATCCAGATGGACATGTCCTGACCCACCTCCCAGCCAGATAGCACTTACATACATATCTGTGATTTATTTATCTGTATCGATGTCTATCTCCCCGTGTCTAGACTGTAAGCTCATTGTGGGCAGGGAATATCTCTGAGTACTGTTCTATTGTGTCTCCCATGCACTTAGTACAGTGCTCTGTGTACAATAAGTGCACAATAAATATAACTGAATGAATGAACACCATGGGGGACTTGTTAGCTAGACCACATGGTCACTATGGCCAAAACTGACCATTCAAGACTGAGAGGTTTCCAGTTTAAATTCAGGACTGTTTCCTGGCTGAGTTGGATTTCTCCTCAACCAGGCCACAAAAGCCAATTGGGCTGCCCTAGTGATAGTGGTGGCAGTTGGGGATCGTACCCCTCACCACTGCCAGAGCCTCTTCAACCCAGCCACAAAAGTCAGGGTGGTCCCGTCCAAGTCTGGGTCTCTGGCCACCTTAAACCCTGACCTTTCCATGCAAACTCTCCTATGTGGCCCTCCGGGTCGACATTCCCCTAGACGTGTCTGGGCCCACATTCCCCCGGACAGCAGGCTGGCAAAACTGACTTCTCATCTCAGTCTTTGGACTGAACTGTCCTGCAAGTGGGGCTCTGAGAAACAAAGAAGAGCTGCATGCATTTGGCTGTGGCTGCTGTTATTACAAAGGCACTTGGATTCTCCAATGGAGGCTTGGGCTGGAGACATGATTTTCTATTGACCTCACTGTACAAACACAAATCTGAATTCACCTGTCGCTGTATGTCTAATGGGATTCTTTTTCTAATCTGTTTGCAGCCCGCTTAAATAACTGGATCAATTGTACCTCTACTCTGGGGCTCAATTTCACACATGCAAATGTGGTAATCAGGTAAGGAGTACAAATGCCACAAGAATTATTCAGTTATCTGCTTAATACTCTACTTCTTTGGCAGAGTATAAACACATAACATTAAATATGATTTTCTATGATTTCTAAAGAACAAGCTAAATCTTTTACTTAGGCCACATGTATTTATTTGGCGGAGGGGGAGAATTCTCCTTTCCCAGATACACCTACATAATATATCCATAAATACAAGTGTTACATTAATTACACACTGAACTACTGGCGATTATTAGGCTTTTTGAAGTAAGAAAAGGAGATTTCACAACATGTGACTCCTTTTCTAAAGTTTCATAATTTCGATCCTGGGTCTTCAATGCAGAGGTGAAAAGGTAGAAAATAGGATGTTGAAAATCTTAGTGATATGTTCGGTTAATGTATATAATGTTCATAAAATCATATTTTATATCATACTAATACCGATAATCGATCAGCAATGAATCATTACTTTTATGTAATATATAAAAGCGTAGGTGCATTTTAAAGCAAATAGTGAATTCTATACTCAATGGACTACCATAGCATAAAAAGCCACTTATACAAGGAAAATAATTTCATATTTTTCAAATACGCACCTTAGGATACACAGGCAAATTTTGCCTCCTGATGTTAACCGACAGAATCCAAATCTCTGCTTACTTTCAATGTCTGTGAGCACAAAGGTAAAGTGCTGGCCAACTTGGTTTTGGGACACCCTAGAATACAAACACAATTTTGAAATATTAAGTGAGCCGGCATCTAAAATCAAAAGGCAGTAGGCTTACAATTTCATAATCGGATTGGTTTGATTCATGAATCAAGGTCAGACAGCAAGAATTTAGAATCAAACTGCTTTCAAAAACCAGAAATGAAGATGCACTACTTAAGATGAATCATAGGTCACAATCGGCAATATCTAACTCACAAGTATGATGAACACTACTGGACTCCAGCTACAGTTAACCAGATATGAGACACTTGGTTCTAAATATCCATATACCCAATGTATGGCTTGAAATTCCATAGGGGTACATGTGGTGTCTAGAGGGATTTTGCTTTGGCGAAAAATCAAACCACAGAGAAGTAGCGTGGCTCAGTGGAAAGAGCACAGGCTTGGGAGTCGGAGGTTGTGGGTTCAAATTCCAGCTCCTCCAATTGTCAGCTGTGTGACTTTGCGTAAGTCACTTAACTTCTCTGTGCCTCAGTTCCCTCATATGTAAAATGGGGATAAGATTGTGAGCCCCACGTGGGACAACCCGATCACCTTGTATCCTCCCCAGAGCTTAGAACAGTGCTTTGCACATAGTAAGCACTTAACAAATGCCATCATTATTATTATTGTTATTATTATTTTACATACATCAAGTTTGGACATTCAGATACTCGACTACAAATGAGTGTGAAATCCCCCAGTAAGTGGTATAAAAAATAAATGGGAAAAAGAAGAATCCAAACGATCTTATATAAATTGAAAATCTTCCAAAAGTCCCATTTCTCCTTGAACAATGACCATCAATAATGGAAACAAGCAAAATCAATGCCATTTTTTAATCTACACAGAGAGATTCTCTATTAATATTGAACAAACATAGGAAATGAAAAACAAACCTTGGAATGTCAAACCCTTTTTCCTTACTTTGCTCCTCCAAAGGTCACCTGACCTCATGAGGAAACTTTTCTCTCTCCCAGTAATAATAAAATTTAGAGTAGCCAAATTTAGGATGACAATTTTCTAAAGCATTTTAACAACGAGGCATAGAAGTATCATTTATGGAACAATCTTACTTCCCCCTTCAAAGCCCTACTGAAGGCTTACCTCCTCCAGGAGGCCTTCCCAGACTAAGCCCTTCTTTGCCTCATTCATCCATTCAATCGTATTTATTGAGCGCTTACTGTGTGCAGAGCACTGTACTAAGCACTCCTCTCCCCCACCTTACCCCAATTCACTCCCTTTGCTCCACCCCCTCTCCCTACACCACAGCACTTGTGTATATATGTAATATCTATAATTCTATTTATATTAATGCCTGTTTTACTGTTCTGATGTGTATATTAATCTCTAATTCCATTTATTTTTATTGATGCTACTGATGCCTGTTTACCTGTGTTGCTGTCTGTCTCCCTTCTTCTAAATTGTGAGCCCATTGTGGACAGGGATTGTCTCTATTCCTGAATTGTACTTTCCAAATGCTTAGTACAGTGCTCTGCATACAGGAAGTGCTCAATAAATATGATTGAATGAATGCTCGTCACACAGAAAGCACTCAATAAATTCAATTGAATGAATGAAGGACCGAAGGATGATTATTCATGATGTATGCTTCCACTTGGGTACCGAGTCCAGGAATCAGGTAGCACACAGAGAAATTTGTGATGGGAATGTTCTTTTCATCTTCCCTTTCTCACCCTGGAATAGCTCATCGGATCTATAACTTTGACTTCCACATCTCTGTGCCACTAACCAAGCATTAGGATAATACAGGATAATCAGATAAGACACATTTTCCTCTCCAACAAAGGTTCATGCTCTGACTGGAAACAAAAAGGGTAATAATAGTGATTTATGAGCAATAAATTGTTCTGGGAATCAGATAAGCTGGGCTCTTAATCCCAGATGTGCCTCTTGCCTGTTGTGTGACCTTGGGCAAGTCACTTGATTTCTCTGTGTTTGTTTCCTCAACTGTAAAATAGGGATACATTACCTGTTGCCCCTCCTGCTTAGACTGTAAGCCCATGTGGGATAAGGACTATGAGAAGCAACATGGCATAGCAGATAGAGCATGGGCCTGGGAATCAGAAGGTCATGGGTTCTAATCCCAGCTCCACCACTTGTCTATGTGACCTTGGGTATATTACTTCATTTCTCTGTGCCTCAGTTACCTCATCTGTAAAATGGGGATTGATACTATGAACCCCAGGTGGAATGGGGACTGTATCCAACCTGATTAAATTGTACCTACCTCAGAGCTTAGTACAGTGTCTGGCCCACAGTAAGCGCTTAAAAAACACTACAATTATTATCCTGCCTTATTAACCTGTATCTACCCCAGCACCTAGAAGACTGCTTGACACATAGTAAGGGCTTAACAAAATAATGAAACAATTCAAGATAGCAATATTAAAGTACAGTCCTGTTTCTTCAAACACAGGAATTAGATTCTTGAAGATATCTGTAGTAAACTCACATTATATGAAATGACCAATACTGCTCACCTAAACCCAACTGCTTCTTTTGACATCACACTGTGTTTCTTCCACACAGGTGAGTATTGTCAGAAGAACTTTCCCTAATTCTGTAATGGCATTTTATTTTATATTATAATGCATGCTTTCTAACGCATAGAGGTGGTAGTCGAAGCTTGGGAGGGAACAAATGAGTTCTCTTAAAGGAGTGAGAGTAGATGATGATGATGGCATTTATTAAGCACTTACTTTGTGCAAAGCACTGTTCTAAGTGCTGGGGAGGTTACAAAGTGATCAGGTTGTCCCACGGGGGACTCACAGTGTTAATCCCCATTTTACAGATGAGGTAACTGAGGCCCAGAGAAGTTAAGTGACTTGCCCAAAGTCACACAGCTGACAATTGGTGGAGCTGGGATTTGAACCCATGACCTCTGACTCCAAAGCCCGTGTTCTTTCCACTGAGCCACGCTGCTTCTCTGATGGAAAATAGAAGGGTACCCAGAACTGAATTTTGAGGGACTTCCACAGTTAGGGGGTGGGAGGCAGAGGAGGAGCCAGCGAAAGAGACTGAGAATGAGCGACCAGAAGGACATGTTAGTGAAGCCAAGGGTGGATAATATTTCCAGGAGAAGGGGTCGGTCCACAGTGTCAAAGGCAGCTGAGAGGTCGAGGAGGATTAGGACGGAGTAGAGGCCATTGGATTTGGCACGAAGGAGATCCCTGGTGACCTTTGAGAGGGTGATTTCTGCAGAGTGAAGGGGATGGAAGCTAGTTTGAAGCGGGTCAAGGAGCGATTTGGAGGAGAGGAAGTTAAGACAGTGAGGGTAGAACAACTCTCAAGGAGTTTGGAGAGGAATGGGAGGAGGGAGATGGGGCAATAACTGGAGGTAGCTGTGAGGTCAAGGGAGGGATTTTTTAGGATAGGGGAGGTATAAGCAGGTTTGAAAGGAGTGGGGAAAAAGTCACTGGAGAGCAAACTGTTGAAGATGGCTGTCAGGATGTTTTTTTTTTCCCCAGACATTTATTTTGTCTTGTATATACTCAGTCACTGAGATTTTCCCTGTCGGCATAACAGCCAATGATAGGCAAAACTTTAATCAGCAATATAAATGGGAAGTCAATAACTGCATCTCATTGAGCACAGTGAAGCAAATTAGCCATTAGCTGGAAAAAAATGATCATCAAAAGGAACATGAATTGCCATTTTCTCAGTCATTCACCTTGGGCAACAAGGTAACAAAAACAGCTATTGTCATGGATACAGCTAAGCCGGAGATCAGACAGTTCATAGAAATCAGGTTGACTTAGCAACTGGGTGTAATGATCCAAATCAAACAGTCTCAATGTAACCTAACCCAGGCACTGCTGTGCCACAAAAATGTCTTGTGGAAAATAAATGGGCCATGTCCCACATGGGTCTTTTGACCTTACCTAGTATTGTCAGATCACACCTACAGGAAGGGCAGGTACTTTGGTCACTTTGTATAGACAGGGGAAAGAGATACTGCTTTGAAAAGGAAAAAGCTCGACTTTTCATATCAAACCAAGAGCGGCAAATCTTTTCTATGTAATTGAAATCACCGCAACAACTGGCCTCAGTCTGGCCTAGGGGAAAGAACAAAGACTTGGGAGTTGGGAGAGGTGAGTTCTAATCCTGCTCCCCTATTTGCCAGCTGTGAAAGGCCAGTCACTTACTTCTCTGTACCTCAATTTCCTCATCTCCTTCTCCCTTAGACTTTGAGCCTCATGTGGGACAGGGCCTGTGTCCAATCAGTGTACAATTGGCACTTTGCATACTACTTCCCGTCTCACAAGCCCGCAAGCTTGGTGTCATCCTCAACTCTGCTCTCTCATTCACCCCTCACATCCAATCCGTCACCAAAACCTGCCAGTCTCACCTCCGCAACACGACCAAGATCTGCCCTTTCCTCGCCATTCAAACCGCTATCTTGCTGGTTCAATCTCTCATTCTATCCTGACTGGATTACTGCATCAGCCTCCTCTCTGATCTCCCATCCTCCTGTCACTCCCCACTTCAGTCTATACATCATGCTGATCATCTTTGTGCAGAAACACTCTGGGCACATTACTCCCCTCCTCAAAAATCTCCAGTGGCTACCAGTCAACCTACACAGCAAGCTAAAACTCCTCACTCTCGGCTTCAAGGCTCTCCATTCATTCATTCAATCATATTTATTGAGCGCTTACTGTGTGCAGAGCACTGTACTAAGCGCTTGGGAAGTACAAGTTGGCAACACATAGAGACGATCCCTACCCAACAGCGGGCTCACAGTCTCCATCACCTTGCCCCCTCCTATCTCACCTCCCTTCTCTCCTTCTACAGCCCAGCCAACACCCTCTGCCGCTAACCTCCTCATTGTGCCTCGTTCTCACCTGTCCTGCCGTCGACCCCCGGCCCACGTCCTCCCCCTGGCCTGGAATGCCCTCCCTCTGCCCATCCGCCAAGCTAGCTCTCTTCCTCCCTTCAAAGCCCTACTGAGAGCTCACCTCCTCCAGGAGGCCTTCCCAGACTGAGCCCCCTTTTTCCTCCCCTCCTCCCCATCTCCCCCGCACTACCTCCTTCCCCTCCCCACATCATCTGTATATATGTTTGTACAGATTTATTACTCTACTTGTACATATTTACTATTCTATTTATTTTGTTAATGATGTGCATCTATCTTTACTTCTATTTATTCTGATGACTTGACACCTGTCCACATGTTTTGTTTTGTTGTCTGTCTCCCCCTTCTACACTGTGAGCCCGTTGTTGGGTAGGGACCGTCGCTATATGTTGCCAGCTTGTACTTCCCAAGTGCTTAGTACAGTGCTCTGCACAGAGTAAGTGCTCAATACGACAATTAATGAATGAATACTTAGCATACAGTACATGCTCAACAATTATTATTATTGTTATTATTATCACTGTGCAATTCAGGACAGAATTAATAGAAGTACAGATTTATTATAGCCATTTAGTTGCCAAGTATTCCTACCTCCTGTCTCGCCTGACTCCAGTCCAGATTTCACTCTGCTGCCCTGATCAGTTTTCTACCAAAATGTTTAGTCCACGTTTCCCCACTCCTCAAGAACCACCAAGGGTTGCCCATCCACCCCAACATCAACCAGAAACTCCTTACCATAGGCTTTAAAGAACTCAATCATCTTTTTTCGCTCCTTCCCTACCTTGCTGTTTTCCTACTACAGCCCAGACCACACACTTTCCTCCTCAATTGCCAACCTGCTCACTGTGCCGTGATCTCATCTATCTCACTGCTGACCTCTCAGTCTACCACGTCCTGCCTATGGCCTGGAACGCCCTCCCTCTTCACATCTGACCAACGATCGCTCTCCCCATCTTCAAAGCTTCCTGAAGGCACAGTTCCTCCAAGAGGTCTTCTCTAAGCCCTTATTTCCCACTCCCTTCTGTGTCACCACTGCACCTTGGCTTTCCACTGTACTAATGTACATATCAAAACAAAGAAGAGCCACTTAATAAGAGACTTAATGCTGACAAGCAACGTAGTCTTCACAAGGGCTATTTTCTGTAAGGGAAAGGTGAAAAGAAGGCCGTGGAAAAGTGGAGGCAGCTCATTCTGTTGAATATAGTTCACGTGGTTTAAATAGGTGAGGTGGTAAAGAGGTTAGAGACTGAAGCAACTGAGAGGTCCCGGGGGTATGAGAAGTGCAATGAAAGAGAGAAGGATCAGGTATTGTCAGGGGCAAAAGATGGAAATCTTTGCTTCTAGGATGGGAAGGAACTGGAGCAACTGGACCAGAAGAAGGAGGTTGTATTGTACTCTCCCAAGCGCTGCTCTGCACGCAGTAAGCGGTCAATAAATACAATTGAATGAATCAATGAGAGAGTGGCATGATTTTCTAACCAAGGAGATGGAGGCCTACACTATGCCAGAGAGCACCATCATCATCATCATCAACCGTATTTATTGAGCGCTTACTATGTGCAGAGCACTGTACTAAGCGCTTGGGAAGTACAAATTGGCAACATATAGAGACAGTCCCTACCCAACAGTGGGCTCACAGTCTAAAAGGGGGAGACAGAGAACAAAACCAAACATACTAACAAAATAAAATAAATAGAATAGATATGTACAAATAAAATAAATACAGTAATAAATATGTACAAACATATATACATATATACAGGTGCTGTGGGGAAGGGAAGGAGGTAAGATGGGGGGGGATGGAGAGGGGGACGAGGGGGAGAGGAAGGAAGGGGCTCAGTCTGGGAAGGCCTCCTGGAGGAGGTGAGCTCTCAGCAGGGCCTTGAAGGGAGGAAGAGAGCTAGCTTGGCAGATGGCCAGAGGGAGGGCATTCCAGGCCCGGGGGATGACGTGGGCTGGGGGTCGATGGCGGGACAGGCGAGAGCGAGGTACGGTGAGGAGATCAGCGGTGGAGGAGCGGAGGGTGCGGACTGGGCTGTAGAAGGAGAGAAGGGAGGTGAGGTAGGAGGGGGCGAGGTGATGGAGAGCCTTGAAGCCCAGGGTGAGGAGTTTCTTCCTGATGCGCAGATTGATTGGTAGCCACTGGAGATTTTTGAGGAGGGGAGTGATATGCCCAGAGCGTTTCTGGACAAAGATAATCCGGGCAGCAGCATGAAGTATGGATTGAAGTGGAGAGAGACACGAGAATGGGAGATCAGAGAGAAGGCTGATGCAGTAGTCCAGACGGGATAGGATGAGAGCTTGAATGAGCAGGGTAGTGGTTGGGATGGAGAGGAAAGGGCGGATCTTGGCAATGTTGCGGAGCTGAGACTGGCAGGTTTTGGTCACGGCTTGGATGTGAGGGGTGAATGAGAGAGCGGAGTCGAGGATGACACCAAGGTTGCGGGCTTGTGAGACAGGAAGGATGGTAGTGCCGTCAACAGAGATGGGAAAGTCAGGGAGAGGGCAAGGTTTGGGAGGGAAGACAAGGAGTTCAGTCTTCGACATGTTGAGCTTTAGGTGGCGGGCAGACATCCAAATGGAGATGTCCTGAAGGCAGGAGGAGATGCGAGCCTGGAGAGAGGGGGAGAGAGCAGGGGCAGAGATGTAGATCTGGGTGTCATCAGCGTAGAGATGATAGTTGAAGCCGTGGGAGCGAATGAGATCACCAAGGGAGTGCGTGTAGATCGAGAACAGAAGGGGACCAAGCACTGAACCTTGAGGAACCCCCACAGTGAGAGAATGGGAGGGGGAGGAGGAGCCTGCAAAAGAGACTGAGAAAGAACGACCGGAGAGGAAAGAGGAGAACCAGGAGAGGACAGAGTCTGTGAAGCCAAGGTCAGATAGCATGTTGAGAAGAAGGGGGTGGTCCACAGTGTCGAAGGCTGCTGAGAGGTCGAGGAGGATTAGGACAGAGTAGGAGCCGCTGGACACAATGTGGGGTCCCGGGAAGACAACAAGGCCCAGATCCAGAACGTGAATGCCTAGATTAATGATGAGATTTGGGTTGGGAAAGGTGTGAAAAAGGGTAGTCCACATCTCCACAGTTATACAACCTGGATCTAATCCCTGCTCCACAACTTGCCTTCTCTGTGACTACGGGAAAACCACATTAATTAATCAATCAATCATATTTATTGAGTGCTTTCTATGTTCAGAACACTGTAGTAAGCACTTGGGAGGGTGCAATAAAATAGAGTTGGTAGACACATTCCCTTACAGTTCCCAACGAGCTTACAGTTTAGAGGAGAAGCAGCGTAGCTCAGTGAAAAGAGCACTGGCTTGGGAGTAAGAGGATGTGGGTTCTAATCCCGGCTTTGCCCCTTGTCTGCTGTGTGACATTGGGCAAGCCACTTAACTTCTCTGTGTCTCAGTTACCTAATCTGTAAAATGGGGATGAACACTGTGAGCCCCACGTGGGACAACCTGCTTGCCTCGTATCCACCCCAGTGATTGGAACAGTGCTCGGAATATAGTAAGCATTTAACAAATACCAACATTATTACTGTATCTACCCTAGTGCTTAGTACAGTGTTTGGCATATACCAAGTGCCAAGTGCCTCATAAAGAGGAGGATGGGAGGATAAAGTGCCTAGTAGAGCTATTAATGACTTTCTCGGTGGATGACAGGTAAATAGGAAATAAGGAGCTTGAAGAATAAGCAGCTTTATTAGGTGTTAAAGATGAACAATGAGAAATGCAGATTACAATGCTGGGAAGGGCTGAAAACAAATGGCCCAGGTACCACTGTAGGAGTACCTCCCAAGAACTAAATAATGCAGAGAACTTGTCTATAAACTCAGTTACATTGTATGCTCCCAAATGCTTAGTACAATGCTCTGCATGCAGCAAGCATTCAATAAATACCATTGATTAACAGACTGAAACTAAAACTCAGGAGTAACGGTAACATCGCATACAGCAAAAAGGATATCATTTAGAGGAAATCAAATAAACTTTTGCTTTTAATTTGGGCAGGAACAGAAGGACTTAGAAGGGCTGGAAATGTATGAAAAGATAGGGGCAAAAGAAAGCATGAAGGTCAGGGAAAATGCCGATAAGTCTTACCCAAGAAAGGATGCAAAGGAGACAGACATGCTGGAATAGTTGATATCGGAATGCCAATGGATAGTGTGGCCTGTGGATTTAGATAGCCCAAAGGTGGACTTTTGTTTAAAAAAAACCAACAGACTGGTGCTTCTCAAATCAATTATGGGATACTGTTAAAATTTGCTCTGGGGATTCCCACTTTATGGGAAAGCAAAGGCCTTCCCCGACTAAGTCCTCATTTCCCCTACTCTCTCTAGCCTTTGCTTCGCTTAGGCGCTTGGATCTGTCCCTGTTAAGAGGTTGGTACCAAGCACTCTAGCAATGTATATATGTTTGTACAGATTTATTACTCTATTTTACTTGTACATATTTACTATTCTATTTATTTTATTTTGTTAATATGTTTTGTTTTGTTGTCTGTCTCCCCCTTCTAGACGGTGAGCCCGTTGTTGGGTAAGGACCATATCTATACGATGCCAACTTGTACTTCCCAAGTGCTTAGTACAGTGCTCTGCACACAGTAAGCACTTAATAAATATGATTGAATGAATGAATGAATTTAGTTCAGTGTTCTGACATAGTAGGTGCTCAATAAATACCGATGATTGACTGATTGAATTGTGAAGAAGTTGAGCATATGATGAGAAGCAGCGTGTCTTGGTGGAAAGATCACAGGTCTAAAAACTAGGAGACCTGGATTCTAATTCCAGTTGTGCCCGCTGTATGACCTTGGGCAAATCACTTCACTTCTCTGTGCTTCAATTTCCTCAAGTGTAAATTGGAAATTAAATATCTGTTTTCCTCCTACGTAGACTGTGAGCCCCACGAGCTGATTATTTTGACTATTATTATTTTATTATTATTATTATTATTATTATTAATAATAATATTTGTTAAGTGCTTACTATGTGCCAGGCTTTGTAATAAGCACTGGAGTGAATACAAGCAAATATGGTTGGACACAGTACCTGTCCATATGGGACCCACAGTCTTAATCTCCATTTTATAGATGAGGTAACTGAGGCCCAGAGAAGTTGACTTGCCCAAAGTCACAGAGCAGACAAGTGGTAGAGCTGGGATTAGAACCTGGGATTATCATCATCATCATCATCTGTCCAACCTGATGATAGATGAAGCACTTAGAAGAGTGCTTGACACATAGTAAGAGCTCAATAAATGCCCTCATTATATTATTATCATCATCATGAAAAAGACATTGGGACAAAAAAAATCAGAAATGAGGTAAAACACAGTATTTTAAGATAATTTAATGTATTTCTGTTTTCATGGAATGTTTTGAGCAGATGAACTTTATAGAACAGAACTCCTCACCCTCGGCTTCAAAGCTCTCCACCACCTCGCCCCCTCCTACCTCACCTCCCTTCTCTCCTTCTCCAGCCCAGCCCGCACCCTCCGCTCCTCGGTTGCTAATCTCCACATTGTGCCCCGTTCTCGCCTGTCCCGCCATCGACCCCCGGCCCACGTCATCCCCCGGGCCTGGAATGCCCTCCCTCCCCAGATCCACCAAGCTAGCTCTCTTCCTCCCTTCAAGGCCCTACTGAGAGCTCACCTCCTCCAGGAGGCCTTCCCAGACTGGGCCCCCTCCTTCCTCTCCCCCTCCTCTCCCTCTCCATCTTCCCCGCCTTACCTCCTTCCCTTCCCCACAGCACCTGTATATATGTATATATGTTTGTATGTATTTATTACTCTATTTATTTTACTTGTACATTTTTATTCTACTTATTTTATTTTGTTAATATGTTTTGTTTTGTTCTCTGTCTCCCCCTTCTAGACTGTGAGCCCACTGTTGGGTAGGGACCGTCTCTATATGTTGCCAACTTGTACTTCCCAAGTGCTTAGTACAGTGCTCTGCACAGAGTAAGCGCTCGTTAAATATGATTGAATGAACAAAAGGAAGAAAATCTCCATATAAGCCTCTCATTTCTCTCTACCTGACTTCCTTACCGAACACCCTGGGCCACATCCTACATCGATCAATTAGAAGCATTTATTGAGCACTTATTGTGTGCACAGCACTATGCAAAGAGCTTGGGAGAGAATAACACAATAGAGTTGATAGAGAGCCCTCAAGGAGCTCTTTTCCACAAGCAGTTTCTGGGTCTCAGGCTCCCATATCTCAACCCTTAGTTTCTGCTAAACAAATAAGGTTTTCATGGAATTCAGATCTTTTCTATTCAAGGCCTCAATTATAAGATTCCATTTGAGTTCTTAGTACCCAGATAAGATTCTAACCCACAGTAAACTGTGAAGCACATGGCAAAAGATTCAAAGAACAACTCCTGTCACCTTTATTTTCCAAGAACAACATTCAACAGAGCACACTTCAATTTTGCACTGCAGTTTTACTTTGCTCTCACTTCAATATTTATAATAACTACAGAAGTCCAACCATCATGACAAGGTTAATTGTGAAAGGATAATAAAATGCACACAGCACCGTCACTGGGAATTCTTAAAATCATTTTTTTTTCGATTATTTATAAAATACAAAAGTACAGATTTCTGAGCCTCGATCATTTATGGCAAGCTCATGAAAACAACTTTTTTAAATAACACGTAAAAAGATGGCGGAATTACTAATATGTAATAAGAATACTGGTAGTGTGAAATGGATTTTATGAAAAAATAATTTGGGCCCGTACAAGTATTAAAATATAACTTCCCCCCCCAAAAATGTATTAATCATTTCTAGATGGGGGAAATTCTTGCCACTGGGTGGCAGTAACAGAACCTCACCTGATTCCATAATCCTAAAATTTCATTTTCAAGACACCTGTACTTCATTTTTGGCTGGAGTACATTCAACCTTGGAAACCTGACATAGGAATCTATCAGTGCGGCACTTACAACAATATCAACAAGGCCAAATATCAGCAATTCTTTCAAAAAGGTTGCTGTTAAAAATCGTAACTTCAAATATTAAATAATAGAAGTGCTCAGCAGCTAAACACCTGTGATAGTTCATGCCCACCATGTCCAAGTTTTTGCTTTTGTTATCTTTCTTGCCCCGGTGTTTCCTTTCTCATTTATTTGGCAACTTTTTTTTGCCCTTGTCCTCACATTTTTAGCATCTGAGGCTCACCCATTTCAAGATGGGCAGAATTGGGTATGTCACGCATTAGTTGCATCTATAAGCACCAACAGCCCCAGAGATTTATCTTTACTGAATTAATAAGTGTAATTCTGTGTCTTAAAATGAAATGTCAGCGATCCAATTAATATAATATATTTTGCTTTAGAAATTATTTCTAAATGAATTGTAGGGCACATGGAATTCAGGCAGAAACATAAATGATTCCATTTCTTTTTCTAAAAGGATCCTAGTCCATGCACAAAAAATTAAATTACATATTAAGTTAGCACTCTTATACAGTTCTTATTTGGTTAATGAACAACCACCATGATGGGATTTTCAAATCCATTCGAAATTTTTTCTAAATCTTAGTTCTCCAAAACTGTTCTTTGGAGACAACTATTTATACCTCTGCATCACTGAAATGGTATTTTCAATTAAGTTGAAGAGAGCTAGAAACTAGACTCTAAAGTTCTACATCAAAGGGCACGATTCAGAGACTCCAATTGAGGTAAATAGATATTTTTTTCTGCTAATACTGACAATACATTCCGGAAGAACAAAAGAAAAAATAGGGCACACTGACAGAAGTCCTTCAGTTCTTCCCCTCTGGTGACTATGGAGATTTGGGGCTAGGAGGCATGAGGAGTTTGCAGGGCACGGAACATATCTGCTAATTTTGTTGTACCGTACTCTCCGTAGCATTCAGCACAGTGCTCTGCACATAGTAAGTGCTCTGCACATAGTAAGTGCTCAATAAATACCATTGATTGATTGATTGGAGATTAGGGGCGAATTGGGGATAGGAAGCGAGAGGAGTGTGGACCACCCTGTAAAGTCACCATCTCTAACACTGAGAAATATATTTTGAATCAATATTTCAACTTAACTGCTTTTCAAGGTGAGGAAAAACAACTACGTGAAAAAAACCTGGCTCCTTTCAAGAATTATTTTTTAAAAATTTTCACTTACAGAAAATACACACAGCAAAACAGATTGAAAGCAATGGGTATGATCTTAGCTCATCCTAAATCACGATTAATGTACTGTACCTTTCTATGTCGAAGGGGAAACAGAACTTTGGCACGCTCTGAAGCACTTCCTAAAATACAAATTAAAAGATACATTAGAAGATTAAACAATTAAAAAGGACTCCTAAGGAAGATTGCTGGGCACTTGTCGAAACAACCCAAGTTCACCGATGTTCCGTTTCCCCCTCTCCACCCCACCCCCAAGGAACACAACACACGTTCCTGGACTAAAATAATTGATTATTAAAAAGGAATTAAGTTTCTGCTTTGGCAGATTGCAAAGACAATGCCCTGGGTGCCCCAGGAGGGAAAGGCCTGGCCCAAGGGCAGTAACACCCTTCACATCCCCGCTGGGATTCCCTTCAATAAGGCCATATGGATTTTACAAGAAGCACAGTGCCATATGGGCGAACCGCGTCTGCTGCTACTTGTACCATCGACTAGCCACAGGGACTTCTGACAGATCCTGGCTCAAAAATATAAATGTTGTTTCAATTAAAATTCAGGCAGAGAAAAGGGGATGAAGTTGGCAATAGAATGAATTACTGAGCGGTATAACAACTCTATACATGTTTCGCGGTCCCATGCGGAAAAAGACCTTCCGTGGGTAAAAAGCAGACACTTGCTCGTTAACCCCTTGGTAGGACTCTGCTGAAATTACTCTCAAGCTCATCCGCAACATGCCGCCTGAAAAATTCAATGGCACGATTTAGATGAATTTCAAGGAAAATGTTCTTTTTTTAAGTTGTGAGGGGTTTTTTTCTGGCATGCCTGTGGTAAACGAAAATGTGTTCATTAAAATCTAAATATGGATAAATTGGGGCAAACATTACAAACTTTGGAAAAAGTGTCAGAAGTTATACCCATCACAACACACTGCAAAATCTGGTAGTAATATGGTAACATGAAATTATAGAGGATGAATCTCCCTGTTGCTAAGTCCCGCAAAACTAATTACGGCTTCAAAAAGTTGAGGGCCAGGCTGAAGGGTAAATGTCCAGTGCAATTGTTACGGGTTTGGGTTTGCAATTCCCGCAGGAGGATCATCCAGGAGAAACTCCGATGCAATGTACGACAAAACGGTCCTAACGTCTTTTTATAAAAAAAGTTTGGCAATTTTAAAAAACCGCATCATTCACACTAGATACAGACACCTGGGGCCTACTGTAAAGGGGATATTCACCCCCTGTTTTATTACATGAGGAAAACTCAAGACCTTTGAATCCCTTTAGAGATAGATTCTGGAATATAAAAAGTAACATGCTCTCTTCTGGGACGGGCACCGGTCACAGAGAAAATTCTTGGAGTGCTCAGCTAAGCAGTCTACCACGGGCGCCGGTGGGATAAAACAATCGAAAAGGAAAAAAGCAAACCCAATCTGAATTCAAAATGACCCAACAATATAAAATGCTACACACTAATTTCTTGGGGAAAACTACATTCTACCAAAAAGTTTTAAATGGTTCAACCGCATCCTGTAAAACCTCAGTTTTTATTCCCGCTCAGAGTGCGTCATGAAGTAATTATAAATACAAAAATTCCAGGGTGCAAAATCACTAATGTTGCCACAAACTGAACTACGGCTGGAAAGCATTTGCCTCATTTCTCCAATCTTGTAACGATGAGGCGATTTAATGAATTACTACAAACGTGACACGTACGAGAGTTTAGGATTCAACAGTTTTTTCACAATATACCCCGAATTCATTCCATTTGACATCAGTCTGGAGAGTCTATGAATTGCACAGCTTCCATTATTTGACCTCTTCTCTCCCCACCCCCCGCCTCACTCCCCCCAGCCCAACAACACACATGCACACAACTTCTACAAAACAACCTCCGCTCGCTTCCCAACTGACAGGAGCATCCCTCAGGGGACACGTCTTTAAACCTCCGCACTCTTTAAAATTCACCCCGCCAGCAGGTCTATAGACTGGTGTATAAACAGTATAGACAAAAAAAAAATCCTCTTGCAGCTTATGTCAGTGACAAAGCCGCTCAGCGGTTGACTGTTTCTCCCCTGACAGTGTAAGCTGGGTTTACACAGATCAATAGCTGGATGTCCGTCCTACCTAGCTCTCTGGGCTCTGCTTTTTCCCCTAATTACAGGTGCTCTTCAAAGTGAAATGCTTAAACTGTGCGTCGGAACAAGTTGAACGTGAGAGGCTTTCTAGGATGTATCTTTCAGGAACTGCCTAACGCATAGTTAAATGAAAAAAAAGTAGTCGATAGGGCCATATAGGACCCTAGCCACTGCGAGGAAAGCTAATCACTTGGCTTTTGGCTATGGAGTGGCCTCCTCTTCCAGAAAAGCCCGTGATTCTATCCGGTGTGTTACCCCCAGAGCCCTGTCTGTAACTAGGAGATTACCGATATGGAACGCTTAGTACAGTGCTCTGCGCGTAGTACAATGCTCTACAAATCCAATTAGTTGATTGGTAAATACTCTTCCATAAGGTATCCAGACTAACCCCTTTCCAATATGATGGCGTAAAGAAAATCCTTTGATTTAGATGAAGTAAATAACTACTGTTGGGTCTGGCAATCCTTGGGCTCACCATCATCACTTCATTGTTATCATCATCATCATCAATCGTATTTATTGAGCGCTTACTATGTGCAGAGCACTGTACTAAGCGCTTGGGAAATACAAATTGGCAACACATAGAGACAGTCCCTACCCAACAGTGGGCTCACAGTATAAAAGGGATATGTACAAGTAAAATAAATAAATAAATAAATAAATAAATAAATAGAGTAACAAATATGTACGTTATAAAACGAGATGACAGCATGGCTGCGGTGGAAAGAGCACCAGGCTGAAGGGATGCGGGTTTGAGTTCGAGTTTGGACACTGGCCTGCTGGGAGACTTGAGGCAAGCCACTTTACTTGTTTATGGCACAGTTTTCTCGCCTGCAGAATAGGGACATGAGACCCGCTCAACCCTACTAAATCTAGGGTTTGAATCCCAACTCCGCCACTTGTCTTCTGTGTGGCCTTGGGCAAGTCATTTCACTTATCTGTGCCTCTGTTACCTCATCTGTAAAATGGGGATTGAGATTGTGAGCCCCATGTGGGATAGGGACTGTGTTCAATACCATTTGCTTGTATCCACCCCAGCACTTAGTGCAGTGCCTGGCACTTAGTAACCTCTGAACAAATGCCATATTTTTTTAAAATCCATCAATGGAATTTATTGAATGCTTACTGTGTGCAGAGCACTGTTCTAAGCTCTTGGGAGAGTACAATGCAAGAGAACTAGCAGAAACATTCCCAGCCTCAATGAGTTTACAGCGTGGCTCAGTGGAAAGAGCCCGGGCTTTGGAGTCAGAGGTCATGGGTTCAAATTCCGGCTCTGCCAATTGCCAGCTGTGAGACTTTGGGCAAGTCACTTAACTTCTCTGGGCCTCAGTTACCTCATCTGTAAAATGGGGATTAAGACTGTGAGCTCCCCATGGGACAACCTGATCACCTTGTAACTTCCCCAGTGCTTAGAACAGTGCTTTGCACATAGTAAATGCTTAATAAATGCCATTATTATTATTATTAACAGTCTGAGAGTTTTTGTCAGTTTGGTTTAACTACAAGCTTGTTATGGGCAGGGATCATGTCTGCTAATTCTTTAACATTGTACTCTCCCAAGCGCTCAGTATGGTGCTTTGCACATAATAAGTGCTCAATAAATATCAATGATTGATTGATTTCCCCAAAAACTCAGTACAGCATCGGGCATGTAGTAAAGACTTACTAATATTACAGTTATTTTTTAATGGCATTTATTAAGTGCTTACTATGCGCAAAGCACTGTTCTAAGCACTGGGGAGGTTACAAGGTGATCAGGTTGTCCCATTGGGGGCTCACACTCAATCCCCATTTTACAGATGAGGGAACTGAGTCACAGAGAAGTGAAGTGACTTGCCCAAAGTCACATAGCTGACAATTGGCGGAGCTGGAATTTGAACCCATGACCTCTGACTCCAAAGCCCGTACTCTTTTCCACTGAGCCAGGTTGCTTCTCTAATTATTATTCTCTAATTATTATTACTATTATTATTTATTTTGCCCAAATGAAGCAAGTCACAGAAAAAGGCATCACAAAAAAACAGGTGTGTCACCTCAATCAATCAATCAATAGTGTTTTTGACAGCTGACTGCTGACAATTGACTGGGTGCCGAGAACTGTTCTAAGCACGTGGGAGAGTACAATAGAATAATTAGACACACCGCTGTTTAAAGGAAATTACAGTCTAGTGGGAACACTATTTTAGTGTCTTCTAGATGGTAAGGTCATTATGGGATGAGAACATACCAATTATAATAATAATAATAACTAATAATTGTGGTATTTGTTAAGCGCTTACTATGTGCCAAGCACTGTAAATTCTGTTGTATTGTAGATTGTGCTCTGCACACAATAAACACTCAATAAATACTATCGACTGATTAGGGGAAGATAGACATTAAAATAAATTATATATAGGGGAAATGGTGGGATGAAAAGATGTGTACATAAGGGCTGTAGGCCTGGGGATAAGGCAAGCATCAAGTGTTTACGGAATATAAACCCAGGACATAAGTGGCCCAGACGGGAGGGCGGAATAGTTGTGGAAATGAGAGATTAGGCAGGAGAAAGGACTGAGCAAGATGTTAAGAGGTGAGAACGAGGCACAATAAGTACGTTGATGTTAGAACAGTGCAGTATGCAGGCTTAGTTGTAGTGAGAGAGAAGTAGCGTGGCTCAGTGGAAAGAGCACAGGCTTCGGAGTCAGAGGCCACGGGTTCAAATCCTGGCACCACCAATTGTCAGCTGTGTGACTGTGGGCAAGTCACTTGACTTCTCTGTGCCTCAGTTACCTCATCTGTAAAATGGGGATTAAGACTGTGAGCCCCCTGCAGGACAACCTGATCACCTTGCAACCTCCCTAGCGCTTAAAACAGTGCTTTGCACATAGTAAGCGCTCAATAAATGCCATCATTATTATTATTATTATTAAGGATCAGTTGGAGTGAGGGAGCTGGCTGACTACCTTAAAGTCAAACGTGAGGAGTTTCTGGTAACCCCTCTAAACCGTAAGCTTGTCGTATACAGCGGAAGTGTCTTCTAATTATGTTGTACTTTATTGTACTTTGCTCTCCCAAATGCTTAGTGTTCTGCACATAGTAAGCACTCAATAAGTTCCACTGACTGGTTGCCTGATAGACAAACACAGAGCCACGGCCAACAATCAGAGGGTTTTGAGCACTTAGAACAGTGCTTGGCACATAATAAGCGCTTGACAAATACCGTAATTATTATTATGCAGAATGAGCTTTTAGAAAAATGATATGGGCAGCTGAGTGAACTGCAGACTGAAGAGAGGAGAGGCTGGATGTGGAGACTGATGCAGTAGTTGAGATAGGGTATGACAAGTGCTTGGAGGAAAGACTGTGAGCCCACTGTTGGGTAGAGACCGTCTCTATATGTGCCAACTTGTACTTCCCAAGCGCTTAGTACAGTGCTCTGCACACAGTAAGCGCTCAATGAATACGATTGAATGAATGAGAGAGAGGAAAGGGAGAGGAAAGGTAGCAGGAGAGGAGGAGTAGATTCTAGAGATATTGTGAAGATAGAACAAGAGGATTTGGTGATTCACTGAATAAATGCATGGTGCAATGCATGTACAGCATGGGCCTGGGACCCAGAAGGTCATGGGTTCTAATCCTGACTCCATCACTTGTCTGCTCCATGATCTTGGGCAAGTCACGTAACTTCTCTTGGCCTCAGTAACCTCATCTGAAAATGGGGGTTGAGACTGTGAGCCCCATGTGGGACAGGGACTGTGTCCGACCCCATTTACTTGTATCCACCCCAGTGTTTAGTACAATGCCTGGCACATAGTAAGCAATTAAAAAATACTAGTTGTTACTATTGTTTGATTACCCCTTGATTCTCCCATTACTCTATAGGTCCCTTGTGTGGCAGAGCTGCTTCATTTTCACTAAATATGTTCGACATTAGAAGTCCCTCGGAAGGGCAGAAAGCATGCCTAAAAAGCTTAAAAAAGCTTAAAATATCAAAAGCCCAAAGGTAGTGTCTTCCACAATGGTCTTTTCCAAAACCACCATCTACCAGAATGATTTGGGGGAATGAGCACATGGGAGTCAGGAGAGTCAGGTTTTAACCTCAGGTTTTGGGCAAATCAATTTATCTCTCAGTGCCTCAGTTTCCTAACCTTAAAAACAGGAAAAATAAATACCTGCCCCCCATTCTGCCTCATGAGGCATTTGTGAGGCCAAATGAGATAAACAGAATGGAAGCATTTAGGAAAAACAACAGCAAAGGATTTTTAGAATAAAATTCCAAAATATAGTGCAATATTGAGTACATAAGTATACTACATTATGTAGTGTGCATATTTTCAGAAAACCAAACTTCCTTTGAAGATAACCTACAGAAAGGTCGGGAAGCAGAGTGGCTTAATGGAAAGAGGATGGGTTTGGGAGTCAGAGGTCGTGGGCTCTACTCCTGACTCGACCACTTCATCATCATCATCATCAATCGTATTTATTGAGCGCTTACTGTGTGCAGAGCACTGTACTAAGCACTTGGGAAGTACAAGTTGGCAACAAATAGAGACAGTCCCTACCCAATAGTGGGCTCACAGTCTAAAAGTCTAACCACTTGTGAGTTGTATGACTTTGGGCAAGTCACTTAACTTCTCTGTGCCTCAGTTACCTCATCTTTAAAATGGGGATTAAGTCTGTGAGCCCCACATGGGACAACCTGATCACCTTGTTTCGACCACAGCGCTTAAAACACTGCTTGGCGCACAGTAAGGGCTTAACAAATACCATTACTATTATCATTATTATTAGTAAAAAGCTAAGACAGATATGAATAAGGACACGTGTAAGGCATATTCCTCACTGGGCCTGTCATCCCGCCAGAAACCCTTAGCTAATAGGCCCCCCCCTTTTCGAAAGTGACAGACAAGCCTCGATCCTGAGACTTGAGGATCAGGAAATCGCTCAAAGGAATCTGTTAGAGTGCCAGGGATTTGTGCAGTGCCACACTCTCATAATCCCTGCCAACTGTGTTCACTCCCACTGCGGCACAGAATGCAATGAGCAAATGGGTGGGCAGGGATGCAATGCCACCCTTAGTCACAATTCTCTACTTACTTATTAGGGAAAGCAGTGCAGCCTAGTGGAAAGAGCACGGTCCAGAGAGTCAGAGGACCTGGGTTCTAAAGCCAGCTCCACCACTTGTCTGCTATATCACCTTGGGCAAGTCACTTCATTCATTCAATTGTATTTACTGAGTACTTACTGTGTGCAGAGCACTGTACTAAATGTTTCGGAGAGTATGAGAGTACAATACAACTTAAACAGATGCATTCCCTGCCCACAACAAGCTTACAGTCTGGGGGCGGGCGGGGGGGAGAGACAAACATCAATATAAATAAATGAATTACATTCAGATATGTACATAAGTGCTGTGGGGCTCAGGAGGTGGGGGAAAGAACAAAGGGAGTAAGTCACATCACTTCTCTGTGCCTTAATTTCCTCATCTGTAAAATGGGGATGAAATCCTACTCCTACTTAGACTGTGGGACAGGGACTGTGTCCAAATACAACTGAATGAATGAATGAATTTGATTATCTTGGCTCTATCATCATCATCATCAATCGTATTTGAGCGCTTACTATGTGCAGAGCACTGTACTAAGCGCTTGGGAAGTACAAATTGGCAACATATAGAGACAGTCCCTACCCAACAGTGGGCTCACAGTCCCAGTGCTTGGCACATAGTGCTTAACAAATACCATAATTATTATTCCACTTCGTTTCTTCATTGTTGCTTACTTTGGCTTTTACCACCAGGTGACATTTTTGCCACTGGGGTCGGCTGGTCTTCCCATTAGATTGTAAGCACCACCAGGGCAGGAATTTCCTTTACCTTTTTTACTTCTTCCACTAATTTCTTCCATCAGTTTTCTTACTTTCACTTCTGTCATATTTCAGTTTGTTCTACTCATGCTTCTACTACAAATATACAATTCATGCCTTCCATTCTTTTTCATTGGATCAAAAGCTTGTTTAAGAGAAGGGGACCTCTGGCCTCTGTTTTTATCGGGTGTACCCAGATGCTTCAGGAAATTTGGATGATAATGGTGTTGATGTTGAGATTCAGAATCTGAGCTTCCACTTCATCATTTCCACTTATTCACTAATTTAAGGAAAAAGATAACTAAAAACATCCCACACCAGATGTCAAAATTCCTTTCTTGGTTCTCCAGCCTGATCTGCATCAATTAGGCCACCTCTCCTTCCTACCTAATACATGAATCATTTTCTTCAAGAAATAAATCCTCTCAGAAAGTGATAATTAAGATATGAAGATGCCCAAACCTTGTGTAACAGAAGGAATGCTACACAATATCTGGAAATAGAAACTGATTGTTGGCAGAGAAGTGCTCATTTTTCAGGTTAGAACTCTTTCATCTCTATTGCTTGATATTTCAAGAAAATCCATGTCCCAAATTCACATTCTTTAATTGAAAAGAAGGCTTATTCAATAACTATAGTGAAGTTCATTGGCAACTTGTAAAAATAGCTTGCATTTGAATCATCTATCTTAAAAAGCAAGAATTTCAATTAACCATTTTGCTTTAATATGATACACTTAGTCCCACTGTTTTGCACTGCTTCTAAAACAAAGATATTCTTATTATCAGGTAGAGAAGAAGCTTCTTTCACTAGCATACACTATCAGCTATTGATACCAAATGTGTAGATGATGGGAATTTGCAGTGGCGTGGTGGGGGGAGGGAAAGGTAATAATAAGATAGGAAAATTAATGGATTTTTAAAATTCAGAAAAAATTACATTTAAATTTCAAAATTTAGGTGTTAATTTTAGCTTTGGATTTTATGACTCATGTTTCTGCATTGCAAGTGTATCTTTGCTAGCATTATTCCTACCCTGTGTTTGCAAATGATGTAAATGGTAAAATGAACATTCAACAACGCAGCTGATGGTAGCAAAAACTGCAATACCTAAGCAGTTTTGCTTCATTCACTCAATTGTATTTCTTGAGCTCTTACTGTGTGCACAGCACTGTACTAGTGGAGTACAATGCAGCAATAAACAGTCACATATTTATTATTCTACTTATTTTGCTAATGATGTGCATATAGCTTTAATTCTATTTGTTCTGATGTTTTTGACACCTGCCTACATGTTTTGTTGTCTGTCTCCCCTTTCTAGACTGTGAGCCCGTTGTTGGGTAGGGACTGTCTCTATATGTTGCCGACTTGCACTTCCCAAGCGCTTAGTACAGTGCTCAGCACACAGTAAGCCCTCAATAAATATGACTGACTGACTGAATGAATGAACATTCCCTGCCCACAGTCTAGGCTTAGAGTCTAGAGTCTAGTGCTTAATTTAAGGTATCCAACTCCAGCATTACTCCAAACTTTAACAATAACCCAACTGTGGTTTTGATGAAGGTCTAAGTATTGGACTTCATAGGTGTCAAACTGGCCATAGATGTCAAGGAGGGGAAGAAGAAAAACGCTGGAGAGAAAAGAATATGACACAGCACGGCACAGTTCAACATGACTAAACTTTCCAGATTCATTCAGTCATTTATTCAATTGTATTGAGTGCTTACTGTGTGCACAGCACTGTACTACGCATTTGGAAATTACAGTTTGGCAACAGATAGAGAAAATCCCTACCCAACAACAAGGCTCACAGTTTAGAAGGGGGAGACAAATAACAAAACAAAATATGCACCGGTGAGAGTGGAGATTTTGACTATTCATCACAGAGAGGGTTAAATTGATTTATATTGATCTCACAGAATTAGGATAGTTCTAAATACATTTTGAAAGAAAAATGTTAAGAAAAACTTAATTAAATTCAACTTTTAGAGTTTTGGGAGGGCTTGATGGATTTTTAAAAAATGATTTGAGGTTACAATCACTTAGAAAATAAAAGCTCCATATGCTACTGATCTGGAATATGTGACATATATATATACAACTACATATAAAAAATATATAAATGTACCCACTGATATATCTATATTCATCTGTATGCATATAGTATATATTCATTCAATTGCATTTATTGAGTACTTACTGTGTGCAGAGCACTGTACTAAGCACTTGGAGAGTACAATTTGGAAATAGAGACAATCTCAATCCAACAACTATAGGTAGTAAGCGCTTAAGAAATACCATTACTACTACCCCAATCAATCATATTTATTGAGCATTTATTGTGTACAGACATTAAACTAAGCACTAGGGAGACTGTGGTATAATGGACCTGATAAACACATTCCCTGGCCACAATGAGTTTACAGACTACAGGGGGAAACAGACATCAATATAAATTAATTATGGATATGTACAGAAGTGCCATGAGGGTGAGGGAGGAGTGAATACAGGGTGAAAATCCATGTGCAAGAAGAGGAAATGAGGGTTTAGTAGGGGAAGGCCTCATCTCTTCCAAGGGCTTAGTGGGACTCTAGCACTTAGTGCAGTGCTTAGCACAGAGTAAGTGCTTAAAAATTTCTACAGTTATTATCATAAAGCCCTGCTGTGTTCATTGTTTTGTCCCGCATGGGAATCCTGATATTTACAAAGCATTTGCACATGGAAAGCAACCCCTCTCCACTCGTTGCCCATCAGCAATTGCTGGTTCATCTACTGCCTTGGTTTCCAAGCGGTTCCCTAACATGTCAGTCACATGGAATGGGACTGTACTTCCCTACACTCAGTGCTTAGAACAGTGCTTGGCCCATAGTAAGCGCTTAATAAATACCATCATTATTATTACACCTTAAAATTGTCTCTCCTGCTCTTCTAAATTGTGTATCCCATTACAGTTCACCTTAGCAGCCTCTTCAGTGTCCTTCATCATCCGTTTTCCCCATCTGTCCTGCCAATCAATTGTGTTTATTGAGCACTGACTGTGTGCAGAATACTGTACTAAGCCCTTGGGACAGTATAACAGAGTTGGGAGACACTTTCCCTGCCCTCAAGGAGCTTACTGTCTAGAGGGGGAGACAGACATTATTATAAATGAATAAATTACAGATAAATTACGGATATGGAGCAGATAAGTTATGGATAAGAAGCAGCGTGGCCTAATGGAAAGAGCAGGGGTCTGAGAGTTGGACAACCTGGGTTCTAATCCCGGCTCTGCCACTTGTCTGGTGGGTGATCTTGGGCAAGTCACTTCACTTCTTTGTGCCTCAGTTACCTCATCAATGGAATGGGGATTCAATTCAATTCCATCGTATTGAGTGCTTACTGTCTGCACAGCACTGTACTAAGTGATTGGGAGAGTACAATATTACAGTAAACAGACATAGCTGTGAGTCGCATAGGGGATATAGACTGCATCTGACTTGATTCTCTTGTATCTACCTTGGCCCTTAGTACAGTGTCTGGCACATGATAAGTGTTTAATAATAATAATAATAATAATAATGATGATGACGGTATTTGTTAAGCGCTTACTAGGTGCCAAGTATTGTTCTAAGCTCTGGGGAGGATACAAGGTAATCAGGTTGTCCCACGTGGGGCTCACAATCTTAATCCCCATTTTACAGATGAGGGAACTGAGGCACAGAGAAGTTAAGTGACTTGCCCAAAGTCACACAACAGACAAGTGGAGGAGCCGGGATTAGAACCCATGACCTCTGACTCCCAAGCCCGGGCTCTTCCTACTGAGCTACACCGCTTCTCTAATGAATACCAATGAATGAATGTAATGAATGCCATTTACAAAAAGTGTTGCAGGGCTGAGGGGGAGGGATGAATACAGGGTGAAAATCCATGTGCAAGGGAGATTCGGAAGGGAGTGGAAGAAGAGAAAATTAGAGCTTAGTCAAAGAGGGAAGGCCTCTTTGAAATGTGCTTTTAACAAGAATTTGAAGGTGGGGAGAGCGATTGTCCATCGGATACGAAGAGGGAGAGCGTTCCAGGCCAGAGGCAGGACGTGGGCAAGAGATTGGTGGTGAGATAGGTGAGAACGAGGTACATTGCGTAGGTTGGCAGTAAAGGAGCCAAGTGAGCTGTGGCACTCTGAGCACTGCTTCAGTCCTATTGAGCTGTCTGCACTGCAGAATCTCCTTTTCTGGTAATCTTGTCCTGCCATTTAATGCTAAGTGTGACTCATAGGTGGCTCTGGTGAAACTGGTGTAGGGGTGGAATTTGTTTCCTGTCAAAAAGCCATCCATCTACCAGTGGTCTCTATTGAGTGATGTGTGCAGAGCACCATCCTAAGCGCTTGGAAACATACAAAAAAGAACACCCAGCCATATAAAAGGTCAGGCAACACAACAGCCTAAACACCTTCATTTTGATGTCCCATCGTCCTCACAATTTGTCAAACTCCTGAGAGTCATGCTGGAAATTTTTATTCAATTTTCTAATTTTTTACAGACGTGGCCATCTTTTCCATTTGTTTCTTTAAATAGTATTTGTTGAGAGCTTACTATAGGCCAGGCATTTTTCTGAGCATTGGGGCAGATGCAAGGTAATCATCATCATCATCATCAATCGTATTTATTGAGCCCTTACTGTGTGCAGAGCACTGTACTAAGCACTTGGGAAGTACAAGTTGGCAACATATAGAGACAGTCCCTACCCAATAGTGGGCTCACAGTCTAAAAGGGGGAGACAGAAAACAAAACCAAACATACTAACAAAATAAAATAAATAGAATAGATATGTACAAGTAAAGTAAATAAATAAATAAAGGTAATCAGTTGGACACAGCCCATGACCCACATGGGGACAACAACCTTAAGCCTCATTTTACAGATGAGGTAACTGAGACTCAGAGAAGTAAAGTGACTTGCCCCAGGTCACCCAGCAGACAAGTGGGGAAGCTGGGATTAGAACCCAGGTCCTCTAAATCCCAGGCCCGTGCTCTTTCCACTAGGCCACACTACTTCTTATTTGGGCTTAGGAGAGAATTTGGAGGTCAAGTAGTGGAGGGATGGGGGATGGAGGTGGGGATTTGAGAGCAAAGAGGGAGAAAAAAGGAAACCGGGGAAGAAAAAGGAGAGAGGAGAAGAAGGAGGAAGAGGGGCCAAAGGGAACTTGTACTTACCAAGCGCTTAGTATAGTGCTCTGCACACAGTAAGCGCTCAAAAAATACGATTGAATGAATGAATTAGGGGAAGGAGAAAAGAGGGGGAAGGAGAAAAGAGGGGGAAGGAGAAAAGAGGGGGAAGGAGAAAAGAGGGGGAAGGAGAGTACGCTTTCTCACCGTGCCATCTACCCATCTCCACCACCCCAGCCACGGTCACTTCCATTCATTCATTCATTCATTCAATCATATTTATTGAGCGCTTACTCTGTGCAGTGCACTGTACTAAACGTTTAGGAGAATACAACAATAAACAGACACATTCTCTACCCACGATGAGCATCACTGACCAGCCCAGCATCACCAGGCCATGCACCAGGCCGGCACACCAGCAGAGCCGCAGCCAGAGCTGAGATGGGGCACAGCAGAAGTTCAGCCCCACAGGGGTTACACACACCTTTCTCTGGGTGACTCCAAGGTCCCAAAAGTCCCCATTCCTGGAAATTCCCCAGGGGCCTCGGCAGCTATGGTCACAGGGTAATTTGGCTCTCCTAACATGGGGCTTCGGAGCTGGAGGAGAGAAAAGCTTCTAGTCCAGTTGTCTAGGGAATGTGTTGGTATTGTTATATTGTACTCTCCCAAGAACTCAGTACAGTCCTTTGCACACAGTAATAATGATAATAATTATGGTATTTGTTAAAAGCCTACTACATGTCAAGCACTGTTCTAAGTACTGGGGTAGATACAAGATAACCAGGTTGGACACAGTCCCTGTCCCACTTAGGGTTCCCAATCTCAATCCCCATTTTACAGATGAGGTAACTGAGGCACAGAGAAGTAAAGTGGCTTGCCCAAGGTCACTCAGCAGGCAAGTGGCGGAGCCGGGATTAGAACCCATGACCTTCTCAATCCCAGGCCCGTGCTCGACCCACTTTGCCATGCTGCTTCTCTAAATGCTAAATAAATATGATTGAGTCATCATCATCATCATCAATCGTATTTATTTAGCGCTTACTATGTGCAGAGCACTGTACTAAGCGCTTGGGAAGTACAAATTGGCAACATATAGAGACAGTCCCTACCCAACAGTGGGCTCACAGTCTAAAAGGGGGAGACAGAGAACAAAACCAAACATACTAACAAAATAAAATAAATAGAATAGATATGTACAAATAAAATAAATAAATAAATAAACAGAGTAATAAATATGTACAAACATATATACATATATACAGGTGCTGTGGGGAAGGGAAGGAGGTAAGATGGGGGGATGGAGAGGGGGGCGAGGGGTAGAGGAAGGAAGGGGCTCAGTCTGGGAAGGCCTCCTGGAGGAGGTGAGCTCTCAGCAGGGCCTTGAAGGGAGGAAGAGAGCTAGCTTGGCGGATGGGCAGAGGGAGGGCATTCCAGGCCCGGGGATGACATGGGCCGGGGGTCGATGGCGGGACAGGCGAGAACGAGGCACGGTGAGGAGATTAGCGGCGGAGGAGCGGAGGGTGCAGGCTGGGCTGGAGAAGGAGAGAAGAGAGGTGAGGTAGGAGGGGGCAAGGTGATGGACAGCCTTGAAGCCCAGGGTGAGGAGTTTCTGCCTGATGCGCAGATTGACTGGTAGCCACTGGAGATTTTTGATTGAATGAATGAATGATGATGATGATGATGGCATTTATTAAGTGCTTACTATGTGCAAAGCACTGTTCTAAGCGCTGGGGAGGTTACACAGTGATCAGGTTGTCCCACAGGGGGCTCACAGTCTTAATCCTCATTTTACAGATGAGGTAACTGAGGCATAAAGAAGTTAAGTGAGTTGCCCAAAGTCACACAGCTGACAAGTGGCGGAGCCGGGATTTGAACCCATGACCTCTGACTCCAAAGCCCGTGCTCTTTCCACTGATCACAGGATAGGGCAGAGGCATGGACCATCAGAAGTGGGCAATGAGGATTTCTGGCACGTTTCTCATGGCAAGGGACTAAAAATTTGTATGGGCAAAGTCAATAAAAATAATAATCAAAATAATAATTGTGGTATTTGTTAAGCAGTTACTATGCCAGGCACTGAACTAAGCACTGGGGTGGATACAAGCAAATAGTGTTGGACACAGTCCCTGTCCCATGTGGGGCTCACAGTCTCAATTCCCATTTTACAGGTGAGGTAACTGAGGCCCAAAGAAGTGAGTGGAATTTGGTGACTGCTCTTAGTGTTGTGATGTGGATGAATCAAGACAGTAATGAATAATATATGTACTGACTGTGCACTGCACGCAAGACACTATACTAAGTGCTTGGGAGAGTAACGTACAATAGAGTGGGGAGATGTGACCCCGTCCCAAAAGAGTTTACAGTCTAATAGGTGCTTACAATGTAGCAGGCTGCTTGCTGAAAAATTTTATCTCTGTATAGGGCTTCCCAGATGCAGCCAGGTGCACACCTATCATTTTCTTCATTTGTTGTCAGTCCTTAGTGCTTTGCTCAATCTTCAAAGTGATCCACAATTATTTTCCAATATCCTCTTGGGGACGTGCCTCTACTGCATAGTCATCTGCATAAAGCAGAAGCACATCAATGCATAAAGCATCTATGCACTTTGATCTGTGACCTGTGGACATTTGATATTCTCCCCACCCCCAACACCACAGCACACATGTATATATCTTTAAATTATACATTATAAATGACTTGTTTATTCATAGTAATGTCTGTCTTCCCCTCTAGACTGTAAGTTCACTGTGGGCAAGGAACGCTACTGCCAATTCTGTTGTATGGTGCTATGCCAAGTGCTGAATACAGTGCTCTTCACATAGTAAGCACTCAATAAATACCACTGACTGATTGATTGATAAAGCGGTGATGTCTTAAAAAGACTGTTGACGATGCTCAGATTCTACTGAGTTTCCCCAGTGGATCAGAAATGAGTTCAGACTCCACTGCCCAGATTCCTTTCTTTTTTTTTTTAATGGCATCTGTTAAGCACCTACAATGTGCCAGGTACTGTACTAAGCACTGGGGTAGATACAAGCTAATCAGTCGTTGTCTAACATGAGGCTCACGGTCTTAACACCCACTAAGGCCCAGAGAAGTGAAGTGACTTGCCCAAGGTCACATAGCAGACAGGATTAGAACCCAGGTCCTTCTAACTCCCAGGCCTGTGCTCTATCCGCTAGACCATGTTGCTTCTCAAGATTCAATTCAATCGTATTTATTGAGTGCTTACTGTATGCAAAGCACTGTACTAAATGCTTGGGTGAGTACACTACAACAGCAGACATATCCCCCGCCCACAATGAGCTCACAATCTAGAGGACGAATTCCTTGTGGGATTGCTATTATAGGTCGAACCAACTGGGCCACTCATGCACTCTTGCTCCACTCCAACAGCGATGGGGAAAAAGTCAGAATATGTGCATCAAAATGCCCATAATGAGAGGCCAAGTGCTGGGTTTATTGTCAATAGGATTTACTGAGAGGCTACTGTGTGCACAGCATCCTCCTAAGCACTTGGGAGAGTACAATACGACAGAGCTGGTAAGCATGATACCTTGCCCTCAAAGAGCTATAATTTACTTTATGATCCCTTGGCTCGTATGCCCTAAACTCAAGCTATCATTGCAACTGTTGCATGAAAAAAAATGGCACTCAGTAATCAAGAAGGCTAAACAACAAAGTCCAAGGACATCACTTCACCTTAATGGAACAAGGAACCCCGGCTAAGAGTACCGGTGTGACCAGAGAACGGGCACATCTCAGATGCTGTCTACCAGGCAACCAGCCAGGTGAGATCAAGACTGATTTGATGAAACAGTTCAGAAATTCAAGTAAGAAGTAAGAAAGGCATCATTCACCCTTTGCAACTCATCATCATCACCATGGTACTTGTTAAGCACTTACTATGTGCCAGGCACTGTACTAAGAGCTGAGGTGGTTACAAGCAAATTGAGTTGGACAGAGTCCCCGTCCCATGTGGAGCTCACAGTCTCAATCTCCATTTTACAGATGAAGTAACTGAGGCCTAGAGAAGTGAAGTGACTTGCCCAAGGTCGCGCGCAGACAAGTGGTGGAGCCGGGATTAGAACCCATGACCTTCGGACTCCCTGGCGCATGCTCTATCCACCATACCATGTCATAACAAAATGGAGGCTTCCAAAAACCGACCACATGAGTACAGAACGAGTTAAAAACATACAGAACTGGTGGTGGGGCCCCGAAGCTGAGGAGGTCCAGGGACATGCTGACCACCACCAAAACGTGGAGGGCCCCTGCATTAGATGGGTGTGTGTGGCAAAGGACTAAGTGGATATGGGATATATACAGTGAAAGAGAACGAGAGAGAGGAAGAGAAAGGGAAAGAGGAACAGACAGAGACAGCATGGTTTAGTGGAAAGAGCACGGGCTTGTGAGTCAGAGGTCATGGGTTCTAATCCCCATTCTTCCACTTGTCTGCTGTGTGACCTTGGACAAGCCACTAAACTTCTCTGGGCCTCAGTTACCTCATCTGTAAAATGGGGATTAAGACTGTGAGCTCCAGGTGGGACAACCTGGTTACTGTGTATCTACCCCAGGGCTTAGAACAGTGCTTGGCACATAGTATGTGCTTAACAAACACCATAATTATCATTGGAAAGAGGAAGAGACAGAAAAAAAGGGAGAAAAGGAGAAAGAGAGAAAAAGAGAAAGGAAAAGGCAGAAAGAGCTAGAGAGAGAGAAAAAGAGAAAGACAGAGAGGAAGAGACAGAGAAAGAGAGAGTGATAAGGAGAGAAAAAGAGAAAGAGGAAGAGGCAGATTAAGAGAGGGAGAGAGAGCATCAACTTGAGTTGCACTGCAGATCAAGGGATGCTTCCTGTTTCGTTTCCCCTCAGTCCCCTCCCACCCATAGTGCAGAGCTGTATGGCTAGAGAGGAGGTGGTTCTCCAGCTTTGGATCCCTGATCAGAAATGGAGCCAGGCACTGATTCCTTTCGCCATCCCATATGGCAACCAGAAGGGCACATTGTGTCAGTATCCCTCTGGGGTGCCTGGAACTGGCTCCCCACATCCGACCCCTGGGGAGTGGGGTGCAGGGAGCCTCCTCCCAGGTCTCACCTGGACTACACAGGGGATCTGGGCAGGTTCAACCTCCCTTTCAGGCCCGCTTTCAGAGATAATAATAATAATAATGATAATAGCAATAATCCTATTTGTTAAGCACTTATTACGTGTCAAGCACCATTCTAAACACTGGAGTTTTAACACAAGTTAACCAGGTCGGACACAGTACTTATCCCAAGCTTGTCATCTGGCTGTAAACTCACTGTGGGAAGGGATTGTGTCTGTTATATTGTTATACTGTACTCTCCCAAGCTTTTAGTAATAATAATAATAATAATGGCATTTATTAAGAGCTTACTATGTGCAAATCACTGTTCTAAGCGCTGGGGAGGTTACAAGGTGATCAGGTTGTCCCGCGGGGGGCTCACAGTCTTAATCCCCATTTTACAGATGAGGTAACTGAGGCACAGAGAAGTTAAGTGACTTGCCCAAAGTCACACAGCTGACAGTTGGCGGAGGTGGGATTTGAACTCATGACCTCTGACTCCAAAGCCCGGGCTCTTTCCACTGAGCCACGCTGCTCTCCAGCACTGCTCGGCACTCAGTAAGCGCTCAATAAATATGATTGACTTACTGACTGAGGGAGAAGAGGATAACTGAATCACCATTTTACACATAAAGAAACTGAGGCACAGAGAAGCTAAGGACACCCAGCAGATAAGTGGCAGAGCCTACAACATCTGACTCCCAGTCCCGCTCTCTTTCTACTAGACCACACTGTTGTGCAAACCCCTCCTCCAGTTCCAGGCAGGAAGGGGTTCCTGGACCCCATTTCTGACCCTCCTCGGGGTCCGGGATTTCCCAACCCCCACTCTCTCGTATTTCCCGTAGGCTCAGTATCAAGGGCAGTGTGAGGAAAGTTTACTATGGGTCACAGACTTTGTTTAAAAATCTGTGGCAGCTATGGAAAACCAGCAAGTATGGAATTCG
This sequence comes from Tachyglossus aculeatus, assembly GCF_015852505.1. NCBI lineage: Eukaryota > Metazoa > Chordata > Mammalia > Monotremata > Tachyglossidae > Tachyglossus > Tachyglossus aculeatus. The sequence continues at coordinate 65,476,087 of NC_052069.1, read as the reverse complement.
GTCCTGGATGTAGGCAGGCACTGACCGCGTAAAACTAAACGAGATACCTCAGGCTACAACCTTTTTTATCACCCTTCCTGAACAAAGAGGACATTAATGTGCTGTGCCATTGACCTCGTCTCCTTAGCTATGTAATAAAAAACATAAATCCCTTACTGTAATTGGAACCTGACCCCACAGTCTGATGACTCGAACTGAGTGCAAGTTTTCCATACTCTGTGACCCCAAAAGAGTATTGCAATGGGCCAACTCAAGGGTGGAATGAAAAAAGAAAAGGGCTTCATTTGAGTTTCGACTGTTGAACGTACAACTGCGTCGTAATTCAGATTTTCCTCTGGTTCGCGTTGATTATTTTATCGAGAAATTCTCTTCCCACAACACAGAATTACCCTTTACGACGTTAAGATGACTACCCAACTAACACCACTGGTGAGGATCCCTTCAAACCAGTGGGCCCATCCCTATACTGACTGAAAATTTCAGCTTTCCTTCAAAATGTTTAGGTTACTACCCTGAAATGAAATGTATAACGAGGCAGTACACCATTGCTATTGATGAGCAAATATTCTACACTTTTTCCAAACACGCTGAAAATGTCTAGGAAAATTATTTCATGTTCTACTAAAGGGTTAAGCATTTGACTATAGGTTCCAATGTCTTTTACATTTTCAGTGCTTAGCACCAGAAAGCTCTCAATAAATATGATTGATTGTAACTTCCCACATGGTGAATACAGTGTTCTATATACCATACGGGCCCAGCACTGTGGTAATAATAATAATAACAATGGTATTTGTTAAACGCTCACTATGTGCAAAGCACTGTTCTAAGCATCTGAACATAGTAGGCACCAGCTACCATGCTTGGCACACAGTCGGCACCAGTACAGTGTTCAGAACACAACAGACATGATGATGATGATCATGGTATCTGTTAAACGCTTACTATGTGCCAAGCACTGGTCTAAGCACTGAGGTAGATATAACGTAATTAGGTTCATTCATTCATTCATTCAATCGTATTTACTGAGTGCTTACTGTGTGCACAGCACTGTACTAAGCGCTTGGGAAGTACAAGTTCACAACATATAGAGACAGTCCCTACCCAAAAGCAGGCTCACAGTCTAGAAGGGGAAGACAGACAACAAAACATATTAACAAAATAAAATAGAATAAATATGTACAAGTAAAATAGAGTAATAAATATGTACAAACATATATACAGGTGCTGTGGGGAGGGGAAGGAGGTAAGGCGGGGTGTGGGGAGGGGGAGAGGAAGGAGAGGGCTCCCACGGGGGGCTCGCAGTCAATCCCCATTTTACAGATGAGGTAACAGGCACAGAGAAGTTAAATGACTTGCCCAAAATCACACAGCCCCCTCATCCCCCTCTCCATCCCCCCGTCTTACCTCCTTCCCTTCCCCACAGCACCTGTATATATGTATATGTTTGTACATATTTATTACTCTATTTATCTTACTTGTACATATCTATTCTCTTTATTTCATTTTGTTAAAATGTTTGGCTTTGTTCTCTGTCTCCCCCTTCTAGACTGTAAGCCCACTGTTGGGTAGGGACTGTCTCTATATGTTGCCAACTTGTACTTCCCAAGCGCTTAGTACAGTGCTCTGCACACAGTAAGCGCTCAATAAATATGATTGATTGATTGAAGTGGCAGAGCAGGGATTAAAACCCACGACCTCTCACTCTCAAGCCCGTGCTCTTCCCACTCAGCCACGCTGCTTCTCTACAATAACCCATATGCACCCATACAGTAACCAGACAACAACCAGACCCTTCTAGACTGTGAGCCCGTTGGTAGGGATTGTCTCTATTTGTTGCCAAACTGTTCTTTCCAAGCGCTTAGTAAGCGCTCAATAAATACGATTGAATGAATGGACAGGCACCTAAATAGTGTTCAGGACATAACAGGCCCTCACTACAGTGTTCAGAAGAAAGAGGGTATCCACTCCAGTGTTCTGAAAGCAGTAGGTACCCAGTACAGTACTCCACACCCTGTGTGTGCTCAGTAAATACAAATGATGATGATAAAAAGGAATATATACCCATGTCAAAGAGCTGTGATTTGGGATAGAGATTTGGTCCTGGGCAATAAGGAAAATTCAGAAGGCACAAGACTAACTGAGGTCAGAGACTGGCTGGCCTATCTAGACTGCAAACAGCATCTTACCTTTCCTGAGTACTTCAGAGGCTTGACTAGCCCTTTAGCTCCCAGAAATGTGTTAGCCTCAGGCTCTCCCCGTGTCAGGGCAAAGTTTAACCTCCTCCTCTCTAATCCCTCTGCGGGGCTCCCCCCGGGTAGAGTCGGGGATTATGGGCAGGCGGTCAGGGCTCCGGTCTTTACCACACGGCTCCACAATAAACCAGAAATGAACGGGATCCAACTGCCATATGCTCCTCCAGCTCAACATGCCACCCGAGAGAGGAGCCAGATGGTAGCCCCCAAAACCCTGCATCGTAAGTACCCCCGGTGGGTAACTGCCTTAGCTCGCTCCCCACCATCCACCTTCTCCAGGGGGTTGTCAAGGAGCACAATTGGGAAGAATGATTAGCTCCTGCCCTCCTTTTCCCCCCAACCCCTCCCACACACCCAAGTTGCCCCTCTGCCCTGACCCTGCACAGAAAGGAGGAAAACTCACTCAAGGAATCCAATTCTCCTCCTTCCCTCGGATGGAAGGGCGGACTCTCTTCAAGGGAGAAAAGGAGACAAGAATAAGGTAAGGTGATATTTCACCTTTTTTCTAGACTGTACTCTCCCTGCAGGCATGGAACTTGTCCAACAACTCTGCTGTACTGTACTCTCCCAAGCAATCTGTACTGTGCTCTGCACCCAATATGTACTCTAGAAATACCACTGATTGATTGACTGGTTGATTTCAGCCCCGTGTTTCCTGCTCTGTAGTCAACTGAGTGAGGCCTACAGAGAAAATAGAATCCAGGAAAAACAGTGCTTCCGAGACTCTGTTGCTGCAGACATACTTTTTTCTTAATGGTATTTGTTAAGTGTTTACTATGTGCCAGGTACTGTACTAAACACTGGGGTAGATGCAAGCTAATCAGGTTGGACACGGTCCCTGACCTCAGATTCTTTGTACTGAATTTCAGTGCCATAATGAGGCTCATTATGGCTCTAGACAGCAGGGACAATAGGGACAGCAAGTACACATGATTTTCAGAGTCACCCAGCACTGATGTCAAGAGGGCTTAGAGGTCTTTTTGCCATAACTTAAACCTTCCAGGACCTGAAGGGGAAGAAACGGTCCATGTACGTTATAAATTGGACTTGTCACCTCCTATATGCATCTTTAGATGATTTTCAACATCAGTTGCACCTTCTCTGACTACAAAAGACAACGATATATAATCAAACTAATAGAGCAAGATCCTCCTTTGTTCAGATTCTGATTTCTCTGCCTCCTTCAAAAGCCTGAGTTCACCCCTTTTTTCTGTTAGTTGCTTTAAATTATACTTAGTTTTTCAATTTAAAATGTGTTTGCATGCTTCTTCCAATTAAGAGTAAAATTGGAGCTCTTTTCTATCAAGTTAATTTCCTATAATCAAAGGAAAGTTTTAACATGGAAGATTTTAAATTACAGCCTTGGAGCAAATGTTGAGATACACCTTTCTCTTCCCACACAAAGAACTTCTCTTTGAAATGTGGACTTCAAGGATTTTGGTACACTTGAGTTATCAGTTTTGTACAAATGAGAAGACCTTTTCCAAGTAGAAGAGAATCACTTTAATCTTATCTAATACCAATTAAAGAGAGCCCACTTCCAGCAGCATGGAAAACAGAGGTCAAAGTGACATTAGCAAAGAAATATTTACTGGCAGGCACGGGAGTGTATTTTGACAAGTGCGAGTCCTGACGCATTTAATCCAGTTCGTTAATTCATCGTGGAAGGGAGTAAAACCCATCTAGGGGAGAGTGCGCCTGAAGCCCATGATACACAAAGTTTTTTTTTTTGCCCGTGGTACACAATGTTTGTTTTTTTTGCTAAGGGTTTTCTTGGACAACACATCAGTTTGGCATGCACCTATTTCCCATGATTCCTGGGTGAAGGGCCCCAACCTATTGCTAGAAAAATCAGGGGCAGGGACCCTACTTGAATGCAACCTGGAAGAAAAGAGGAAGGGCCATGGGAGAGTCGCAGCCCCTCCACCTCTGCTTCCTGAAGCTTTCTAGAGGTCTCCCTGGAATTGATTACTCAGAAATTCCTGTACTCCAATTAACCGAGCAACACCACACTATATTTATGGAGTACATTCATAGCTTTCTTCCCCTTAAACACCCCTCGGCTTTCTCACTCCTGCTCAGCTAGCCTTCTGTTTCTTCTTCAGCTCCGCGAGGTATTCTTGTTGTTTAATTACTTTGCCGCAATAGGATTTTCATCTCGGTTCTATCTTCATCGAGCGGGTTTCTCTGAGCCGCTTCATTCGACCAGTCTTAGTGGTATTCCCTTGGCAGCTGCCTAGTAAAGTACGGACAAAGCACCCGCTCACCATACACGTCTGAGTTTCCCATTCCTCTCTGGGTCCTGTGATGTCACAGAGCACCTTGCAGGTTTCTCTGTTCACCAGGAGCCTTCTTAAAGAGTCCGGATGCCATTTTTCAAAAGACTGCTTGAATGGCCATTTTTCAAAAGACTGCTTGAATGGCTAGGTTGGGTTTGGGGCATTTTAGCCTACGGTGACTTGGCTCCTCGTACGGCTGCAGTGATATACACCTTTTTCAAGACCCGTTGATGGACAATGTTATACTAGTCATTCATTCATTCAATCATATTTATCGAGTGCTTACTATGTGCTAAGTGCTTGGAAAGTACAATTCAGCAATAGAGATAATCCCTGCCCACACCATGCCTACAGTCTAGAAGGGAGACAGACATCAAAACAACAGGCATCAATATAAATAAATGGAATTATAGAACTATAGTATGCAAGGTGCCATTGCTTAGACCTTGGATGTAAGCACATTATCTTTTAGTATTTGGGAGAAGGAAGACAGCATCGATGACTATGAGTAACAACCTTTGTGGTGGCACATTTGTTGGCAGAAGTCAATCACTGTCACTTACCTTTCTGATTCCATGAGGGCCAATGACTTTTTTTCCCCCTTTTTGAGTCACTACTACCGGGGCAATTTGTCATATTTTCTAGCCCACATAATTGAGCTTAATCCAAATCACTTTTTCTTTAGGCTATTTATCATTGAAGGAAAGGTTGCAAAATGCTTTAGCTTTAGAAGCAGGCCACCAGTTTATCACACTTGCCTCAGGCAGATTTGGGAGACCAAAGATGAAAGACTAGTGGATTTGTACCTGAGAAATGTCCTTCTGATGAAAGGAACCCATCCAGAAAAAGATGTGAGCTGTCCAACAGAGAGCCTACTTAAACTCAATCCTGCAACTCCTATCTGGACATTCAAATGTGACAACTCTATCTTTCTTAAGGAATATCTGCTCTTGCAAGGAAGTCTTTTTATGCATTGAATTTTCATGTTCTAAAAGCAAGCTAGCAAATTTCACAATGCACAATCTCTGGCAGGACAGTTTTGAGTTTCATGAGATAGATAATATTTAGGAAACCTTTTTCACTTATCCTCTACTTCCACTCTCCTTAATTTATTTTAATGTCTATCACCCCCTGTAGACTATAAAATCCTTGTGGACAGGGATCATGTCTACTAACTCCGTTATATTGTACTTTTCCAAGCACTCAGTACAGTGCTCTACACACAGTAAGTGCTCAACAATGACTCAGTGGAAAGAGCATGGGCTTGGAAGTCAGAGGTCATGAGTTCTAATCCAGGCTCCACCACTTGTCAGCTAAGTCACTTTAACTCTCTGAGCCTCAGTTACCTCTTCTGGAAAATGGGAATTAAGACTGTGAGCCCCATGTGGGACAACCTTATCAAACCTTGTATCCCCACAGTGCTTAGAACAGTGCTTTGCACATAGTAAGTGCTTAACAAATGCCTTATTATTATCATTATTATTATTGAGCACTTACTGTGGGAGAGCACTGTACTAAGCACTTGGAAAGTACAATTTGGCAACAGATAGAGACAATCCCTACCCAACAATGGGCTCAGTGTCTAGAATGGGGGAGACAGACAACAAAGCGAGTAGACAGGCATCAATAGCATCAAAATAAATAGAATTATAGATATATACACATCTAATAAAATAAATAGAATAATAAATATGTACTTATATAATACCAATAAATACCAATGACTGACTGACTCTCACCCCTCCTTCATTCCGAGTTAGTAGTGCATTCCTCAAAGTGACCTTGGGTAAGTCACTTCACTTCTATGTGCTCAGTTACCTCATCTGTAATCAAATCAATAGTATTTATTGAGCACTTACTGTGTGCAGAGCACTGTACTAAGTGCTTGGGAAGTGCAAGTTGGCAACATATAGAGACAGTCCCTACCCAACAGTGGGCTCACAGTCTAGAAGGGGGAGACAGAAAACAAAACCAAACATATTAACAAAATAAAATAAATAGGATAGATATATACAAGTAAAATAAATAGAGTAATAAATATGTACAAACATATATACATATATACAGGTGCTGTGGGGCAGGGAAGGAGGTAAGGCGGGGGGATGGAGAGGGGGAGGAGGGGGGAAGGAAGGAGGGGGCTCAGTCTGGGAAGGCCTCCTGGAGGAGGTGAGCTCTCAGTAGGGCCTTGAAGGGAGGAAGAGATGGGGTTTCAGACTGTGAGCCCCTTGTGGGACAGGGACTGGGTACAATGTGATTAACTTGTATTTACCCCAATATTTAGTACAGTGCCTGGCTCACAGTAAACACTTAAATACTATAAAAAATAAAACAAAAATAAGGCTGAAGAGACTCAATCGTATTGAGCGCTTACTGTGTGCAGAGCACTGTACTAAGCGCTTGGGAAGTACAAGTTGGCAACATATAGAGATGGTTCCTACCCAACTGTGGGCTCGAGTCCAATTTATGCCCAAGGACCTAACAAATCTACACAGAAGGAGCCGACTTGGCAATCTGAAAAAGACTTCCCCTGACGGAGTTAAAGGAAGTTTAAAGCAGCGCATCCATGACCACTCACTTGCTGTGAAATCCCTACTTCATCACTTTTACAATCTGGGGAGAATTTTATGAAATCCTGTTAGATCAAGAATGAATCCTGTTTCTGAAAAGGTACCTTTAAAAAAGTGGTTTGTAAATCACTTGTCCACAGTGCAGATGACCACTAGAATGGCTCAAGGTTAAGGGGAAAGAGGGGAAGGTAGCCAGCACCAAAGCCGCAGTCGGTGCCAGAAACCTGGTTAAATCAACTCCCTGGTCTTCCCCAAGTGCTGATAGAGCACAATTCAAATAAGCATGACCAGGAGCAGATCCAAAATGCCAAAAAGTGCAGCCGGACAGCAAATGATACACGGAACAAGTATTTAAAGGACTAAGTTCATGACTAATAACTAATAATAAATCAGCATGGCTCAGTGGAAAGAGCACAGGCTTGGGAATCAGAGGTCATGGGTTCAAATCCCAGCTCCACCAATTGTCAGCTGTGTGACCCTGGGCAAGTCATTTAGCTTTTCTGTGTCTCAGTTACCTCGTCTGTAAAATGGGGATTAAGACTGTGAGCCCCATGTGGGACAACCTGATCACCTTGTATCCTCCCCAGTACTTAGAACAGTGCTTTGCACATAGTAAGCAGTTAACAAATGCCATCACTATTATAACAAACATATTAGATTGCTAACCTATAACTACTCCTGAAGGGGAAAAGAGAAGCAGCATGGCATAATGGATAAAACACAGAGAGTGGATAGAGCACGGGCCTATGAGTCAGAAGGATCTGGGTTCTAATTCTGGCTCGGCCACATATCTGCTGTACAACCTCGAGCGAGTCACTTAAATTCTCTGGGCCCCAATTACCTCATCTGAAAAATTGGGATTGAAACCATGCATCTCACGTGGGACAGGGATTGTGTCCACCCCAATTTGCTTGTATTCACTCCAGTGCTTAGTACAGTGCTTGGTACATAATAAGCACTTAACAAGCACCACAATTATTATTATCATTATTGCTATTACTATTATAAGAGGTGGTTCAGGGTATACTTTCAAGACTGAAAAAATAAACACTTCTCAGTAATCTTGCTTGTTGTGGGAGGAGAACATGTCTGTAATTCTGTTCTCTTCTACTCTCTCCTGTGCTTAAGTATGGTGCTGCACACAGTAGACACTCAATAAATTCCATGAATTATCATTACTGTTAATATCAAACCTGAGAAAAGCCAAAAGGAGAGAGGCACAAGGAGGGGGAAAGATGAGAGGAAAAGCATCACAAATTGTCAGACATGTTCTAGGACGTTTGGCTGCTTTCATGTCCAACTCATGGATGAACGCATATAAAGTCAGACATTATAAGTAAACTCAACCATGTGCTCATTTCTCTAAATTGTTGAGCTGGACTCTGGAGAAAGCAAGTTAGACAGACAATCCATGTACATACATGGATATACAATACGCGCTTGGTATTTGTTAAGCGCTTACTTTGTGCCAGGCACTGTACTAAGTGCTGGGGTGGATACCAGCAAACAGGCCCAGACACTGTTCCTGTCCCACATGGGGTTCATAGTTTCAATATGTAAGGATAAAATACATGAAATATATATATAAATATTATGTTAGGCATAAATACAAAAGTCCTAATTTGGGAGTTAATCCCGATTAATTTTGGGAGTAATCAAAGAAGGTTTCTTCGAGGAGATGTGATCTCAGAAGGGCTTTGAAGATGGGGAGAGCTGGGGTCTGGCAGATTTAAAGGATGAGGAAGTTCTAGGAATGAGAAAGGATTTGTTAGGGAAGAGATAAGATTGAATCCAGTTAGACGACCTGGGGAAAACTAAAGACTATGAGCTGAGGTGTAGTGGGGGAAGACAGTTGATATGTAATATGGATAAAACTGTTCAAGAGCCCTGAAGTAGTGTTAAGGAACTTGAAGCAGAGGAAAATGAACAGTCACTGGGGTGGAGGAGTGGAAAAACGTGTGCCATATAACATTTTAGGACTATGACCGAGACAGCAGTGTGTAGGAAGCTAGTCATATATCTCTCTATATCTGGATTATTTGAAACTGTTTCACAATTACTATTACACTTTTAATTTTGCCCTCTGGCTTGCCTGAGCAGCATTTCAGTACGCCATTCAGAAGCCACTTGGGCATATATGCATATATATCCAGATATAGAGATATATCATTCATATATATCTATAATTAATTTATATTACTGCCTCCCCTTCTACACAAATAATATACACATACACACTGCGTGTGTGTATATAAATATTTAGCAATCAATAATATTTACTGAGCACCTATAGTGTGCTGGTCTCCTTTTGGAAAAGGACACTTCTGGCAGCGAGATTCTATCCATACTTGTATGTGTTGCTGCAACCAACGAACCTTTCCAAACAATGTTTGCACATGGCTCAATGGAAAGAGTGTGGGCTTGGGAGTCAGAGGTCAAGGGTTCTAATCCCAGCTTCGCCACTTATCAGCTGTGTGACTTTGGGAAGTCACTTAACTTCTCTGTGCCTCAGTTACCTCATCTGGAAAATGGGGATTAAGACTGTGAGCCCCATGTGGGACAACCTGATTACCTTGTATCTCCCCCACTGCTTAGAACAATGCTTGGCACACAGTAAGCACTTAAATACCAAAATTATTATTATTATTATCAAGCCTAGGTTTTTGCTACACTAATGGGCTTGCCCCATTCAAGGCAAATAATAACAATTATTGTGGTATTTGTTAAGGGCTTACTGTGCACCATGCACTTTACTAAGAGCTGAGGCAGACACAATAATAATAATGGTATTTGTTAAGCACTTACTATGTGCAAAGCACTGTTCTAAGCGCTGGGGGGATACAAGGTGATCAAGTTGTCCCACATGGGGCTCACAATCTTAATCCCCATTTTACAGATGAGGGAACTGAGGCCCAGAGAAGTTAAGTGACTTGCCCAAAGTCACACAGCTGACAATTGGCAGAGCCAGGATTTGAACCCATGACTTCTGACTCCAAAGCCCGTGCTCTTTCCACTGAGCCAGGCTGCTTCTCTTAATCAGGTCAGACACAGTCCATGTCTCACATGGGGGGCTCACTCTCTAAGTTTGGCTTGTCCATTGCTGTAGGCTCCCATAAACCACTGCTTTGCTGCATTATTTGAAACTTTCACAATTACTATACACTTTTGATTTTGCCCTCTGGCTTGCCTGTGCAGCATTTCAGTACGCCATTCAGAAGCCACTTGGGCATCCTGCTGTCATACAATCTTTAGTCAGCCAGTCAATCATATTTATCGAGTACTTACTGTGTGCAGAGCACCGTGCTAAGCGCTTGGAAAAGTACAATACAACAATATAACTGGCACATTCCCTGCCCAGAAGGAGCTTACAGTATGACTTAGTGGAAGGAGTGGAGGACTGGGAGACCGAAGATCTGGGTTCCAATCTCAACTCTGCCGCTTGCCTGCTGTATGATCTTGGGCAAGTCACTTAACTTCTCTGTGCCTTGATTTTCTCACCTATAAAACCAAATACCTGTTCTCCCCTAACTTGAAGACTGTGAACCCATTTGTGATGGGTATTGGCTCTGACCTGATTTTTTACCCCAGTTCTTTACACAGGGATTGGCACACAGTGAGCACTTAAACATCAAATAATTATTATTTTTATCCTCACACATACTGTCCAACGGGGCAGTGTTGCCGTGAGCATTCCTTCCATGCTGATAATATTAGTAATAATTATGGTATCTGTTAAGGGCTTACTATGTGCCAGGCACTGCACTAAGCACTTGGGTGGATCCAAGCAAACTGGTGTGGACACAGTCCCTGCCCCACATGGGGCTCACAGTCTCAATCCCCATTTTACAGGTGACATAATTGAGGCACATAGAAGTTAAGTGAATTGCCCAAGGTCACACAGCAGACAAGTGGCAGAGCCGGGATTCGAACCCATGACTTTCAGACTCCCAAGCCCATGCTCTATCCACTACGCCACGCTGCTTCCCCACAATGAGCTGACTGTTCCAAAAGGTCACTGCTGGTGATTCTGTCCTTTCACTCAATTGTATTTGTTGCGCTCTTACTATGTGCAGAGCACTGTACTAAGTGCTTGGGAGAGTACGATACAACAATAAACATACACATTTCCTGCCCACAAAGAGCTTACAGTATGGATGATGTTGAGTCTTGTTTGTAGGAGCACAGGTACAACTGAATTAGAAGCTGCACAGGTCTTCCGGAGCAGATCCAGGAATCAGAGCCATGCCTTAAGATGTGTATAGTTGCAGAAACTTTGAACAGGTACTTTCTAAGCACTAAGCAAGTAATTTGTCTAATGAAGAATGAAGCATATGAGTTGTTTATTCAGTAAAGTTGTGGAGCCAAGTGGCAAACCTAGTGACCTACCGTTAAAAAAAAAAATCAACTTCATTTCTAGTTAGCCAAAAACAGCTCTGACTAGAAGTTAGGATTTTAAGCACTCTTAGAAGGACGGAAGAAGTGGGAGCCACTGCAAAGCTGAATGCCAGGAAAGAGGCAACAGAAAGTGATAGAACATGTACATTGCTCTTCCTCCCCTACTTAATAAAAATAATTGGTATTTGGTGATAAAAAGGAAACAATGCTATAGCTTTCTGTGACAGGAACCAATAAAAATGCACTACTGCCCTATTAATTAGTGCCATAATTAAAAGAAAAACAACCCAGAACCTCAGTTTACTCCACTGTAGTAATCCAGGTACTTTGGGAGGGGAGAGCATTAAGTCTGTCACAGCTTTTTATGCGTCTACAGCCATTTCTAGACTGTGAGCCCACTGTTGGGTAGGGACTGTCTCTATACATTGCCGACTTGTATTCATTCATTCATTCAATCGTATTTACTGAGCACTTACTGTGTGCAGAGCACTGTACTAAGCACTTGGGAAGTACAAGTTGGCAACAGAGACAGTCCCTACCCAACAGTGGGCTCACAGTCTAGAAGGGGGAGACAGAGAACAAAACATATTAACAAATAAAATAAATAGAATAAATATGTACAAATAAAATAAATAGAGTAATAAATATTAAGAGCTTACTATGAGCCAAGCACTACAGTGGATACAAGTAAATCAGGTTGGACACAGGCTGTCATTCATTCAATGGTATTTATTGAGTGCTTACTGTGTGCAGAGCACTGGACTAAGCGCTTGGGAAGTCCAAGTCGGCAACATATAGAGACGGTCCCTACCCAACAACGGGCTCACAGTCTAGAAGGGGGAGACAGACAACAAAACAAAACATGTAGACAGGTGTCATAATCGTCCCATGTGGGGCTCACAGTCTCAACCCCCACTTTACAAGATGAGGCAACTGAGGCAGAGAAGTGACTTGCCTAAGGTCACACAGCAGACAAGAGTGACCTTAACCTAGGCTCCTTCCACTAGGTCATGCAGACTGTCTAAACTATGAGCTCCTTGTGGGCAGGGAACACTTCTACCAACTCGACTGTATCGTTCCATCCCAGACACCTAGTCCTAGTTACCCGGTAAACAGGTAACTTGTACTTCCCAAGCACTTAAGTACAGTACTCTGCACACAGTCAGCACTCAATAAATGATTGAATAAATGAATGTACATCCAGGATACAAAATCATGTACTGTAAGGCCCATGAGGGTGAATAAAAGCCTGCGAGAAAGAACTCGGCGGACTGCCGAAACGCCTCGTTGGTCAGGGAGCAAACGGGTTCCCTGGGACAACAGATTCAGGCATTTCGAACTCAGTTGCGGCTTGCGTGGGGCTGCCTGCTTCAAATGCTTGCCTCCCTGGGAGGCCTGAGCACATCCAGCTGTGAGAGAGGCCGGAAGGTACAATGCAGAAGAGAACACAGATGGAACGGTCCAGAATTAAGAAGAAAGTCAACGAAATGCACATAAATCAAAAGCAACAGTGAACGGTGGCTCACTGGGGCGGAAGCACTGAAACGTCCCAAAGTGTCGTGCGGCACAGGCAATACTGACAATTTTATGTAAAGGTTCTTCTTTCAGGTACTTTCCTAAAAACAATGCATATTCCTCAATGCCAGTTACCAAAGGGGAGAGAGGAAGCAGATCTCCAGAATGGTAATTGCCCAAAGTGCAGCTGGATCTAAAGTAGAGTTCACTATCAAGCAAATACTGTCTTTTATTTGAATAAACACATAATGCAATGTTTTTACAAAATGCAGTCCCTAGCATTATATCTAAGGTTAAAAAAAGGTTAATATATGCATACAGTCTATTAAAATGCACATAATTTATCTGTCTCAAACCGAAAACATATCTAACAAGGAATACCATTCATCTGGCCCTTTTTTGCCTGCCTTAAGATATACAAATGTCTGCCTTTTCACCAGAACACAGCAGCTGGGAATGAAAAGGAAAGATTTCAAATGATCATTTTCACATCATATTCCATCGTCTTTTCATCAGTTTCTCCTCCGTCTTTCTTTGAGCCCCATTCTACTACAAGAGAGCTTTTCTTAGATCAATTCATATTTCCATAATCCACACTGCTGTTTCTCCCTCTTCTCCCCAGGGCAGTCTAACCCCTACAACCAGAACTGTGGCATACAACGGCCATTAAGACCTATAACAATAACAGGATAACAAAAGAGCTGGTGGAAATAAGGCTAGCTAGTACCATATGTTGATCACGCTGATTTTTTTTTTTTTTTTAACTCTGGGAGAAGATCTAAAACCCGAGAATCCACGATCTTGGAAATGAAGATGTGTGTGGTTACAGCATCCCTCTCAAACGCGAAAGTCTTGATTTTGCAATATCTGTTCTCCCCACCCATTGTTAAAGCTAGCCTGCTAGTTGGAAGCAAGAGGAGAGAAACAGAGTAGAAAAAAGGAGGGGGAAAAAAAGCAATTTTACACCGATTGGATTATCCCTAGTGTTTCTACAGAACCAAACAGCATGCCTAACTATATACCTAGGCACCCAGAGCTCAAGTCTGTCAGAAATTTGCTCAAAACAAGCAATGTTATTTCTGTTATTTTCCTCCCCTATTTTTACATTCATATCGCTTGTGCTCACTTTACCTAAGTATTAATTTATAGAACAACAAACATAACCAATCCTGAAGGGACCAGGAGATTTGCATTGGCCTTTCACTGGTAGGAGAACTGCAATCCAAGATTCTTGTCATTGTTTTCTGATTATTCGAGTCTAAGAGTCAAGGGACAATAGCAGCCTTCTTCTGAAAGATTTTTGATTGTTGCAGTATCAAAAGAAATACAGTGCCTACCGAATTCAAACGCTCATTGTTCAACGCAAAAGCTTGTTTGCCTAAAACCAAACTGAGTTTTGCAAAACCTGTTTTTGGATTACTTAAAACTCATATTATGTACACATATTTTGGCCTGACCAAAAAAAAAAAAAGACCACACCATTGGTTTGTGCTGGCAGAGGTGAAGGAATGGTACAATTCTACGTGGTGTAACTAAAATACGACCTGAAATCTCCCCTAAAATAACAGATTAGAGTAAAAGCAGTTTAAAGGAAGCTACTTGCTGCAGCACAAAAAAAGCTCTGACAGGTGGCCTTCTTTCAATTTATAACATAAATCTGTCCCAAGAAATGCAGTCTTTTATGCAGATGTGTGCCAATAAATGGTCTCCCACATAGTAGGCACTCTACACTGTTTTGGAAGGTACTTTAGTAAACCTTAGTGGAATACTTCTTACGTTTTTCTTCCGTGTGATACTCTTCTAAACTAAAACGTCCTGGTGTTCTGTACTTTTAAAAATAAAATGACATTGCAAGCTTTAAGACAAATGAAATGAAGAGTTCCACCATTAGCTTTATGACTCAACATGTCACCACAACAAAAACAAACTCAGTCAGGGGTTAATGCTTATTCACTGTATAAATATAACTTAGCCACATCAAAGCTGCCACCATTTATTCCTTGAGATTATCATTATTTATGGCCTTGTCTAAATTTATGGACTACTTTGCCACTTCTACCTTCTCTTGACCTACTCGCAACAGAAGGATAATTCATTTCAAAAATCAATCAACCGATGGTATTTATTGAGCACTTACTATGTGCAGAATACTGTCATAAGCATTTGGGAGAGCACAATACAGCAGAATTAGCAAGGAGGTTCCCTACCCATGATGAGCTTGCAGTCTAGAGGAGGAGACAGACACTAATATGAATGAATAAGTGATTTGAAATATATAACAAAGAATGTACACAAAAGTGCTGCGGGGATGGGGCAAATATCCAATGTGCAAAGATCACAGAGTCAAGAGCACAGATGAAGCAGAAGGGAGACCGAGCCAGGGAAAAGAGGGCTTAATTGGGGAAGGCCTCTTGGAGGAGATGTGACTTTGATAGGGCTTTGAAGATGGAGACAGTGGTGGTCTGGTGTATGTGGAGGGAGAGGGAATTCCAGGCCAGGGGGTGGGGGTTGGGAAGGGGTCATGAGAAGCAGCATGGCTTAGAGGATAGAGCAAAGTCCTGGGAGTCACAGGACCTGGGTTCTAATCCTGGCTCTGCACACGTCTGCTGTGTAACCTTTGGCAAGTCACTTGACTTCTCTGTGCTTCAGTTACCTTATCTGTAAAATGGAGATTAGGACTGTGAGCTCTATGTGGGACAGAGACTGTGTCCAACCCAGTTACCTTGTAACTACCCCAACACTTAGTACAGTGTCTGGTATACTGCAAGTGTTTAACAAATACCATTATTATGATGATGATGATGATGATGATGAAGGGGGTTGGCGGTAAGATAGATGAGATCAGGGCACAGTGAGATAGCTGGAGCTGGAGGAGAGGAGTGTGCGGGCTGACCTATAGTAGGAGATTGGTGAGGTGAGGTAGGATGGGGTGAGCTGGTTGAGTGCTTTAAAGCCAATAGTAAGGCGTTTCTGTTTGATGCGGAGGTGGATGAGCAAACACTGGAGGTTCTCAAGGAGTGGGAAGACATGAACTGAAATATGGACTGGTGGGGAGAGACAGGAGGTGGGGAGGTCAGCGAGGAGGCAGATAGGGTGGGATAGGCTATGTGCTCGGATCGGCATGGTAGCAGTTTGGACGGAGAGGAAAGGGTAGATTTTAGCAATGTTGTATAGGTCCAACCAACAGAATTCGGTGATAGATTGAATATGTGGGTGGAATGAGAGAGATGAATCTAGGACAATGCCACTACATGCTTGTGACATAGGGTGGATAGTGGTGTTGTCTACAGAGATGGGAAAAACAGAGAGAGGACAGGGTGTGGATGGGAAAATACGGGGCTCAGAAATCAGAAATGAAGACTTCAGTCTTGGAGGACTGACCAAAATGTGCTGACCTGAACCTTTAAGCTGCTTTTTAACAGTCTGCCTGAACTGTCAGAATAGAAAAAGTTTGGAAAATATAATTTAAAAGTTCAACAGTTACAAGTACCATAATGTGACCAAAGCAAATCCCACTCTGAAGAACAGTTTTTGCTTCTATATGTACAGAATAAGCAAGTCCAATTCTTCCACTCCTTTGAGAGAGACAGCAGATTTGGGAGGATGAATCATTAAATCAACAATGTTAATTGAGCAACTCTTGTGTGCATGCACTAAAAACATGGAATAGTACAATTAAAGTAAACCATATGATCCTGCCCTTAAGGACCTTAAAGGACAGTGAGTCAGACAGGCAGAATATTAACAAATAGTGGGAGCAGAAGGAAACAGAGATATAGCTGATAACAAAACTAAAGCAGGAAGAAAGAATGGATAAAACAAATAAATGGAGTTCTACATAGTTACACAGGAATGAGTGCTAAAGTTGACTCTACATATTAATGAAGTATTGCCATTATCTCTCTCTCCCCCCTCCATCCCCCCATCTTACCTCCTTCCCTTCCCCACAGAACCTGTATATACGTATATATGTTTGTACATATTTATTACTCTATTTATTTATTTTACTTGTACATATCTATTCTATTTTATTTTGTTAGTATGTTTGGTTTTGTTCTCTGTCTCCCCCTTTTAGACAGTGAGCCCACTGTTGGGTAGGGACTGTCTCTATATGTTGCCAATTTGTACTTCCCAAGTGCTTAGTACAGTGCTCTGCACATAGTAAGCGCTTAATAAATACGATTGATTGATTGATTGATTGATTGATTATCTGGTAGGGTGATAGAACCTAGGAGGAGGGAAAATAAAATTGGGGAAGCGGCTTTGCTTAGTCGACAGATTACAGGCATGGGAGTCAGAAGGTCCTGGGTTCTAATACCGGCTCTGCCGCTTGTCTGCTGTGTGACCTTTGGCAAGCCATTTTACTTCTCTGGATCTCGGTTACCTCATCTGGAAAATGGGGATTAAGACTTTGAGCCCCATGTGGGACAGGGACTGTGTCCAACCCGATTAACTTATCTATCCCAATGCTTAAAACACTGCTTGGCATATAGTAAGCACTTAAGTACCATAATTGTCATTATTATTATTATTACCATTATTCCTGGTGAATGGGCATGTTCAGGAGGGATTTCAAGATGACAAGGGTTCAAGTCTGGCTGACATGAAAGGGAAGGGAATGCCACTGGGGGAGGGCTTAGCCATGAGCGAGAGGCAAATGAGTTACGAGCAGAATACAGTGGTTAGCCTGAAAGGAGCAGAAAACATAAGCTGAAGGTAAGTAATAAGAGCAGATATGTACAAGGGAGAAAGCTGGTAGAGAGCCTTGAAGCAAATATTCAGTAGCTGCTACTTCATGTTCCAGGAAACACACTGATTGGAGGTTTCTGAAGAGCAGAGCAATGTGGTCAGAACAATGTTTTTGGAAGATAATCCGGGCAGCAGAGCGTAGCATCGTCTGCAGAGGGGAAAGGTTGGCGGATGCAGGATGAAGGGGAGAGTGTGCACAGAAGGACCTTCTTGGGCTCACCAGGCCAAAAAAGCAGACTCCAGCTGAGCTTGCAATGAATGGAGTGAAAAGGCCTGAAATGATCTGAGCGATTATGTATCTCAATGAACTGAAACTACGCTCCCCAAGTTCATAGTAACATGAGTTTGAGGTCACTTGAATTACATTAAGTAAACCGTATGTGACTAAAATCCTCAATCTAAATGGAAAAAATAAAAAATTAAAGGGAATGTGCACATTAAATTGGACATAGCTGATGCATTTTGAAACGCTACTGGAGTTTTCTTAAATTTTGCTTAAATATTCCAAGATAAAATACATTTTTATGAAAAAATGTACAGAATATTCTAATGTGGAGCTTTATTTAAAGGTACATTCGCTAGCCTATCTTTCCCTGAGTTATTTTGGAAGGGCAGCGAGGACTGAATGATGTCAGGAATTCCTTCAGGATTGCAGTGCTTAGTATAGTGTCCAGCACTTAGAACAATGCCCCAGAGCTTAGTACAGTGCGTAGCACATAGTCAGCGCTTAACAAATACCATAATATATATGGTCCAATTGCCATCTTCTATTCTCTGTTGCTTCATATATACCCGGACAGATAGAAGACTTACATATGGTTTCATTTAATCATCCATACGTAAAAATCTGACAATGGCCAGAGCAGTCAGCTACTGAACGCCACTGTGTCAGAAGAAACCATATGCACGCTGAGTGAATTTGTTTTGCTTTCAGCTAATTAGATGACTGCCGACAATCGTAAAAGAAATATGAAAGTCCATTCGTTGATCTGGCCCTGTTCCTTTGCTCTATCTGCTTGTGATGTCCCAGGTGCGAGCAAGATATGAAATTTACTTCTAGTAGTTTGTAGTTTATCCCCCTACTTTTTCCCACCTCAGTGTTTCAAGCAAATGTATGCCGGAACCTCAGTTTGATTCTGCTTAGTTTAGTTTCACTTTAAAGAGACCCTCGGTGCCCTTAATGAAAGAATTACTCATAGCGATGTCAGATCTCTAGGTCTTCAAAAGAGTGATGGAAACTTTTGCTGGACGTAACGATCGATTTAATTTGCTGTTGCTTTCCTGCATCTCTATCTGATGATGACTTTTGTGAATCCCCACCCCGTCCCCCATCAGTATTATAATCAATCAGTGGTATTTATTGAGTGTTTACTATAGGGACAGCACTGCAGTAAGTGCTTGGGAGAGTACAATACAACAGAGTTGAGCAGACACATTCCCTGCCCACAGTGAGCTTACAGTCTAGAGGGGGAGAGACATTAATACAGGTACGCGATTTATAATACAGTGTAGTGGATAGAGCACAGGCCTAGCAGTCAGAAGGTCATGGATTCTAATTACGGCTCCACCACACATCTGCTATGTTACCTTGGGCGAGTCACTTCACTTCTCCGTGCCTCCTTTACCTCCTCCATAAAATGGTGATGGAAACGGTGAACCCCACATAGGGCAGGATCTGTATCCAACCGAATTTGCTTGTAACCACCCCAGCACTTAGTACAGTGCTTGGCACATAGTAAACACTTAACAAATACCATAATTATGGCTATTATTATCATTATTATTATTATTATTATTAATATACAGTTTAAAGATATGTACCCAAATGATGTGGGGTTGAGGGTGGGGAGAATATCAAATGTCCTTGATATGGTGTGCATATATTTACATTTGCATATACATGTCTTTATATATATATATATATATATATATATATATATATATATACACATAGATATTAAAGGTAGGTGGCACCATCTAACTTTAACTTCCTCTCAAGTCCAACACTTCTATTTCCCAGTTAATGGAATAAGTGTTAAGAGTACATGGTACGAGATGTGCAATGAATCCTAAGATGATTAAATGGAAATGCTTCAATAGTCTTAGATCTGGAACTGATCCTGTTGCCTGCTACATCAATGGTGTTTACTGAGCGTTTATTGTGCAGAGAGTATTGCATTACGTGCTTGGGAGAGTACAATAGCCACAATGGCCACTGGAAATCAGAAAGATGTAACTCACACATTTGATCAGCTAGATTCTCCCTCATGTGAAATCCACTCCCTGAGTTCTACATAAAATTTCTATATTTCTGACTTTTGCCTGTAAGCTCATTGTGGACAGGGAACGTGACTATGAACTCTGTTAAACTGGACTCTCCCAAGCGCTTAGTACAGTGTTCTGCACACAGTAAGTTGCTCAATAAATACCACTGGTTGATTAACAGTTTTTATCTTCTTGGTGCTGTCCAGAAGACCCCGACCTAGTAGCTATAGCAAATGACTGTCTTAAGTACTTCTCAAGGATTCAGTTATAAAAAACTAAAACCCCATTAAACCTCTCCGATACGTCATCACCAGCAGCCAGACAGGAACGACTCCATGCCAGAAATCCTCCCCAATCCCGATGCCCTTGATCATGCCAAGGACCTCCTCATTCCACCCTCTTAGACCCTCTGGATACATATGACCACTCTAGGAAATACAGGCAGCTAATGGCTATCCTGCTGATGGTTTTTAATGGGATAGAGGTGCTATGTGGAGAGGGACAATTAGGTCGTCTTTCCCTGAACCTGAGGTACAGCTCTTCTGGATTGAAAGAAACTATTCTCAAGGTCTGAGGTCATTTCCAGACAAGCAGATACTGCCTCCATAGAGGAAACTGGTGTGCAAGAAACTAGATCAAGCAGTGTGGCCCCATGGATAGAGCGCTGATGCAGGAATTGGAAGATCTGGATTCTAATCCTGGATCCCCCACTTACCTGCTGTATGATCTTGGGCAAGTCACTTCATGGGCAAGTCACTTCACTTCTCTGTGTCTCCATTCCCTCATCTGCAAAATGGGGATTCAATACCTAGTCTCGCTCCTACTTAGAATGTGAGCCCCATAGGGAACCTGATTAACTTGTATCCGTCCCAGTGCTCAACATAGTGCTTATCATATAGAAAGTGCTTAACAAATACCCCAATTATTACAATGATGATCTAAACGGGGTCCCCCAGGACAATGGACATGAGGACAGGTGGGGTCTGAAACTCACCAATGTCAAACACAGATCTCTAGTCCCTCAACCTTGACACTTAATAGATAATATTCAATCATTCATTCATTCAATCGTATTTATTGAGCACTTACTGTGTGCAGAGCACTGTACTAAGTGCTTGGAAAGTACAAGTTGGCAACATATAGAGACGGTCCTTACCCAACAAGGGGTAGAAGGGGAAGAAAGACAACAAAACAAAACACGTAGACAGGTGTCAAAACCGTCAGAATCATAATAATAATAGTAATTGTTAAGCACTGACTGTGTCAAGCACTGTTATAAGCACTGGGATAGGCACAAGCTAATCAGGTTGGACACAGTCCCTGTCCCACATGGGGCTCACAGTCTTAATCCCTATTTTACAGATGAGGTAACAGGCCCAGAGAAGTGAAGCAACTTGCCCAACATCACACAGCAGACAAGCAGAAGAGCCGGCACTAGGACCCAAGTCCTTCTGACTCCCAAGCCCAGGCTCTAACCACTAGGCCGTGCTTCCCGATATGAGCAGGGCTAAAAAAAGGTGGGACACGAGAGGGG
The DNA here is from genome assembly GCF_015852505.1 of Tachyglossus aculeatus. NCBI lineage: Eukaryota > Metazoa > Chordata > Mammalia > Monotremata > Tachyglossidae > Tachyglossus > Tachyglossus aculeatus. The sequence goes on along the minus strand of NC_052069.1, from coordinate 65,454,528 downwards.
CCAGTGCAAAATAAAGGCTTTGGGAATACGGAAGTCTAGTGTATGTATGAGAGGAGAACACGGGTAGAAGGGGAGAGAGAAACTGGGGAATGAGGAAAATAAAGAAAAAACAGGGAGAAGAGAATCAATCGTATTTATTGAGCGCTTACTGTGTGCAGAGCACTGTACTAAGCGCTTGGGAAGTACAAGTTGGCAACATAGAGACAGTCCCTACCCAACAGTGGGCTCACAGTCTAGAAGAGAAGAATGTGAAAGAGGCAAGGGCATTTCCCCTCTGCTGATACATCACGGTTGACATTCCCTGCTGCTCCTCAGACAAATGTCCCCCACAGAGGCACCAACACAGGACAGGCCAGCTGAGCCAAGACCGTCAGGGCCGCTTGGCCAGCAACCAACAATGGGGGCAACCTCAGCCTGGGGAGCAGAATGGCAGCTTGGTTGGCTAGTCCTGAGGGGTACCGCCCAGGAACTTGCCTTGCCCCCTGACCACTCGCCAGGCTGGATGGATTCGTCACAGTCCTCCTGTCAGCCCCCAATTTGCCCTCCCTGGGCTTCGAGCCCAGAAATGTCTGGTCCCATAACTCACTGACAAGCAGCGTGGCCTAGTGGAACAAGCCTGGGCCTGGAACTCACAGGAACTGAATTTTAATCCCGGCCCCACCACTTATCTGCTGTGTGACCTTGGTTAAGTCGTTTAACTTCTAACTGTGCCTCGGTTACCTCATCTGTAAAATGGGGGTTCATTCATTCATTCAATCGTATTTATTGAGCGCTTACTGTGTGCAGAGCACTGTACTAAGCGCTTGGGAAGTACAAGTTGGCAACATATAGAGACGGTCCCTACCCAACAGCGGGCTCACAGTCTAGGAGGAGGTTAAATCCTCCTCCTTCTAACTTAGTGAGCCCCTTGTGGGACAGGGATTGTGTCCAACCTGATAAACTTGTACCTACCCCAGCATTTTTAGAACAAATAGTAAGCGCTTAACAAATACCATTTAAAAAACAAATTTAAAGGGGGGGTGAAAGGCATCTGCCCTATGCCACGGGCTGGAGGCAGGAAGCGGAGCTGACATCTTGGCTCCACTACAGACTCTTTCCCAGCTCCATGGGGGTGAACAGACAAACTTGGATCATTGAGGCTCTCCAATCTCACCCCCTGGGAGTGGGACCCTCCTTGCCTTCTCCCTGCTACCTTTAATCACAAGGTTAATCCTCTACACTCTAGGCTCATGGTGGGCAGGGAATGTGTCGGTTTATTCTATTTTACTAATAATTATAATAATAATTATTATTATGGTATTTGTTAATAATAATAATAATAATAATAATGTTGGTATTTGGTAAGAGCTTACTATGTACCAAGCACTATTCTAAGCACTGGGGTAGATACAAGGTCATCAGGTTGTCCCACGTGGGGTTCACAGTCTTAATCCCCATTTTTGCAGATGACGTAACTGAGGCCCAGAGAAGTTATGTGACTTGCCCAAAGTCACACAGCTGGTAAGTGTGATTAGAACCCAGGTCCTTTGATTCCCAGGCCTATGCTCTTTTAACCAGGCCATGTTGCTTCTTCAGGCAACTGACATTCACAATCATTAAATGAATGTGTGTGCTAGGGAATGTACAAAAATGGCAAAGGCTTTGTGGGCTGACAAATATTTTGATTGGGTCAATTTGGCACCATGTACGGGATGTCAGGCATCGAAATGATGCTTCTCTAAACTGGAAGCACTCAATAAGTACGACTGAATGAATGAATGGAAGCTCATTCTGGGCAGGGAATGTGTCAGTTTTATTGCTGTGTTGTACTCTTCCAACTGCTTAGTATAGTGCCCTCCGCACGGTAATTGCTCAATAAATACCATTGATTGATTGATGAATTGATTCCAAAGGTAGCACTCTATCAACAAAATCAATAGTACTGACTGAATAACTTCTGGGGCAGATCAACAGTGTCATATTGAAAAAAAACTACCAGAGACATTTGTACTTACGTACAGATCTATAAATTATTCATTTTATATTGCTGTCTGTCTTTCTCTCTAGGCTGTAAGCTCACTATGGGCAGTGAACATGTCTATTAACTCCATAGTACTGTACTCTCCAAGCGCTTGGTACAGTGCTCTGTATACAGTAAGCGCTCAATACATATCATTAACTTATTGATTTGACCAAGTTGAACAAAGCACTAGACCGTTCTAGCCACTATAATCTAGACACTATCAACTAGACACACCCCCAGTCCCTTCTCAGGAAATGTTGAGTCAGTCAACTGTATTTATTGAGCGCTTACTGTGTGTGCAGCACTATACTAAGCGCTTGAGAGTGTACAATATAACAATAAACAGACACATTCCCTGCTTACAACAGGTTCTAAGTTAAGAGTTCTGAGATAACTCACTTCAACCCAGAAGAGGGTCCACATAGAACATGGGACCATTTCACTTGCCAATATGTGAGATCCTCCTCCATTCATCATCATCATCAATCGTATTTATTGAGCGCTTACTGTGTGCAGAGCACTGTACTAAGCGCTTGGGAAGTACAAGTTGGCAACATATAGAGACAGTCCCTACCCAACAGTGGGCTCACAGTCGAAAAGGGGGAGACAGAGAACAAAACCAAACATACAAACAAAATAAAATAAATAGAATAGATATGCAGGCCAAGTGCTTGGATGCTCCATATTATCCCAAGTTCAGCAATAGAATGGGAGGCATAACTATCTTAAGAATCTATCAAAATGTTTTATCTCATAGATTCCCTAAATTCCATAATTGCCAGAAGCTTGCTAAAGCTTACTAAGAGGAGCTATTTTCCATTTCTCACATCCTCATGCATATGGCGTTTCTAGGCAAGGTTGCAAATGAGTACACCCAAACTACCCCAGCATCTGAATTCCAGAGCCCACATCTCAGAATAAAGCTTGTCATATCAGACAGGCCAACACAGAAATGCACTGATATGCATGGAGCTGGAATGCAACCAACAGAATACAAGCGGGTGAGTTTATATATTACATTAGGATGCTTGTACTGCACAAATTTGGGGGGCACTTTCCTTCCACTTAATCGTGAAGGGCTTTAATCAAGGGGAAAATATTTCAAAATGCCGTCAGAAGAGAGAGAGAACACTTTAGTTGGTGCTCCAAGACTAGTTCATTCCTTCATTCATTCAATCGTATTTACTGAGCGCTTACTGTGTGCAGAGCACTGTACTAAGCACTTGGGAAGTACAAGTTGGCAACATTTAGAGACAGTCCCTACCCAACAGTGGGCTCACAGTCTTGACAGGGGAGACAGACAACAAAACAAAACATGTGAGCAGGTGTCAAGTCGTCAGAATAAATAGAAGTAAAGCTAGATGCACATCATTAACAAAATGAAATAAATAGAATAGTAAATAGATGAGGGAACTGAGGCCCAGAGAAGTGAAATGACTTGCCCAAAGTCACACAGCGGCTAAGTGGCAGAGCCATCATCATTATTATTATTATTATTATTACCCCAGCGCTTAGACCAGCGCTTGGTGCAGAGTAAGCACTTAAAAAATGCCATTATTATTATTATTATTATTATTATTGGGGAAGCAGCATGGCTCAGTGGAAAGAGCCCGGGCTTTGGAGTCAGAGGTCATCGGTTCAAATCCCGGCTCCGCCACTTGTCAGCTGTGTGACTTTTGGCAAGTCACTTCACTTCTCTGGGCCTCAGTTCCCTCATCTGTAAAATGGGGATTAAGACTGTGAGCCCCCCGTGGGACAACCTGATTACCTTGTAAACTCCCCAGTGCTTTGCACATAGTAAGCGCTTAATAAATGCCATTATTATTATTATTATTATTATTATTATTATTATTATTATCTACCCCAGCCCTTGGCACACAGTAAGCGCTTAAATGCAATCATTCATTCATTCATTCAATCGTATTTACTGAGCGCTTACTGTGTGCAGAGTGATCCGCATGAAGAAGGAACAGCACTAGTAATACTTAAACTGGACCCTGAGGCATTGCACCCAACTTTTCTTCAGCCTGTCACCATAAAATCACTTGAGGATACATGCTTAAGGAGAGACCAATTGGCTAAGACTTGGTAAAGTCCCTAGAATCCCTTTTTTTTTTTTAAATGGTATTTGTTAAGCTCTTACTATATACCAGGCACTGTACTAATAATAACAATAATTGTGGTAGTTGTTAAGCACTTACAATATGCCAAGCACTGTTCTAATAATAATAATAATGGCAGTAGTTAAGCACTTACTATGTGCAAAGCACTGTTCTAAGTGCTGGGGAGGATACAAGGTGAGCCACGTGGGGCTCACAGTCTTAATCCCCATTTTACAGATAAGGTAACTGAGTCAGAGAAGTTAAGTGACTTGCCCAAGGTCACACAGCTGACAATTGGCAGAGCCGGGATTTGAACCCACAACCTCTGACTCCCAAGCCCGTGCTCTTTCCATTGAGCCACGCTGCATCTCTGTGCTGGGGTAGATGCAAGGTAATCAGGTTGTCCCAAATGGGGCTCACAGTCTTAAATCCCATTTTACAAATAAGGTAACTGAGGCACAGAGAAGTTAAGTGACTTGCTCAAAGCTGATAAGTGGCGGAGGTGGGATTAGAACTCACTACCTCTGACTCCCAAGCCAGTGCTATTTCCACTTAGCCAAAGATGAGGCAACTGAGGCCCAGAGAAGTTGTTACTACCTTCTCACTGTGCCTCGATCTCATCTAGCTCGTCGCTGCCCAGGCTGGCCCACGTCCCGCCTCTAGCCTGGAATGCCATCCCTCCTCAAATCTGACAGACAATTAATTACTCTCTCCACCTTCAATGCCTTATTCATTCAATCTTATTTATTGAGCGCTTACTGTGTGCAGAGCACTGTACTAAGTGCTTGAATGATGGCACATCTCTTCCAAGAGGCCTTCCCTGACTAAGCCCCCCTTTCCTCTTCTCCCACTCCCTTCTCCATCACCCTGATTTGTTCCCTTTGTACTTCCCCACTCCCAGCTCCATAGCACTTATGGACATATTTATAATATATTTTTTATATTAAAGTCAGTCTCCATCCCCTCTAGACTATAAGCTCACTGTGGAAAGGAATGTGTCTTTTTATTGTATTGTACTCTCCCAAGCGTTTAGTACAGTGCTTTGCTTTCATACTCTCTCAAAAAATACGATTAAATGAAGTGGTGGAGCAGGGATTAAAACCCAGGTCCTTCTAATTCCCAAGTCTGTGCTCTATTAGGTGACATTGCTTCTCCTTATGTAAATTTTACAGTCTCCATGTGCTACATTAACCAATGGTATTTCTTGAATGCTTACTGTGTGGACAGCACTACACTAAGTGTTTGGGAGAATATAACAGAGTTGGTAATAATAATAATGTTGGTATTTGTTAAGCACTTACTATGTGCCAAGCACTGTTCTAAGTGCTGGGGTAGATACAAGGTAATCAGGTTACCCCACAAGGGGCTCACAGTCTTCATCCCCATTTTACAGATGAGGGAACTGAGGCCCAGAGAAGTTAAGTGACTTGCCCAAGGTCACACAGCTGACAAGTGGTGGAGCCGGAATTAGAACCCACGACCTCTGGCTCCCCAGCCCATGCTCTTTCCACTTAGCCATGCTGCTTATATCCTTAGGGAGGGGTCTTCTTCAAAGAGCTGTCAGAGAATTTTCCACATAGGCTTTGACTGACATTTCATTCATCTTCCTTTCCCAAAGTGGCCCAGAACAGGTCAGAAACATTAATAATTGTGTCCTCCCCGGCCCCAAAGTCCATGGCAAAACTTTCAAACCATACACCTGAAAAACCTCACATATGTACAACAATTTCGATTTTTCATTCAGCACAAGTTCCAACCCTTCTGATCTAAACCATTATCAACACAACTCCTCCATTTTCATTTGCATAGCTTAAGTCCACTGTTTACATTCATGTCTCCATTCTATTCCTGACCTTTATCACGATCACTGCAAGATTTCAAAATACTAAAAATGGATTATACATTTATACCATGATAATATTATCAACAATAAGATTGAGTCAATTCATATGCAACTGAATGAGAAGTAAAGGGCATGTTATATTTCAATCAGAAATGCTAATTCAGCTACTTTAAATTATTCAGCCTTCACAGATGAATTTGAATATGTCTATTTGTGAAAAAAACTGACACCCATTAAATTACCATAAATGAGATTCCATCTCAGTCTCCCCGCTGGCTCCTCCTCTGCCTCCCATTCCCAAACTGTGGGGGTTCCTCAAGGTTCAGTTCTGAGTCCCCTTCTAATTCTCCATATACACCCACTCTTTTGGAGAACTCATTCACTCCCATGGCTCCAACTGGGTATGCAGAGGAAATCTACATCTCCAGCCCTGATCTCGCTCCCTCTCTCCAGACATCTTTCCTAGGATGTCCTAGGAAACAGAACTCCTTACCTTACCACCCAAATCTCATCCTCCCCGTGACCTTTCCATCACTGTAGACGGCACCACCATCCTTCCTGTGGCCCATGCCTGTAACCTTGGCATTATCTTTGACTCTTCTCTCTCATACGACCCACTTATTCAATCCATCACTAAATCCTGTCAGTCCCACCTTCACAACATAGCTAAACTCTTCCCTTTCCTCTTCATCCAAACTACCACGTTAATACAACCAACTCATCCTATCCGTGCTGATTACTGCATCAGCCTCCTTGCTGACCTCCCACCCTCCTGTCTCTCCCCACTCCAGTCCATACTTCACTCTGCTGCCAGCATCACTTTCTACAGAAACGTTCAGGACACGTCACCCCACTCCTCAAGAAATTCCAGTGGTTGCCCACCCACCTCTGCATCAAACAAAAATTCCCCACCATTGGCTTTAAAGCTCTCAATCGCCTTGCCCCCTCCTACCTCATCTCACTTCTCTCCTTCTACAACCCGGATGGCACACTTCGCTCCTCTAGTGTTAACTTCTCACTGTGCCTTGATCTCATCCATGTCGCAGTAGACCCCTAGGCCCACGTCTCAATGACTCTCCCCGCCTTCAAAGCCTTGTTGAAGCACAACCCCTCCAAGAGGCCCTCCCAGACTAAGCCACCCCTTTCCTCTTCTCCCACTCCCTTCTGTCACACCCTGACTTGCTCCCTTTGCTCTTTCCCCATCCACCCCCAGCTCCTCTAGACTGTAAGCTCATTGTGGGGAAGGAATGTGTCTGTTTATTGTTGTATTATACTCTCCCAAATGCTTAGTACAGTGCTCTGCACCCAGTAAGCTCTCAATAAATATGACTGAATGAATAGACTTTAGACTGTTGAGCCCACTGTTTGGTAGGGCCTATCTCTATATGTTGCCAACTTGTACTTCCCAAGCGCTTAGTACAGTGCTCTGCACACAGTAAGCGCTCAATAAATATGATTGATTGATTGAATGAAGGAAGATAAAGTTAGATCTAGCCCAATCAACAAGGTAATCAATGGCATTTACTGAATACTGAATGTGTGCAGAGCACTGTACTAAGCACTGCAGGGAGTGCAATACAGTGTGGCGGGTAGACACAATCCCTACCATCAAGGAGTTTACAATAAGGTAGTCTAATCTTTCCATTATAATAAACTCAATTCTACCTTTGAAATGATTTATGCTTGACTAGCGATCCCTTACCAAAAAACACTGTTTTAATTTTTAAAATAATGTAAACTAGTATGTATCAGACATCTGAAAATGTTCTGCAGTAAAGTTATTACCTCTTCAGGTCAAAATGTTATTTCAAAAGATTCCTAATACATCTCAACTCCTGTTATGAAGGAAAAGTGGTAAAGATTTTCCAAGAATTGCAAATTCTCTGCCTCTGATTTTTATGAAACGCTTGGGAAATAATTCCAAAAGGCACATTATACAATGAATATTAATAGATTAAGAACCTAGACTGAAAGGCTCCTGTTAAAAAAAATTAAAATCTAGCCCTACAGTGTCTCATCCCAAGCAAATCCTACTTAGCTACACATAAGGAGATTAGGACTCCTTATACCATTCACATCTGCTCTCTGACAACCAGACAGGAGAAGAAATATTATTGGCATTAATTATTATCCCAACAGTAAAAAGTTTTCCAACCTGGTCTCCAAAGTCCTCTGGGAACTTCCATAATACCACAGGATCTGCAAAATAATTGACAGGCAGCATGAATCAGAGGTAGAGGAACACAACCATACAGTCAGAGCTTATTAATATTAAAAAGAGGACAACCTAAGATTCACTTTCTCAAATATAAAAAAATGATCCCTCAAAGTCAGGGAAGAATTTCTGTAACTAAAAAGATTATTTTCTATAGTTTTAAAATTGTGTATGGATGACTGCACTGGTATGCCAGAGAAGCAGCATGGCTCAATGGAAAGAGCACGGGCTTGGGAGTCAGAGGTCATGGGTTCAAATCCCGGCTCTGCCAATTGTCAGCTGTGTGACCTTGGGCAAGTCACTTAACTTCTCTGTGCCTCAGTTCCCTCATCTGTAAAATGGGGATGAGCACTGTGAGCCCCACTTGGGACAACCTGATCACCTTGTATCCTCCCCAGCGCTTAGAACACTGCTTTGCACACAGTAAGTGCTTAATAAATGCCATTATTATTATTATTGTTATTATTATCATTTATGAGACCATTTTGTTGAAGTGCATTTTTATTTTGTCTTATTTTTTGAGAAGTTAAACTGTCATCATTATCGATCATAATAATGACAACAATAATAATATTAATTGTATTTGTTAAGCGCTTCACCCTAAGTATTTTACTACGCACTGTTGTAGATACAAGATAACAGAATCGGCATTGAATCCCCATTTTATAGATGAGGAAACCGAGGCACAGAGAAATTAAGTGACTTCCCCAAGGTCACCCAGCATGCAAGTGGCAGAGCTGGGAACAGAATCCAGGTCATCTGTTTGACACACCCATGCCAGACAGGCTCCGCCACTTGTCAGCTGTGTGACTTTGGGCAAGTCACTTAACTTCTCTGGACCTCAGTTACCTCATCTGTAAAATGGAGATTAAGACTGTGAGCCCACCCTGGGACAACCTGATCACCTTGTAACCCCCCCAACGCTTAGAACAGTGCTTTGCACATAGTAAGTGCTTAATGAATGCCATCATCATTATTATTATGTTCTTTCCACTGACAGACCCATGTTGTTTCTTTCTGCTTCTCAGCAAACTACCTATGACAATAAAAATAAAATCTAATCTTTTAAACAAATTCAAAATATACCCAAAGGTAATGGGATTCACTTCATGCTCCCCAAGGTTCGGTATTTCAAGATGGCAATTGCCAATATAAAAAGGTAAAAAATACCAACATTCAACCTGTACTCAGAAGAGCATTTTAATCTTGAATTTGATTGTAGACATACATATACACACACACACGTACACACACACACGTATAACAATCCTTCATCCAGTGGTTGCCCATCTACCTCCGCATCAAACAAAAACTCCTCATCATTGGCTTTAAAGCACTCCATCACCTCAATCCCTCTTTCCTCACCTTGCTACCCTCCTACTACAACCCAGCCCACACAGTTCACTCCTCTAATGCTCACCTTCTCACTGTGCCCCAATCTCATCCATCTCACGGCTGAGCCCTGGCCTACCTCCTGCCTCTGGCCTGGAGCACCCTCCCTCCTCAAATCCCACAGACAATTACTCTCCTCACCTTCAAAGCCTTACTGAGGGCACATCTCCTCCAAGAGGCCTTCCCAGACTAAACCCTCCTCTCCGCTTCTCCCACTCCCTTCTGCGTCGCCCTGACTTGCTCCCTTTATTCATCCCTTTCCTCAGCTACAGTACTTCTGTATGTATTTGTAACTATTTATATTAATGTCTGTCTCCCCCCTCTAGACTCTAAGTTCACTGGGGGTAGGGAATGTGTCTATTGCTGTACTGTACTCTCCCAAATGCTTAATACAGTGCTCTGCACACAGTAAGTGCTTCATAAATATGACAATCAATGAATGACTCTGAAAGAAGCTGATACACAAATGACAGTTCACACCTGGCAAACGTACAGACTGTCCTAAATTGTACTGTCGTATTTGCTTTCTTTTTTGTCCCCCAATCCTCTGAAAGCTTTGGCCCAAAGAGAGTCATTCCCTTGTAAATCACAGTGCACCATGCCGGTCTAAAGCTTGGCTTCACAAACTCCATCCGCTCCTGGTTCTCCTCTTATCTCTCCAGTCGTTCTTTCTCAGTCTCTTTTGCAGGCTCCTCCTCCCCCTCCCATCCCCATACTGTGGGGGTTCCCCAAGGTTCAGTGTTTGGTCCCCTTCTGTTCTCAATCTACACGCACTCCCTTGGTGACCTCATTCACTCCCACAGCTTCAACTATCATCTCTACGCTGATGACACCCAGATCTACATCTCTGCCCCTGCTCTCTCCCCCTCCCTCCAGGCTCGCATCTCCTCCTGCCTTCAGGACATCTCCATCTAGATGTCTACCCGCCACCTAAAGCTCAACATGTCGAAGACTGAACTCCTTGTCTTCCCTCCCAAACCCTGTCCTCTCCCTGACTTTCCCATCTCTGTTGACGGCACTACCATCCTTCCCGTCTCACAAGCCTGCAACCTTGGTGTCATCCTCGACTCCGCTCTCTCATTCACCCCTCACATCCAAGCTGTCACCAAAACCTGCCGGTCTCAGCTCCACAACATTGCCAAGATCCGCCCTTTCCTCTCCATCCATACCGCTACCCTGCTCATTCAAGCTCTCATCCTAACCCGTCTGGACTACTGCATCAGCCTGCTCTCTGATCTCCCATCCTCGTGTCTCTCTCCACTTCAATCCATACTTCATGCTGCTGCCCGGATTATCTTTGTCCAGAAACGCTCTGGGCATATTACTCCCCTCCTCAAAAATCTCCAGTGGCTACCAATCAATCTGCACATCAGGCAGAAACTCCTCACCCTGGGCTTCAAGGCTCTCCATCCCCTCGCCCCCTCCTACCTCACCTCCCTTCTCTCCTTCTACAGCCCAGCCCGCACCCTCCGCTCCTCCGCCGCTAATCTCCTCACCGTACCTCGTTCTCGCCTGTCCCGCCATGGACCCCCGGCCCACGTCATCTCGCGGGCCTGGAATGCCCTCCCTCTGCCCATCCGCCAAGCTAGCTCTCTTCCTCCCTTCAAGGCCCTGCTGAGAGCTCACCTCCTCCAGGAGGCCTTCCCAGACTGAGCCCCTTCCTTCCTCTCCCCCTCGTCCCCCTCTCCATCACCCCCATCTTACCTCCTTCCCTTCCCCACAGCACCTGTATATACGTATATATGTTTGTACATATTTATTACTCTATTCATTCATTTATTTATTTATTTTACTTGTACATATCTATTCTATTTATTTTATTTTGTTAGTATGTTTGGTTTTGTTCTCCATCTCCCCCTTTTAGACTGTGAGCCCACTGTTGGGTAGGGACTGTCTCTATATGTTGCCAATTTGTATTTCCCAAGTGCTTAGTACAGTGCTCTGCACATAGTAAGCGCTCAATAAATACGATTGATGATGATGATGATCCAAACTATCTCTTAGCATTCAGCCGAGATGCAACACCATCCCAAGCATTTAGTACAGTTCTCTGCACACAGTAAATGCTCAATAAATACCACTGATTGATTGATTCTGAGTAGCTCTGGTGAGAGTCTGGCATGGCCTAGTGGATACAACACGGCCCTGAGAACAAGAAGGACCTGGGTTCTAATCCCACTCTACCACTTGTCTACCTTTTCACTTCTCTGTGCCACAGTTACCTCATCTGTAAAATGGGGATTAAGACTGTGTCCAACCCTATTTACTTGTATCCTCCCCAGCACTTAGTATGGTGCAGTGCCTGGCACAAAGTAAGCACCTAACAAATACCACAATTATTATTATTATTCTTACTATTACCACATTACTATTATTAGAGAAGCAGCGTGGCTCAGTGGAAAAGAGCATGGGCTTTGGAGTCAGAGGTCATGGGTTCAAATCCCAGCTCCGCCAATTGTCAGCTGTGTGACTTTGGGCAAGTCACAACTGCTCTGGGCCTCAGTTCCCTCATCTGTAAAATGGGGATGAAGACTGTGAGCCCCTCGTGGGACAACCTGATCACATTGTATCCTCCCCAGGGCTTAGAACACTGCTTTGCACATAATAAACACTTAAACACCATTATTATTATTATTATTAGATCCATGGAGCAAAGGCTCTCAACAATTCACCATACAAATACAGAAACAGAGTCCCCCATTTCAAATTCAACTGACCATTTTTTATTATCATTACTACCAATATTATGATGTTTATTGATCACTTTGTGCCAGGACCTTTGCTAAGCATGTCACAGGCACAATATAAACACAACTCATGGTTCCTGTCCCACAAGTGGCTAACGTGTAACGTGTACAAGTAGCTTCTTCCTCTAGAAGCAGCATGGCTAAGTGGAAAGACCATTGGCTTGGGAGTCAGAGGTCATGGGTTTTAATCCCGGCTCTGCCACTTATCAGCTGCGTGACTTTGGGCAAGTCACTTAACTTCTCTGGGCCTCAGTTATCTCACTGGAAAATGGGGGTTAAGTCTGTGAGCCCCACGTGGGACAACCTGATTACCTTGTATCTACCCCAGTGCTTAGAACAGTGCCTGGTACCTAGTAAGCACTTTAAATACCATCATTATTATTGTTATTATTATTGTTAGGTAACAGTAAGTGAAGGAGGACATGTAGAAAATAGAAATTACAAATAATAATAAAACTAAATTGAAAATTAAGCAATCCAAGTTACTAAAAATATTTCTTGGGGAGGGCAGTTCCCAGCCTCCTCAAATCTAGGCTAGAAGTTTTTGGTTACTAACAGCCACAATCTCCACTCCTGTCACATGCAGAGGGAGAAAAGAGGCCATTCCCTCAAGACAATTAGCTCCGCTGCACCCAGGGGTTACAGTGGGTAGGAGACTCCAGGCACAAGGGAGGAGAGGGGAGGGAGGGGAAGTGGAAGACAAAGGAGAACTTCCCTGAATGTTTTATAAGGAATTGGTCTCATGATAATGTCACACTTTCTTCCCCACTGCTCTCTCATCCGTTCAGAGCACAGGCCTGGGAATCAGAGTCGTGGGTTCTATTCCCAGCTCTGCCACATGACTGCTCTGTGACTTTGGGCAAGTCACTTCACTGGGCCTCAGTGACCTCATCTGTAAAACGGGGATCAAGATTGTGAGCCCCATGAGGGACAAGGACTGTACATATTTACTATTCTATTTATTTTGTTAATGATGTGCATATAGCTATAATTCTATTTATTCTGATAATTTTGACACCTGTCAATGTGTTTTGTTTTGTTGTCTGCCTCCCCCTTCTAGACTGTGAGCCCGTTGTTGGGTAGGGACCATCTCTATATGTTACCAGCTTGTACTTCCCCAGCACTTAGTGCAGTGCACACAGTAAGCACTCAATAAATATGATTGCATAAATGAATGAATTATTAAATGTAATAAGTTAAGTTAATAAGCCAATCAATATTTATTGAGAACTGTGTATAGAGCATGGTGTTAAGTGCTTAGGAGAGCACAATGCAATCATATAAGTGGATGTGATTCCTGCCACTCCACAAGACTCACTGGGAAAGGAGGTGGAGTCACCTTCTTTCTTGCCCCACAACACCACTTTGGCATCAGGTCACCCCTTCCCTACTCTTTCTTTGAAGCCCATTTAATCCACATCTACCACCAGCTCCAGTTACTGGTCACAGACATCTACCAACCTCTCCCCATCCCCATCCTCTCCCCCACCCACCCCCAGCTCCACCTCCAACTTTCTGGGTCTTTTTGAACACTTTCTCACATTCTTTCTCTCTTTGTTCACCCCAACACATCCTCAGGGACTTAAATATCTACATGAATGTTCCCAACCACCTCTCCGTGGCCTGCTTCCTCTCACTCCTTGACTCCGCCATCCTCCTGCTCCACTCAAAGCCACCCACTTATTTGCCTTGGACACCTCTCATCATTCCTAATCACCATCCAATCTCTAACCTCACCAACTCTGAAATTCCAGTCTCCTCATCGGATTTCTCTCCCACACATTCCCTCCCCACAAAACCGTCTTGTTCTGACACAGAGACTTCCAGTCTCTCGACCCCCTCCAATTCCCAAAGTTGTCATGCCCCATTTGGTTTCCAGACTCAAGCTACCTTCTCTTGACAGACTAATCCACACCGGCAATTCCACCACTGCCAATGAACTCAATTCCCTCACACCCCTAATCCTTCCACTGTTCTCATACAACCAACCCACAGCCCCGCATCACCTCCACAGTACACTTCCTCCACTCTTGGGCTTTAGCTGCAGGGTACTACTGGCAGAAATCCAGGCACCGACAGACCTTGAATTTTCTTTTGTCTGCTCTGTGGCCTTGTGCAAATCACTTCACTTCTCTGGGACTCAGTTACCTCGTATGTAAAATGGGGATTGATACTGTGAGCCCCATGTGAGACAGGGACTTTGTCCAACCCGATTTGATTGTATCCAGCTACCAGGGCTTAGTACAGTGCCTGGCGCACAGTAAGTGCTTAGAAAATGACACAATTATTATTGTTTACCATAACTGAAGATGACATCACTATCCTCCCTATTTCACAAGCCTGCAACCTCGATATTTGAGGCGCCTCTCACATTCGACTCACATCAGTCTGTCTCCATATCCTGTTGGCTCTGCCTTCACAACATCTCCAGAATCAACTGCTTCCTCTCCATCCTATGTGATACCACACTGATCCAAGTACTAATCCTATTCCACTTTGACTACTCCAACAACCTCCCCTCTGACCTCCCTGCCTCCTGTCTCTCCCCCTCTTCAGTCCAAAGTTCACTCTGCTGCTGAGATCATTTTTCTAAAAATCCACTTTATGTCTCCCCACTTCTAGAAGACCTCTAATGGCTGCTCACCCAGCTTTAGATCAAACAGAAACTCTTAACCATCATCTTTAAGGCACTCAATCAGCTCTCCTCTTACGTGGCTCAGTGGAGTCACAGGTCATGGGTTCAAACCCCGGCTCTGCCGCTTGTCAGCTGTGTGACTTTGCGCAAGTCACTTAGCTTTTCTGGGCCTCAGTTACCTCATCTGTAAAATGGGGATTAAGACTGTGAGCCCCCAGTGGGACAACCTCATCACCGTGTAACCTCCCCAGCACTCAGAACAGTGCTTTGCACATAGTAAGCACTTAAAAATGCCATTATTCTTATCATTATTATTATTACCTTACTGATCTACTACAACCCAACCCACACATTTTGCTGTTCTAAAACTAACCTACTCGCTTTGCCTCAGTTTCATCTTTTTGGCCTCCAGCCCCTTACCCACATCCTCCCCAAGGCCAGAAACTCCCTCCCCCTTCATTTCCGGCAGACCACTACCCTCTCTGTTCTCGAAGCCCTTCTAAAATCATTTCTCCTCCCAAGAGGCCCTTCCTAAGCCCTTACTTCCCTTATTTGCCTCCCTTCTGCACAGTCTATGCACCTCATTCTGAATCCCAGCACTTAGAACAGTGCTTTGCACATAGTAAGCGCTTAACAAATACCATCATTATTATTATTATTATTATTAAGCATACTGATATTCACCACATCCACAGCCCCTCAGCACTTACATACTGCTCTATCTGTAATTTAATATCTGTCTCCCGCATTAATCTGTAAGTTCCTTGTGGGCAGGGATCATGTCCACTTATATGATTCCATTGTGCTCTCCTAAGCACTTAATACCGTGCTCTATACACAGTTCTCAATAAATATTGATTGGCTTATTAACTTAACTTATTACATTTAATAATTCATTCATTTATGCAATCATATTTATTGAGTGCTTACTGTGTGCACTGCACTGCACTAAGTGCTGGGGAAGTACAAGCTGGTAACATATAGAGATGGTCCCTACCCAACAACGGGCTCGCAGTCTAGAAGGGGGAGACAGACAACAAAACACATAGACAGGTGTCAAAATTATCAGAATAAATAGAATTATAGCTATATGCACATCATTAACAAAATAGAATAGTAAATATGTACAAGTAAAATAAATAGAATAATAAATGTGTACAAATATATACAAGTGCTGTGGGGAGGGGTAGGAGGTAGGGCAGAGCAGGGGTTGGGGAGGAGGAGAGGAAAAAGGGGGCTCAGTCTGGGAAGGCCTCCTGGAGGAGGTGAGCTATCAGTAAGGCTTTGAAGGGAGGAAGAGAGCTAGTTCGGTGGATGTGTGGAGGGAGGGCATTCCAGGCCAGGGAAAGGATATGGGCTGGGGGTTGACGGCGGGACAGGCAAGAATGAGGCACAGTGAGGAGGTGAGCAGCAGAGGAGCAGAGGGTGTAGGCTGGACTGTAGAAGAAATAGCCAATATACTTTGTTTCTCTATATCAAAAATATTTCAAGTTACTGATAATACATTTTGATCATTTTACTTAACACTGCAACAGTATTTCTGGATCACTGCCAAGCACTGTAAGTTAATCTAAATCGAGCTGATTAATTAATGAAGTAGATGAAACTTCCCCTGCAAAAATACTTCAAAATATTACTTCCATTTTCTAAAACAAAATCGTAAGCTTCTAAAATATGAAATATATATTTGTTGAATAAAATGTGAAATATCCGTTTCTCCAACTTACTAAATTTTTCGTCAATATAATGGAGGTTTCATCTTGAAACAATTTCTTCCCATAAATCACATAGATTAGTAATTTCTAAACTTAAAAATAAAGTGTATGCATCCCAGCTGAGTCCCGGTACAAAAAGCATGATATATTGGACTGAGCCCGGGCCTAGGAGTTAGAACATCATGGGTTCTAATCTCGGCTCCACCAGTTGTCTGCTGTGTGACCTTGGGTAAATCACAGTCACTTCACTTGGCCTCAGTTACCTCATCTGTAAAACGGAGATTGAGGCTGTGAGCCCCACAATGGACAGGGACTGAGTCCAACTCAATTTGCCTGTAACCACCCCAGCGCTTAGTACAGTGCCTGGCACATAGTAAGCACTTAACAGATACCATCATTATTATAGAAGATTATAAATTGAACACAGTCCCTGACTCACATGTGACTCACAGCCCAAGTAGAATTTAATTCCCATTTTACAGACAAGGCAACTTACAACAGAGAAGTTAACTGACAGGTATGAAGGTCAAAATGATCGAAATAATGTGACAAAGTTTTGGAAAAAGCTATGCAAACTCAAAGAGGTATTATCATGCTACCACCCTGAACGTACAAACACCGAAACATCAGTTCACTTTCTGTAAACTCTTGATTTTCAACCTAGTCTCATCTAATGAAATCCAAAACAGATTTCTTGGCCAAAATTTAAAACTTTGGGGTACCTCTTTGATACCAGCCAAAATACAACATTTTTCATTTATAATAAACATATACAATATTTCGCAAAAGTAGCATGGCCTACTGGAAACATCAAGGGCCTGGGAGTCCAAAGGCTTTGGATTCTAACCCCAGCTCTGCCTGTTGCCTGCTGTGTGACCTCGGACAAGTCACTTCACTTCTCTGGGCCTCAGTTACCTCATCTGTAAAATGGGGATTGAGACTAGTGTGCCCCACGTGGGACAGGGACTGTATCCAACCCAGTTTGCTTGTACCCACCCCAAGGTTTAGTACAGAACCTGGCACAGAGAAAGTGCTTAACAAATACCATAATTATTATTATTATCTGGACTATCCTTTGAAGCAACCTCTTTAACTCTGTTCTGTCTTTTAAACAGTTGTCATTCCCTCCTTACTCTCTCAATATAAACTGGACTTTTTTGGAACTGTCCTTTGGAGTCCCTCTGTACTTGTACTGATGATTACTCTTGGGTATCAATGAAAGAAAAATAGATAAATGAATATACATATATCACATTAAGGCCTGTGATGATGATGATGTTGATATCTGCATTGAAATAAACCGTTCCTTACCCCTAATAAAATATAAAATCCAGAATAAGGGTTATAATGCGCTTATCTGAGTCTGTATTTGTAACAGAGTACATTTGGTATTCCTGAAGATGTTGATTTAGTTAGCATTTGACACATCTTTGTGCCAACTTTCACAAGGAGTGCCAAGGAAGAAACAAAAAAGCACCGCATAAAGAGAAGTATAATCCAATTCAGCAACTTTTTGCACTTTATTGAGATCTACAAAGGCGGAATTCTCTTTTCCTGAAGGATTACTTTCCAGAGATTCCATCCGATCTGGCAACGTTAGGCCAATGTTATGCTGATTTTCTGGATGAAAGGACGAGAATGGAAAGCAGGCATCGCTGTGCCAGTGAGGGCCAGCGATGACTGCTGAACCATGGGTTTCTCTGGGCTTCCTCCTTTGTGACAGCACTGCTGGTCAAACTGCGCAAGCCATGGCTGGATTCTGCAGAATTTTTTATTAATAATCAATAGATCAATCGAAAAGATTGATTGAGCACTTCCTGTGTGCCGACAACTGCACTTAGTACAGTGCGTGGCATGCAGTAAGTGCTTAACAAATGCCATCGTTATTATTATTAGTAAGCACTTGGGAGAGTACAATATAACGGAGTTGTTAGATACATTCCCAGCTCTGCCACTTTTCTGCCATGTGACCTTGGGAAGGTCACTTCACTTCTCTGTGCCTCAATTACCTCACCTGTAAAATGGGGATTAAAACTGTGAGTCCCATGTGAGACAGGGACTGTGTCCAACCTGATCACCTTGTATCTATGCCAGCGCCTATAACAGTAACTGACACACAGTAAGCACTTAACAAATACCATTTAAAAAAATGAGTTTACAGACTAGCAGGGGAACCAGACATTAACATAAATGAATTACAGATACAATAAATAAATTATGGACATGGTCATCTTGGATGCAATAACAATAATTACGGTATTTGTTCAGCACTTACTATGGGCGAGGCACTGTACTGGGGTAGATAAAAGCAAATAGGGTTGGACACAGTCACCATCCCACATGGGGCTCACTGCCTCAATCCCCATTATACAGATGAGGTAACAAGCACAGAGAAGTAAAGTGACTTGCCCAAGGTCACACAGAAGGCAAGTGGCAGAGCCAGGATTAGAACCCATGACCTTAAAAAACAATTTAGGAACAATCTCATTGTTTCTCTGCAAAACTCTTACCTATTCTCTTCATTAACATATTCATTCATTCGTATTTATTGAGCACTTACTGTGTGCACAGCACTGCACTAAGCGCTTGGGAAGTACAAATTGTCAACATAAAGAGATGGTCCCTACCCATCAGCAGGCTCACAGTTTAGAAGGGGGAGACAGACAACCAAACAAAATAAGTAGACAGGTGTCAATACTATCAGAATAAATAGAAGATATATATTTAACAGGGACCTTAGAGCCTAATTAAAATGACAAACCTCCAGGCCCTATAAAGTGTTTCATTTTATGCCCACACAATGACTAGGATATGCCTTATACATGCCTGCTACACATTTGCAGTATGGCCTAGTGGCTAGAGCTTGGGCCTGGGAATCAGAAGGACCTGTGTTCTCATCCCAGCTCTGCCACTTGTCTGCCATGTGACCTTGGGCAAGTCACTTCACTTCTCTGTGCCTCAGTTCCCTCATCTATAAAACAGAGATTACAACTGTGAGCCCCATGTGGGACAGGGACTACATCCAACCGGATTAGCTTGCATCTATCCCAGCACTTAGACAGGTGCTTAGTACAGTGATTGGCACACAATAAGTGCTGAACAAATACCATTAAAAAAAAAATAAAGAATTTAGTTTTAAGAATTTTTAAGAGTCCTCAAAATAACAAAGGAGAAAAAAAAAGGGACAGGGGAACGCAGGCACACTAAAACATAGGTCTGTATATTAGAAGTTGTCGTTGTTAATGGTGGGATTTCTTCCTTGGGTCAGGCTCTGTGAAGGCCACTCTGCATTCCTCCGGGAGATGAAGACAACCTCTTCAGGCCAGACTCAAACAAGGAATTGCCTGCTAACCGAGGAATTTAGGTCAGGGTTAGGGTGAGACAGGAGAAGAAGAATCTCTCACCATCAGCAAGGAATGTGCTGGGGTTGTTTTCCAGCAGTGGGGACGGCTCACACCGAGTCATCCGTACAGCCTTCAGCCAGACCCAAGGAGCTGCAAAATCACACTCATTCATTCATTCAACCATATTTATTGAGCACTTACTGTGTGCAAAGCACTGTACTCATCATCATCAATCGTATTTATTCAGGGCTTACTGTGTGCAGAGCACTGTACTAAGCGCTTGGGAAGTATAAGTTGGCAACATATGCACGACTAGCAAGGGCTTAGCCGTGCAGTTCCTCACTGTGCAGAAGTGGGTGGGTGGGTCACTCTGCCCTGATGAAGGCATCGTACACCTCTGGAGGGGTTACAGATAATAGAAGGGGAGAGAAGCTTAGTAGAGAAGGTGGGACAGCTCTGCACAGGAACCTTCCCAGAGATTCATTTTTCACAATGAAAAAGTGGACTCAATTTTTACTATTGGCCTCAAGTAATAATAAAAAAAAATACTAACAATAAGAGTAGTACTTACTATAATAATAATAATAATGATAGCATTTATTAAGTGCTTATAACAGTGCTTTGCACATAGTAAGTGCTTAATAAATGCCAATATTATTATTAAGCGCTTACTACGTGCAAAGCACCGTTCTAAGCGCTAGGGAGGTTACAAGGTGATCAGGTTGTCCCACAGGGGGCTCACAGTCTTCATCCCCATTTTACAGATGAGGTAACAGGCACAGAGAAGTGAAGTGACTTGCCCAAAGTCACACAGCTGACAAGTGGGGGAGCCAGGATTTGAACCCATGACCTCTGACTCCAAAGCCCAGGCTCTTTTCACTGAGCCACGCTGCTTCTCCACTATGACACTGTGAGCCCCGTGTGGGACAGGGACTGTGTCCAACCCTATTTGATTATATTCATCCCAGTGCTTAGTAGAGTGCCTGGCACATAATAATAATAATAATGGTATTTGTTAAGTGCTTACTATGAGCCTGGGTCCTTGTCTGCTGTATGGCCTTGGGCAAATCACTTCCTTTCTCTGTGCCTCAGTTACCTCATCTGTAAAATGAGGATTGAGACTGTGAGCCCCATGTGGGATAGGGACTGTGTCCAACCCAAATTGCTTGTATCCATCCCAGTGCTTAGTACAGTGCCTGGCACATGGTAAGAGCTTAATAACTACCACAATTATTATTATTATTATTATTATTATTGTTTATCTTCTGGCCTCAGCCTGCCTCCCTGCTTCCTGATTTAAGGTTCTACCACACTCCCTTCTGCATTGCCCTGACTTGCTCCCTTTGGTCTTCCCCCACCTCCCAGCCCCAGAACACTTATGTATATATCTGTAATTTTATTTATTAGTACTGATGTCTGTCTCCCCTGCTCTAGATTGTGAGCTCGCTGTGGGCAGGGAGTGTCACTGTTTATTGTTGTATTGTACTTTCCCAAGTGCTTAGTACAGTGCTCTGCACACAGTAAGCACTTAATAACTTTGATTGAATGAACTCCTCTTGCACTTCTGAAAAGAATAATAATAATAATAAAAATAAATAACATTGGTAATGATGGTATTTGTAAAGTGCTTACTATGTGCCAAGCACTGTTCTAAGCACTGGGGTAGATACAAGGTATTCAAGTTGTCCCATGTGGGGCTCGCAGTCTTCATCCCCATTTTACAGATGAGGGAATGGAGGCACAGAGAAGTTAAGTGGCTTGTCCAAGGTCACGCAGAGGACAAGTGGCAGAGCGGGATTAGAACTCACATCTTCTGACTCCCAAACCTGTGCTCTGTTTGGCCATGCTGCTTTTCTAATAATGTTGACTGAATTATGTTTGATGGACTCAAAAACTCACTTACTCCCATCCCGTTCAGACCATGTTAGGGCTCTCATATCATGACAAACTGCCTACAGAAGACATTCTTAGGGCCTCATCAGAGTCAATGCAACTCCAAATCTAATAATCTATAATAATAATAATGTGATATTTGTTAGGTGCTTACTATGGGCCAGGCACTGTATTAAATTCTGAATTAGCTACAAGATCATCAGGTCAAATCCCCACTCCCGTGCAGGAGGGAGTGGGAGAAGAGGAGAGGAGGGCTTAGTCAGGGAAAGCTTCTTGGAGGAGAGGTGCCTTCAATAAGGTTTTGAAATGGGGGAGAGCAATTATCTGATTGATGGACTCACTGATGAGCAGAGAGAGAGGGTGGGGAAGAAAGAGGCAAGGAAAGGAAGAGGCAGATGTGAATTTATACTCAGTCAGGCTCACACAAATTACCACAAACACCCACACAACACTCACTCAAACACCCACACAACCAGCTGATACAAGTACCAGCTAGTACAAGCCAGCTAGTAACACCTAAGTAGGGTGAAAGAAATCAAGTCATAGTACAGTGCTCTGCACACAGTAAGTGCTCAATAAATACGATTGATTGATTGATTGATTGATTGAGTCCCCATTCCCTGCTGCTGCTGCTTCTCCAGCTCTGTGGCCAGGGCTGGTGGTTCCTGCTGACTTGTTACACATCCCCCCTGCACTCCTCCAGTTAACCACGATCAATCAAGCACAGGCCTGGGAATCAGAGGACCAGAGTGATAATAATAATAATAATAATTGAGGTATTTGTTAAGCACTTACTATGTGCCAGGCACTTCAGTGGCCTGGGAATCAGAGGACCTGGGTACTAAACCCAACTCTGCCAACTGACTACTGGGTGACCTTGGATAAGTCACTTAACTTCTCTGGGCCTCAGCTTCCACAACTGTAAAATAGGGATTAGAAACAGCACAGCCTAGATGATAAAGAATGGGCCTGGGAGTCAGAGGATCTGGGTTCTAATCCTGACTCCACCACTTGTCTGCTGTGTGACCTTGGGTAAATCACTTCACTTCTGTGTGCCTCAGTTGCCTCATCAATAAAATGGGGATTAAGACAGTGAGCCCTATGTGGGACAGCAACTGTGTCCAACCCAATCACCTTGTATCTACCCCAGCGCTTAGTGCAGTGCCTGGCACATAATATGCGCTAAACAAAAATACCACAGTTATTATCTTGTTCTCCCTCCTACTTAGATTGTGAACCTCATGTGGGACGGGGACTATGTCCAACCTGATTAACTTATATGTCCAACCTGATTAACTTATATCTAGTCCAGCACTTAGAACAGTGTTTGACAAATACCATACACAAAAACAGGAACAAAAAAACAAATCCCCTGCCCACAAGGAGCTCACCATCTACAGCACCATCCAGATAAAAGGGGGACTAATAATAATCCTGCTGGCCATTCTTCAGATGAGAGGACAAAGTCCTGATATCGAGTGGGCCCCATAAAATTCAGGTTTCCTGGCTATCTAGTCCAATTGTCTCCAGTTGTTTTGCAAGAGTGACAGTCCTTTGAGAAGCAAAAAGAAGATTGGGCTATACCAATCCTATTAGCACAAGAGCAAAATGTCTCTTTAGCTGTTTCTTTGAAAGATGTGCATCAATCCTTTGATCATAGAATAAGCAGTAATTCTCAGGCAGGGCAAGAAGTCAGGGTGGAGGACAACTCTAATAACCATGAGCTAAAAGAGCTGTTTTCATTAAAGTGTTATTAGCCATGCTCTACAAGAAACCTAAGCAGAGCCAAAGTTCAGAGCACAGAATGTTCAGTACAAAGAGCAAATTCAGTCTGTATATGGCCTTGCTGCAGTTATACTGTCTTACTCTTTGACATTCTGCAGTTAAATAATAGAAATCCAGAGAAATATAATAGAAAGCTAATTTTTCAAGCTAGTTGTGTCCAAGCCTACTTCTAATATATTCAATTCTTCCACAATGCATGTTTTCATTAAACAGTCTGGAAAGAAGGTGGTTGAAGACTTATAGATTGTACCTCCCACAAAAATACCACAGTTATTATCTTGTTCTCCCTCCTACGTAGATTGTGAACCTCATGAGAGACAGGGACTATTTAAAAAATACAATTTTTTAAACTTTCCACATCACACTGTCTGGATAGACACGAGCATGATTCCTGAGAAGAAATGGTGTCAGTAAAACCTAGAGTACTATAAAGTGAGGCTCTTTACAATTCCAACTACTATGGTATAAGAAAACTGACTCTATTTGAAATTCCAGACAATCAATCCAAACTGGAATCACCTCCTCAGGGCAAGTGAAAATTCATATCTGTTTGGTTCTCCAAACTCCTTTTACTTATTGGATTATCCAAAATAATATCAATTCAGAATCCAGGCAGTTTGAATAATTGGTATTCAAATTTGACTATGTTTTTAGTGGTATTTGTTAAGAACAGTGCTTTGCACATAGTAAGTGCTTAATAAATGCCATTATTATTATTATTATTTTTATTAAGTGCAAGACATGGTACGGAGCGCTGGGGTAGATGTTGTGGGGCATGGGGGTGGAGGGGAAGAGCAAAGGGAGCGAGTCAAGGTGATGTGGAAGAGAGGGGGAGCTGAGGAAAAAGAGGCTTAGTCTGGAGAGGCCTCTAATCAGGTTGGACACAGTTCATGTACCACATGGGACTCTTAATCCCCATTTTACAGATGACGTAACAGACACAGAGAAGTTAACTGATGAGCCTAAGGTCACACAGCAGACAAGGTCCTTCTGTCTCCCACGTTCTATCCACTGGGAGGTCTATCGAGAAGGATTAGGATGGAGTAGAGAGGCCAAGAGATTTGGCAAGAAGAAGATCAATGGTGACCTTAGAGAGCAGTTTTCTGTGGAATAATGGGGCAAAAACCAGAATAAAGAGGATCAAGAAGAGGATTGGAGGAGAAGAAGCGGAGGCAGTAGGGGCATTCAACTCTCTGGAGGAGTTTGGAGTGGAATGGTAGGAGGGAGATGGGGCGATAACTGGAGGGAGCCGTTGGGTCAAGGGAGGGTTTATTTTAGGGTAGGATAAAATGAAAATAAAACTCAAAAATTTAGAATGTGTCAAATTATGATGTCTCTACTGTACATCCCTCTGTAGTTTATTAATCAGCCCATCTTATTTATTGAGTCCTTACTGTATTCATTCATTCCATCGTATTTATTGAGTGCTTACTGTGTGCAGGGCACTATACTAAGCGCTTGCTGTTCAGAAAGGCAGCCAAAAATTCTTATTATGACAACGAAGACCCAGAACCATTCAGTGCTGCAAACTGAACTGTCTGCCGAGAACCTAACACTACCTTACTGCATGTAGCGTTGGCAGTTTGACTCAGGTCAACAGATTCATTTCAAGTCATTTCAGACAGCGCAACCGTAACCAACACAATCATGCTCAGAAACAACACTATCATAAATAATCGATTAACTCCCACTTCAATATCTTAAATTACACTTGTGATGCCTGCCTTCTTAGCTGCAAAATAATTGTGAACATGCAAGCCCTTTGTCCACAAAAACAACTGGCTTACAGCTAGTGGCCACGTTGATGAAATACAATTATCTCCTATCAGACATAATAATAGGAACATTTCCATTCTAGACCATCGCCTACATAGTAGAACCTACACTTTCCCTACTGAGTAGCAGTTAATTATTGCAAATGATGCCTTATGCCTTTGAAAGCCATGTAAGGTTCCTACTAGGGAGTAACCAATTTATCTGGGTTTTCTTATTCTTTTAAAAAAGAAGCTTACAGTTTTGTTTTGTTTTAAAAAAAGCCACACCCAGAGCCTCCTAGCCTCTGTTTCTGCATGAACTGAGTGTAGCTAATAGGAAAAGTTGCTTCAAAGAACCTTAAGAAAATTCAATAAGGATATTTTCACGACTTTTTTTCCCCATTTTAAACAAGGCCTTTTATAGTAAAAAGAGAAAACCTCATCAATCACCTGATAGAGTAATTCAAAACTTAACCAAACAGGGCTAATGGGTGAGAATTGAATTGAAAACACCTTGACAAAGAAAGCAATTTCTTTTCTTCGCACTCTTCTGAAGCTGTGGGTGATCATGGTAATCGAACCATCAACAGTGAGGGGCATCTGTCCCAAGGGCCTTCCCTCAGTGTATGAAATCAACAACAACACCATAAAGGAAAAAAATGTTGAAAGCCACATGTTCATCTCCGGTTCACGTCGAACAGAGATTGCACAACTGAAAATCAATGTTTTGACTTTTTTCAGATACCAATATTTAAACTGAACACAAAAGTTTGAAAAATATATAGAAATAAAAACAGACTAGTACGGTGCTTACGCAAAGGCTAGCTTGTCACCAATAGCTGATAACCTTTTGACCAGCTAAGATTTTCAAGGTATCCTGAAGATATTATCTGTAACATTGGACCCTCAGAGTTCATGTGAGAGGCAGAGAAGGAAGCATGGTATCATCAAGTCGCCATTTGGTAAATATTTATGACTTTCCTGTTCCAAAATCTGTGTTATTTTCCATTTGTCCAATGCTTGAGTGTGTAGTGTATTTTTTTTTATCCTGTATGTGCCTCACTGGTAAAATCAAACCCTAAACAGACAGGATATCAAGAGATACAGATAGTATGTAAAGACAAAAGTTAAAATAACTTATGCAGTAATCTTGGCTTATTTCATAATTTGGGGATTTTAATTCAACCCTTCAGAGAATGCTAAACACAATCAATTTATGTTTTATTCAATACTATTTTACTAAGTCAATTTCGAGTATTACAATCAAAATCATCAAATTATCATTCAAATGAAAATAGCAAGAAAATGGATTGAAAATAAAAACTTTCAACACCAATTTACAAAGTAATTTCAAAGAAAATGAACCACCTTGTATTTGGTATATAAAAAGGACTAAAATCATTGCAAAGTTTTATGGCTCTGCTCAAATATAGGATTTACAGTTGAGGTGAAATTGTACAAGGGTAAAAATACAAGGATCTTTTTAAAGAGTGAACAATCCAAATATAGGCATTTCAAATCCATTTTTAGATGTTCTCTATTAAGAAAATTCTAAAGCAGTAATGGCCAAAGTCATGGTTTTATATTTTTCAATCTGGCTAAGGCATAGAGATACATTTCACCTCTTCCCAAATATTTTGGTTCTTCTTCTGTAATACAGGAAACAATTTATCTGACATATTTCAATATATTAGTGTTACCCAAATGAATGTACAGTTCAGAATGAAAAACTTGCATTCAGATTGCCTGTGAAAATGTGCATACAGAATACTAACATCCTTGATCGACTCTATTCAAAATTCCCCATTACAAGGTGCTTTTCCTCCCCTGGTTCTAGTTTGTGTGAGTGGTCAAGCTTAAGAGATGAAAGGCAGTGTCTTGGGAGAAGCAAATAAAATCAGCAGCACAAACAATCCTACAGAGGAAACAAAATTCCTCCTAATGATACATCCTGAAAAGGCACATGCAAATTACCACGAGGAACAGAGCAGGAGCATGGGGAATGGAGTATGTGAATCAGACTTCAAAATATATTTGTTTGGAAAGTCATTTTGGCATATTCTGGTTTGAAGATAAGCCATGAGCAATGAGAAAACAAAACTCTGATGGTATTTCTCATTGTTTAACCACCCTTAACATTAGTATGGGCTACAATTTCTTTTCTGAAGTAGAAAATTCCCAGAACAACTGGAGTATCTGCCATGTTCCTTAGGGCCAAATTCTGGAATAATCATTTTTGCTGCCATTTACAATAATGGGAAACTTACTATATGCTTTATTTGTAAAATGAAAATAACTTTGGCTAATTTTCCCCATTATAGTCCCTATAGCTTTCTATTGATTCCTCAGACCATGCACAGTTCCATTGCCAGGACAGGGTACTGACTATCCTGTTGCCAACTGATTCTTAGAGAAGGAATGTGACTATCGCCATCTTTGGCATATATTAAAATGGGTAGGTATGCATAATCTAACCTCCCTTAGTTTCTCCACTAGTTTCTAAATATGGGCTTCCCATATATAAAGATAATTTTAGCCTGGTTGCATCAATCAATCAATGGTATTTATTGAGTGTTTACTGGGGGCAGAGCATGACACTAAGAGCTTGGGAGCATACAATCCAACAAAGTTGGTAGATATGTTCCCTGCTCTAAGCAGCATGGCCTAGTGGAGAGAGCTGGGAGTCAGAGGTCATGGGTTCTAATCCTGGGGTCTGCCTCTTGCCTGGGCAAGACCTTGGGCAAACCACTTCACTTCCTTTAATTCATGCCTCAGTCCCCTCAGCTGCAAAATGGGGATTCAATAGCTTTTCTCCCATCTACTTGGACTGTGAGCCCCATGTGAATTCTGATCATCTTGTATCTCCCCCAGCACTTAGTACCGTGCTTGACACATAGTAAGTGCTTAACAAATACCACCATAATAAGTCGACATTTGCTTATTTTCACCTCAGAACATCTAAAAACTTCTAAGTGTAGACTGTGATTAGTTCTCTTTCAATCGACGGTATTTACTGATCACTTACTATGGCAGAGTAATGTATTAGCACTTGGGAGAGTACAGTGACGGTAGTAGACATGATCGCTGCCTTCAAGGAGCTTAGAAATGAATGGACTTTATAATATTCACTACAAAGTTAAAAACTGTCCCTGAGGGTAGGAATCATGTCTTCGACTTTTACTGAACATTTCCAGCACCGACGACGGTGCTCAGCAACAGCGGGTGGTCAAGACTGATGATGATGATCCCAATTTTCCAGCAAAGTAGCATCAAATACCATTATTACTATAATGCTGTATGGATAGTAATTTATGGAACACGTGTACAATAATAATAATAATAATGGCATTTATTAAGCGCTTACTATGTGCCAAGCACTGTTCTAAGCACTGGGGGGATACAAGGTGATCAGGTTGTCCCATGTGGGGCTCACAGTCTTAATCCCCATTTTACAGATGAGGTAGCAGGCACAGAGAAGTTAAGTGACTTGTCCAAAGTCACACAGCTGACAAGTGGCAGAGCTGGGATTTGAACCCATGACCTCTGACTCCAAAGTATTATAATACTAATGCTATATTACAGAGTATTCTTCACTCCTTAAAAATTTCCAGTGACTTCCCATTTCTCTCTGCATCAAGCCAGAACTCCCAACCATTCGTTTTAAGGTACTCAAGTCAGCTGTCTCTCCCGGTATTTATCCTCCCTCTTCTCCAATTACAACTCAGCGATGCCTCAGTCTCATCTCTCCTGGTGCTGACCTCTTTCTCACAGAGAAGCAGCGTGGACCAGTGGATAGAACATGGGCCCAGGAGTCCAAAGGACATGGATTCTAATCCCGGCTCTGCCCCTTGTCTGCTGGGTGGCCTTAGGCAACTCACTTAACTTCTCTGGGCCTCAGTTACCTCATCTGTAAAATTCATTCATTCAATTGTATTTATTAATAACAATAATAATGGCATTTATTAAATGCTTACTATGTGCAAAGTACTGTTCTAAGCACTGGGGAAGTTACAAGGTGATAAGGTTGTCCCACGGGGGGCTCACAGTCTTAATCTCCATTTTACAGATGAGGTAACTGAAGCACAGAGAAGTTAAGTGACTTGCCCAAAGTCACACAGCTGACAATTGCCAGAGCCGGGATTTGAACCTATGACCTCTGACTCCAAAGCCCGTGCTCTTTCCACTGAGCCACGCTGCTTCTCTTAAGTGCTTTATTGAGTGCTTACTGTGTGCAGAGCACTGTATTAAGCGCTTGGGGAGTACAAGTTGGCAACGTATAGAGACGGTCCCTACCCAATAACGGGCTCACAGTCTAGAAGGGGGAGACAGAGAACAAAACATGTAGACAGGTGTCAAAGTCATCAGAACAAACAGAATTAAAGCTATATGCAGATCATTAACAAAATAGAATAGTAAATATGTATAAGTAAAATATAGTAATAAATCTGTACAAATACATATACAAGTGCTGTGGGGAGGGGAAGGAGGTAGGGAGGGGGGAATGGGGAATAAGAGTGTGAGCTCCATATGGGATAGGGACTGTGTCCAACCCGATTAACTTGTAACTATCCTACCACTTAGAACAGTGCTTGACACACACTAAACGCAAGTACCATAATCATTATTATTATTATTATGTATCTTCCATACTCTTTTACCTCCAGCAGATCATAGATCTCCCCCATCTTCAAACCCCTTCTGAAATCACATCTCCTCCAGGAAGCCTTTCTTTATTTCCTACCATAAGTTTTCCAACTACCACTTCAACAGTTCCATGTCACCTAAGCACTTTGGATATTCCCATACCCCCTTTCCCATCTATGCACTTATCTTCCCTTTCTTCTCACTGTAATTTAGCATAGTGTCTATCTCCCCAACTAGATTGTCAGCTAATTGAGGTTGGGGATCATGCCTAATAATTCTATTGCACTCTCTCAATTGTTTAGTAGTGAACTCTGTAATAATAATAATAATAATAATAGTTGTGGTATTTGTTAAGCACTTATGTGCCTGGCACTGTACTAAGCACTAGAATAGTTACAAGCAAATCATGGTGGACACAGTCCCTGCCCCACATGGAGCTCACAGTCTCAATCCCCATTTTATAGATGAGGTAACTGAGGCCCAGAGAAGTGGAGTGACTTGCCCAAAGTCTCACAGCAGACAGGGGCAGAGCTAGGATTAGAACCCACAACCTTGTGATTCCCAGACCCATGCTCTACCCATGAGGCCATACTGGTGCTCAATAAATACTACTGATTGATCTTAGGAAAGTTTCTGGCATTTTAATCAATCAGCAGTCTTACTGAGAACACCTGCTCTGAATACAATAGGTGCTCAGTAAGTACTATTAATCTTCTGAAGGTTTTTGACATTTTAATCAATCAACAGTTTCACTGAGCACCTACTGTGTGCAAAACACTGCACTTAGAGTTTGGGAGAGTAAAATAGATTTAGTTGATATGACGTTTGCTCTTGAGCTTACATGGCAGCAGGGAAGCAGTCACAGAGGTTTTCAGCTCCCTGCCTGGCTTCCATAACTCCATCTCTGAGCTCAGTAATAATAATATTATTTATTAAGCAGCTACTATGTGTTGAGCATTGCATTAAACACTGAGGAATGGACAAAGATAAGAGGTTAAGATATAGAGTCCCTGACCCACATGGCACAAACAGAAATTCTTTACCTCTGGCTTTAAAGCACTCAATCAATTCGCCCCATCCTCTCTCATCTCACTAATCTCCTACTCCAGCGCAGCCCACACACTCCACTCCTTTAGCTCCAGCTTACTCACTGTGCCCCTGATCGTCCATCTCACCATCAACCCCTTTCCCACATCCTTCCCTAGCTGGGGACTCCCTCCCCCTCCTTGTATGCCAGACAACCACTCTGCCCACCTGCAAAGCATCATTAAGGTCACATCTCCTCTCAGAGGGCTTCTCTGAGTAAGCCCTCTGTGTCTTTAAAATCTGAATCTGACCAATTCATCCATCACTAGCCGGGTAAAACAGGGATGTTTTCGGCCCACTCCCATTCAAGTATTCTTAGCACCCAGGTGGAAGGATGAAATGGGGATTTTAGAGTTGGCATTTGAATTCAATTCCATTCCACGAGGAAACACTCCCAACTCAAAAGACTATCAGCATCATTAAGGGTCCTAAAAACACCCATGTGAACGATTGTGCCATAAAGATGCACACTCAAGACCACATGCTCCCCCTGGCCTGGAATGCCCTCCCTCTGCCCATCTGCCAAGCTAGCTCTCTTCCTTCAAGGCCCTACTGAGAGCTCACCTCCTCCAGGAGGCCTTCCCAGACTGAGCCCCCTCCTTCCTCTCCTCCTCGTCCCCCTCTCCATTCCCCCATCTTACCTCCTTCCCTTCCCCACAGCACCTGTATATATGTTTGTACATATTTATTACTCTATTTATTTATCTTGTACATATCTATTCTATTTATTTTATTTTGTAATGTTTGGTTTTGTTCTCTGTCTCCCCCTTCTAGACTTGTGAGCCCACTGTTGCGTAGGGACTGTCTCTATATGCTGCCAACTTGTACTTCCCAAGCGCTTAGTACAGTGCTCTGCACACAGTAAGCGCTCAATAAATACAATTGATTGATTGATGTAGATGACTGCAAACTGCTCTGCAATGTCAGCCAGACATTATGGACTAATAGTAAGTCTGAAGAAAAGAGAAGTAACGCACTGGCCCGTATCAGATAAAACAACCATAACCAACGATCTTCACTGGCAACGTACAGCTAAATGCAGTCACAGGATCTTACTTCCTGTGCAGAACAGGATGCAATACTAGACAAGGAAATAGTACATTGAACCAAGGAGGACGGAAGATCCTACGGAAGACTTTTTAAATAGTGTAGAAGCAGATCAAACACAGTGGACAGAGCTGTGGCGCTACTCAACCTTCTCTACAGCTGTGAAACCTCAGGCCTCCATAATAAATTCATTCAATCGTCTTTACTGAGTGATTACTGTGTGCAGAGCACTGTACTAAGCCCTTCGGAGAGTACAACAGAACAAGCAGACACATTCCCTGCCCACAAGGAGCTTACAAGTACCTTCGCCCTCATCACCCTCCTAGCACTGAAGCTGAAACAGATGCCACCTGGGGAGCTGAAGTTGGGAAACTGAAAGTAAGGAGGATATAGACAAAACATTTTAAAGATACAGTAAAGAAAGGCTTAGGCATCACGGCATCTCAGCTGAAAGCTAGAAGGCAACAGAGAGTGCAGAGGATAGAGATACAAAAAGGAGAAGCAACTCATGAGCAGGTACTCAAAGAGAATCACGAGAAAAGAAGGCAAAAGCAAGCACCAAGGCCCGCAAACAACCAACCTGATGGGCGGAGGGGGAAGCGGAGGGAGAGAGAGACAGACAGACAATCTCCTGGTCATGACCAAAGCAGTCATCAATGACTTAGCATCAACCTGCACAGATGTATAAAGTTCAGGCATACCTCTGATTTTCATCAATTGTAATTACTGAGCACTTCCTATGCACAGAGCACTTTACTAAGCGCTTGGGAAAGTACAATACAACCGAATTAGCAGACATTTTTTTAATGGTATTTGTTAAGCACTTACTATGTGGCAGGCACTGTTCTAAACAGGGATAGATACACATTCCCTTCCCATACAAAGCTTACAGTCTGAACAACCACAATACCTAAAACCCAGAGTAGTCAAATATTAATTGCTATCGAGGCGTAGTTTGCAGAAGCCCAACCCAACATTGCAGCCAACTCTGCTTGAAAAGCAATTCCCTTTCTGATCCTTCATCCCGCAATGAAAATTCTGTTCCTCTGTCTGACTCAGGGCAGTTTTCTTCCCCTCCAGGCTCCTAACTCAGCTATTCCCCATACCTCTCTCCCCGGCTGAAAAAAAAAAAAAAGCAAAACCCAAAAAACATATTAAAACAAAAACCACCTAGTGATGCTGTGCTCACTCAAGCCGGACTGATAAAGATCTCAAACTTCCGTGGTCTGTAGTAGCAACCAGTACTGGTCACCATGGAGACAGGGGAGTGGCTAATCCCCACAGTCTTGGGAAGGAGAGAGGAGGAGAGAGAGAGACATGGGAATGTCAGCAGCTGCACTGAGGATGGAAACTGCAGAGGGATCCAGGGACCAGGTGGGAAGAGAAAGCAGGGATCCATAGGGAGGGGGGGGGCGCAGAGACCTACAGAGACCCAGTGCCTGCACCCAGTAGGATAATCACAGCCTGACCTAAAGCAGCAAGGAAAGACGGTCCAAGCTGTTTCCTTGACTCAGGGGCTCTGTTCAAAGTCTCCAGCCACCAGAAGGGGAATGCCAGCAACATTTTCCTTCTTCTCTCCTTCTCCTATTGGGAAGCGGGGAGGTGGAGAGGAGCTGGGAAGGCAGGGGTGAAAGAGGGAAGAGGCATGGAATCAGAAAAGCTCCTAGGAATACCACTAAGGGAGGAAGTGAGGAATACTGGAGCCTAGTGGAAAGTGCACAGGGCTGGGAGTCCAAAGACTTGGGTTCTAATCCCGGCCCTGCCACTTAGTTGCTGTGTGAACTTGGGAAAGCCACCTCACTTCCCTGTGCCTCAGTTTCCACAATTGTAAAAGGGGGATTCAATGTCTGTTCTTAGCATGTGAGTCCCAAGTGGGACAGGGACTGTACCCACCCTAGCCTGTATCCAACCTAGTGCTTAGAACAGTGTTTGACCATAGTAAGCACTTAATAAATGCCATAATTATTTATTATTTCAAAGGAAGGAAAGCTGTCTGTCTACCCTAATGACAGGGGGTAGGAAGTGAAGCAGATACCCATCTTGAAACCCTTTCCAAACTAATGCCCATACCAGGCCTTGAAGCTGCCTCTCCTCTTGGCACCAGTTCTGTCTGTGGTAAAACAGCAAAAATTCAGCAAAAGGAATTGTGAAAACCCAAAAGCCTTTTATTATTATTATTATTATGTCATTATTATTCCAACATTCTTGTTTAACTTTGGCAAAATGGTTTTCTATGTTAAAACTAATTTCTCTATTCACTTGAATATTGTATTCAGTCCATTAACTCTTAGAAACAAACTTTGCATGAAGTAGGAGTGAAGTATTTAAAAATTACTCAGTCATTGCTCTAAGCAAGCAGATCTCCTCCTAGAGGCTTTCCCCTACTAAGCTCTCATTTCCAAAACAATGAATCATTCATATTTATTGAACAGTTACTTACAGTGCAGGGCACTGTACTAAGTGCTTGGAAGAGGACAATATAACAAAATAACAGAATTGGAAGACACGTTCCCAGTCTGCAAAGAGCTTACAGTCTAAATGGAGAGACAAACATTAAAATAAGTAACTAATGAATAAGAACATAAGTGCAGTGCAGCTGAGGAAAGGAGCAAATCCAACTGTAAGGGCAACTGAGAAGGGAGTAGGAGAAGAGGAAATGAGGGCTTAATCAGGGAAGGCTGTGTCTTCGAAAAGGCTTTGAAGGTGGGAAGAGTAATCGCCTGTCAGATATGAAGAGGGAGGGCACTCCAGGCCAGAGGCAGGGCGTGGGCGAGAGGTCGGTGGCGAGATAGACGAGACTGAGGTACAGTGAGTAGGCTGACAGAGGAGCAAAGTGTGTGGGCTGGGTTATATAGCAGAACAGCGAAGTAAGGTAGGAGGGGGCAAGGTGATTAATGGCTTTAAAGCCTATGGTAAGGAGTTTCTGTTTCATATGGAGGTGGTTGGGCAACTGCTGTAGGTTCTTGAGAGGTGGGGAAGTGGACTGAACGTTTTTGTGGAAAAATAATCCAGGCAACAGAGTGAAGTATGAACTCGGGGTGGGGGAGAGACAGGAGACAGAGACGGCAATGTAGGATAGTGCTTGTATCAATGTGGTAGCGAGCTGGATGAAGAAGAAAGGGTGGATTTTAGCATCCCTGGTTGCACTTAACGTGCTGCAAAGCTCAACGCCTACTCACTTTTTGAACCTACTGCCCCGAAGGAACAGAGCTGGCAAGGTCGGAAGATTATGACTGGCACTGCACAAACCACTGGCACTAAAATCATTTCTCAAGTTTATGATTCCAAAGTCTTCATGTCTGGACTGAGGCTCGTTCGTCATGAATACTGGGAGACACCATCAGTAATACAGTCGAGTCAGAGTAGTCTTTGATTCTTAGAACAGCATACCCTGGACCTGCCCTTGTCAGCTCCAATGGAGTCAGTTTGCCTAGCTATCAATCAATCAATCCTATTTATTGAGCACTTACTGTATGCAGAGCGCTTGGGAGAGTACAATACAAAAATACACAGATGCATTCCCAGCCCACAACAAAGTGATTTAATAATGATGGTATTTGTTAAGTGCTTACTATGTGCTAAGCACTGTTCTAAGCACTGGGATAGATGCAAGGTTATCAAATTGTCCCACATGGGGCTCACAGTCAATCCCCATTTTACAGATGAGGTAGCTGAGGCAGAGAAGTTAAGTGACTTGTCCAAAGTCACACAGCCAGCAAGTGGCAGAGTCGGAATTAGAACCCACAACCTCTGACTCCCACGCCAGGGCTCTTTCCACTAAGCCACACTGATTTAAGTGCTTAGAAGAATACAGCAGAGTTGGTAGGTAGAATCCCTGCCCTCAAGGAGCTTACGAGCTAGCCAGGGAGCAGAAACAAAAGACTTCATGTAGATTATTTATTGGAATTGGTTCTCCACAGTTAAAATGGATATTCTATCATGGGCAAA
Source organism: Tachyglossus aculeatus (assembly GCF_015852505.1). NCBI lineage: Eukaryota > Metazoa > Chordata > Mammalia > Monotremata > Tachyglossidae > Tachyglossus > Tachyglossus aculeatus. The sequence goes on along the minus strand of NC_052069.1, from coordinate 65,418,376 downwards.
AGATGTGGCTACCAAACTCTGTTGTGTGGCTCAGTGGAAAGAGCATGGGCTTTGGAGTCAGAGGTCATGGGTTCAAATCCCAGCTCTGCCAATTGTCAGCTGTGTGACTTTGGGCAAGTCACTTAACTTCTCTGTGCCTCAGTTACCTCATCTGTAAAATGGGGATTAAGACTGTGAGCCCCACGAGGGACAACCTGATCATCTTGTAACCTCCCCAGTACTTAGAACAGTGCTTTGCACATAGTAAGTGCTTAATAAATGTCATTATATAAAAATAGTACAGTGCTCTGCATATAGTAAGTGCTCAATCAGTTCCATTGATTGATTGATATTAGTCAACTCATCCTTAAATTATCAAAAAATTCTGTCTACCCATGCAGTAATCTGAGAAAGTTAAAAGTTTTAAAAAGAGTATTCTTATATTGCTTATTTTCTAGTATACCTGATTTGTACAAAAGGCCACCTGAAATCAGAGTACAGCGATAGAAGGGAAGTGTTCTAGTTCTACTGTAAAGGGTAAAATTCAGTGAGAGTTACAGTCTCTGATTTTAGTTCCCTCCCCAATTTTTGTTTACTTCTCATATTTCATTCTTGAGGCAGTTCGATAGTTTTGAACTGCTCACTTCAGAGATCTGACAGCACATATTCTGAACGTTGTCAAGAACTTTGCTAACTGATGATGCTATAGGTCAATGGCAGTGAAATTGCTAAGTACAGTGGAGGCCACCTACTCTTTTTGAGGAAAAGGAGAAGCTAAACATTTTTTTTTTTTTTTTTTTACACAAATTGGTATCATTTTTCTGAAATTATTCAAGTTAGGGCAGAGTAGATTTTCAAGTGCCTGAGGTTGAATATCATTTAATAAGCTGTATACATTTTAAGACTGTCCATAAGGAAAAGGGTTGTACACCAACAAAATACGTTTAGTGACCCAAGCCCAAATCGGTGCTCAAGCCTGCTAGAGCTTTGGGTTTCAAGAGTTTCCCTCTCATCTCCATGTGAAACAATGGAAAGTTTTACCGTATGCTCCAATAACATCTTCATCAGGCTCGCCCCAGGATATCTTAGTTAATTTTCAGCTGAGTGCTTGACAGGATTTTCTCTAAGGCTGGCTGGTTGGGTGAAAGTCTAGCCACCGCGAGGCGAGGCTTTAATGGAGCTGGGCAATGTCGTTATGCTGAATGGAAAGTAAGAACAGCTTCCTCTGGTGCACAGACTCCGTGCCCAAACCACCGGGACAAAGACACGGCTTTTGTTCAAGAGGCGCGGGGCTAATCCGACTGCCGCACGCTATGAAAATCCTTTTATCGGATGGAAAAAAACTTTCCCGAAAGGTTAGGGGTGAGCAGTTTAACCTCTGACCATAAAAAAGAGGCTAGTAAAAAAAGGGGAAGGACAAGGAGAAAAAAAATCGACCAGAATTATGGTCTTTCTTGTACAGAAGCGGGTCAAGCAGATGACTGTCAGCTATGGCTACGGAGGGAGGGCCAGTGTGATTTCAAATGTGATATTTGATGGAACGCTCTTGTTAAGCTATTACAGCTTAATTTCTTAACTTGAAGATCCCTGCTTGTAAACAGAAATAAATGGAAGGGTGGATAAGAGGAAACTGAGCTTCTTATAAAAACCTCACCTACGGTGTCCAGTTAGGGTTACATCTTTTGATTCACAGATTAAACCTTTTTCCTTTCTTCTTTTATCTAACTTGTAGCTGTGGCCAAGAGTGAACAGTATATGTCTGTGAACACTGTCTGTCATCCCTCTCCCAGATACTGTCTGACCCAATGGGATGTGTCACTTTGGTTAATATCATAAATCTCTGGGTGGCCCTGGCTACCCCATCTCATCATGGGGGAGGTTGGGGGGAAACACTATTCCTAATGCAAAGAGAAGCAGCAATGTTATCGTTCTGCTTTGGCATTTTCGAGACTGGGAAGTTAGTTACGATCCAATTAGAGTTGACGCAAGTTATGTTGCTAGTTATTAGCTGCGCCTTCCACCCTCGCAGATCTACCCCTCTGAACTAATTGGTGATTTTTGCCTTCCTCCTCGGCTTGTCAGCCAGGCAGCAACAACAGAAGTCACAAAGACACGGCATCTGTAGGCTCCTTTCTTCAATGACTTCATTCCCTGTGCGTCTCTCCAGTGGACAACCCAACCTCAGCTCTCCTTTCTCCACCCCCTTCCACCTCCCCAGCACAGGAAAGAGAACCAGAGGGATTAAGTGGTGTTGATGAACTGTCTGAGGTGTTACACTTCAGCTGACCATGGCCAGTTCTTTTAGTAATAGATTCAGCCTCCTTCCCACTCTGGAGAAGCAATCAAAATGGGGGCTCAGCTGTCAACAGCTTCACTTGTACAAGACACAGCAGCACAAAAGTCCCAGTGGTTTAGAATCCCGCCTCACTCCAAATTAAGAGAATCAATGAAGGACTTTGGGGCCTCATCTCCCTACCAGTAATTTCTCATTTATAACTTTCAAAAAAGGCTTGATCCCGTTTGGGCCCCAGATCGAGATAATCCTTTCCTTCCTTATTCTTTCATCCCTTGGCATAAACGCTTTAATCCTTTTGGCTCTCTGATTAATAATTATTTCCTAAAATATTCTGGCACAGCTACTTCCATATTGCTTTTGTGATCGCTCCCCAGGGTAAACTTGGTCTGCCACAGGGTGGGTTTTCGCTGTATATTTCTGTTAGGAAATCAGCCTGTGATGGAGTTGCGATGTCAGAAGATCCTTCGTGCCTATGTGACCGTGGTGGAGGAACAGAACATTACGCTGTGAGTTTTGCTTAACACAGGATAGAATAGCTGACTGATTATACATATACCTTTCTATGCATGTGCTGAGAATGGGGTAGGAACATAGGTTTTAAGGGGGGCTAGTGAGGTAAAGTGGCTTTGGGTATTGGAAGTTAATCAGGGAGGACTTCCTGGAGGGGGTGAGGTTTTGGGAGGCCTGTTAATATGGGAAGAAAGGTGGTATGGAAGATTTGATAAGGGGAGGGGTCTCCAGACAGGGAAGCAGCATAACAACTGCTTGGACGTTGGGAGCAAGGGGCAGTTAAAAAGTGAGTTTTGGAGAAGCAGAGAGTGTATGCTGGAGAGAAGCAGGTGACGAGAGCAGAAATGTAAAATGGAGAAAGTTGGTCGACAGCTCTTTTATTATTATACAATAATAATAATAATAATAATAGTATTTTTATGGGCCATGTGTCAAGCACTATTCTAAGTGCTAGAGGAAATACAAGTTAATCAGGCCAGAAATAGTGCCTGGCCCACGTGGGTCTCACATCCCCATTTTAAAGTTGAGGAAACTGAGGCACGGAGAAGTTAAATAACTTGCCTAAGGTCATGCAGCAGGCAAGTGGTGAAGCCGTAATTGGAACACAGGTCGTCTAACTCCCGGGACCTTGTTCTTTGCGCTAGACCACGCTGTTTCCCAATGCAAAGCCAATGTCAAGGAGCTTTACGCTTGTTGCAGAGGAAAATGGGGAGTCATTGGAGAAGCAGCGTGGCTCAGTGGAAAGAGTCTGGGCTTTGGAATCAGAGGTCATGGGTTCAAATCCCGGCTCCGCCGCTCGTCAGCTGTGTGACTTTGGGCAAGTCACTTCACTTCTCTGGGCCTCAGTTCGCTCATCTGTAAAATGGGGATGAAGACTGTGAGCCCCCCGTGGGACAACCTGATCACCTTGTAACCTCCACAGTGCTTAGAACAGTGCTTTGCACATAGTAACCGCTTAATAAATGCCATCATTATTATTTTTTTTTTATGAAGTGGAGAGATGTATGCCAAATGACAATTTATGGAGATGGTCCTGGCAATAATGTGTGGGGTGGACTTGAAAGGAAGAGAGACTAGAGCTGGGGGAATCAGAGGAGTCAGGCACGGTAGCCAAATCATGATATAAAAACGTGGACCATGACCCTCTGAATGTTAAGCGCTTAACAAATACCATAAAAAGAAAAATGAACCGGGCAGAGCAAAAATCTATGGGATGAAAGAGAGGAGAAATGGGGAAACAGGAGGGTCGTGAGTGGGTGGAGGAGACTGCAGTGATCAGTCTTTGAAGCAGCGTGGTGTAGATAGAGCCAACTCAAAGGTTGCAAGGCAAAGGTTCTAATCCTGGCTCGGCCACTGTCTGCTGTGTGACCTTGGGCAAGTCACTTAACTTCTCTGTGCCTCAGTTACCTCATCTGTAAAATGGGGATTAATACCGTGAGCCCTACATGGGGCAACCTGCTTACCTTGCATCTACCCCAGTGCTTAGAACAGAGCTTGGCACATAGTAAGTGCTTAACAAATACCCTAATTATTATTATTATTATCATCAGGAAGGCCACTGACCCTTCCATTCTGTCATTCAATCGTATTTATTGAGTGCTTACTGTGTGCAAAGCACTGTAGTAAGCACTTGGGAGAGTTCAACAGAACAACAGACACATTCCCTGCCCACGAGTTCACAGTCTAGAGGGGGAGACAAATATTAATATATATACATACTTAAATAACTAAATAAATTACAGCTATATAATATCTTTCCAGGTGCAGAAAGAGCATACCCATTTCACCAATGTCTCTCCAGAGACCTACGCACACACAGTTCCCACTCTGGCTCATGGGGACCCACACAGCAAAGTCACAGGACAGGTCAGACCAGGCCGGGCAGACTTTACAGGCGTGGCAGGATGGGTCTGGGTCCCGAGTGTAGTGTTTGGGCAGTTCTCTGTGCTACCTGACATTCTTAATGGCATGCTGGGCTGTTGTTTTGTAGGTGGGTAGACGCCAACTCAAACGTTGCGAGGCAAAGGGCAGGTATCATAAATGCCTCAGCGCCAACCAGGAATCAGCACGGCCTGGTGGAAAGGGAACGGGCCTGGGAGTTGGAGGACCTGGGGGTCTAATCCTGGCCCTGTCAATCGCTTGTTGTGTGACCTTGGGTACGTCACTTCTTTGCCTCAGTCACTTCATCCTGTAAAACGGGGATTAAAAAAGCAGCGTGGTTCAGTGGAAAAAGCGCAGGCTTGGGAGTCAGACATCATGGGTTCTAATTCCGGCTCCACCACTTGTCAGCTGTGTGAATTTGGGCAAGTCACTTAACTTCTCTGTGCCTCAGTTACCTCATCTGTAAAATGGGGATTAAGACTGTTAGCCCCATGTGGGACAACCTGATGACCTCGTATTCCTCCCAGTGCTTAGAACAGTGCTTGGCACATAGTAAGCACTTAACAAATAACATTATTATTATTATTATTATTATTATTATTATTATTATTATTATTATTATATCCCTCTCCCTCCAATTTATCCTGTGAGCCCCATGTGGGACGGGACTGTGTCCAACCTGATTCACTTGAATCTAGCCCAATGCTCAGAAGTAGGCACTTAAACACAATTAAGAAAAAAAAATCCAGGAAGGACAGATTGGGCGTTGTCTCTCCAGGAAGGGTTCCAGGGATTCTTGCAATTGCTATTCTCAGAGGCTGTAATGTCATCATCAAATAATAATAATGATGGTATTTGTTAAGCGCTTACTTTGTGCCAGGCACTGTACTAAGCGCTGGGGTGGATACAACCAAATCAAGGTAGACACAGTCCCTGTCCCATGTGGGGCTCAAAGTCTCAATCCCCATTTTACTGGTGAGGTAACTGAGGCACAGAGAAGTGAAGTTACTTGCCCATGGTCACACAGTAGACAAGTGGTGGAGCTGGGATTTGAACTCACAATCTTCTGACTCCAAGGCTCATGCTTTATCCACTACGCCATGCTGCTTTATCATCATCATCAATGGTATTTATTGCGTGCTTACTATATGCAGAGCACTGTACTAAGTGCTTGGGAATGTACAACATACTTGGCAGGCATGTTCCCTGCCCACAATAAGCCAGACAAAAGGATGTCTTCAACTTTGCAAGCAACAGTCAAAATTGCTAACACTTTGGAAGGCAGGAATGGAATTACAAAATTGTCTCAGTAAGTTAGAAAAATGGACATCTAAAACTGGTTCTAAGCACGACGAACTATAGGGGAATCTGGCCCATGGACACCCAAAATGATGATCCACAAACACTCCAAATCAAGAATCTTATGCCAACACTAGACGAGAAAGGATAAAAGGAGAAACTGTTCACTGTGTGGAACAGAGAAAAGGAAGACAAAGACATAAAGAACAGGTCTCCAGTGAGATGATGACGCTGCTGTTTCCTAATGGAAAAAGAGCTCTAACCAGTTTGTGTCAAGTGAAAAGTAGGTGTGCATCACATTGAAAGACGATTACCTACTCTTCTTTCTCCCTCTATGTTCCCTCTTCTCAAAGCTGCCTAAGTAGAAATGTATCAGGATGGAGGCAGGATTCAGTTTTCCCAATCACCTTCTCACCAAAAAAGCCAGTTTACATTATGTTATAGAAACTTATTGAAATCAGCCTTCGTTCTGGAAGATGTTCAAGTAATCCTTTCATAGAATGGTTTTGGCCAGTAACAATTAAACGAGACTCGTCGATTCTCTCACCCACAGCCACCTCCAACTACTCCAGACTATGACTCCCTCCTGAATAATAATACTAGTATTTGCCAAGCATTGCACTAAGCATAGGAATACATAGTCAGATGATTGACACTGTCCCTGCCTCACATAGGGTACACAATCTAAGCAGCAAGGAGAACAGGTATTTAATCCTCACTTGACAGGTGAGGAAACAAGCCCAGAGAAGTTGAGTGACTTGCCCAGGGTCATAGAGCAGGTAAGAAGCAGAGCTGGGATTAGAACCCAGACCATCTGACTCCCAAGCACACACTCCTTCCACTAGGCCTCTGTGCTTCTCCTAAAGCTCTCTTGATGACTCATTACTTTAGTGGTAAGATGCAGGGTCAGACATGAACTTTCCCAAAGGCCATCTTCACCTCCTAAATGTTCCTTTACACCCAAGTTCACATTATCCTCCTTCCCAGTTTTCTCCCTTGATCTTGGAATCTACCAAGGTCACCTCCCTTGCTCTGAAAAATCTACCACCTCTACCTACGCCTGTACCCCAGGCCCTCTCAACTATTTCAAAACTTTCTCCCACCACCTTTCCTTCTCTATTTTCAACTCCTCACACTTTCCTGGCTCCAATTCCTCTGCCTCTAAACAAGCCTAAACTGCCCCTATCCTAGTGGTACTAATAGTACTAGTCAATCAATCAATGCTATTTATTAAGTGCTTACTGTGTGTAAAGCGCTGCACTAAGCACTTGGGAGAGTACAATATAACAGAGTTAGTAGCCACGTTCTTGTCTACAGAGAGCTTACAGTCTAGAGGATGATCTGTGGAGCAGGATGGCATTGTCCTGGTATTGATTCAGTGCCAACTGAGTCAAAGGCTTGTAGCCACTCCCCTGCATGAAGCACTTGGGGAGGTTCAATAAGAATATGAGACAAGAATGTGTGGCCAGCGTGAAATGCATTATTGATCTTTTCATTCACACCCAGATATAGCCTCACCATCAATAGTTGCTTTTAGAAATGAAAGGTGAACAAACACCACAAACCACACACTAAAACAAATGTTTTTCAACCAGTAGCACTTGGCATCCATGAAGCCAGCATTGCCATCACTTTCACTTGAATGGGGATTAAGACTCTGAGCCCCATACGGGACAGGGGCTGTGTCCGACCCGATTTGCTTGTCTCCACCCCAGTGCTTAGTGAAGTGCCTGGCACACAGTAAGCGCTGAAAAAAATACTACAGTTATTATTATTACTTTTCTCAGGAATTCTGGATTTCCACTATTCCACTTTTCCTACTGGCCTCTTACTCCAGGAGAAATCCTGCCAAAGTTGGTAGTAGGGAAGCATCATGGCCTAGTGGAGAGACCTCAGGCCTGAGAATCAGAGGACCTGGTTTCTAGTCCTGGTTGCACCGCTTGTCTGCTATGTGACCTTGGGTAAGTCATTTCACTTCTCTGTGCCTGAGTTTCCTCATCTGTAAAATGGGGGTTCAATACCTGTTCTCCCTCCTATTTGGACTGCGAGCCCTATGGTGCTCAGCACATAGTGAGGACTTAAATACCACAATTATTACGATAGGTCAATTAATTGCATTTACTCTTGGAAAGGGGAAACGACACCTCAAGAGAGGATAATAATAATAATAATAATAATAATAATAATAATAATAATAATAATAATAATAATACTTGTTAAGCACTTACTATGTGCCAAGCACTATTCTAAGCACTGGGGTGGATACAAGCAAATCGGATTGGACCTAGTCCCTGTCCCCCGTGGGGCTCACAGTCTTAATCCCCATTTTAGAGATGAGGGAACTGAGGACCAGAGAAGTTAAGTGACTTGCCCAAGGTCACACAGCAGACATGGGATGGAGCCGGGATTAGAAGCCCTGACCTTCTGACTCCGAGGCCCGTGCTCGATCCACTAAGCCACGCTGCTTCTCCAGAGCAGGGCAGAAGATAGAGGTGGAGGGGATGCTCGGGGCCAAGGCTGTAGGGCACCACAGCAGGGTGCCCTACACCCTGTAGTATAGGGTACAGTATAGTATGTACTATAGTATAGGACTGTGAGCCCACTGTTGGGTAGGGCCTGTCTCTATATGTTGCCAACTTGTCCTTCCCAAGTGCTTAGTACAGTGCTCTGCACACAGTAAGCGCTCAATAAATACGATTGATTGATTGTTTGATTGAAAGGAGAAGTCACAGCCTAGAGAAGCACTAGGCCCAAGAAGGGATGGTAGAGGTAGTCCTCTCTCTGAAAATGGAGGTGCTTCCCAGGGACCTCCCAGGACAAAGTGGGGAGAAAATCTCGAGAGAAAATTTCAAGAGAAAACCACAAGAGGCTGACATAATCTAAACTTACATGCACCACTGAGGGCTGCTTGTCCCCAGCTTTGGGTTTCATTATCTCCCCCTTCTAGACTGTGAGCCCACTGTTGGGTAGGGACTGTCTCTATATGTTGCCAACTTGTACTTCCCAAGCACTTAGTACAGTGCTCTGCACACAGTAAGCTCTCAATAAATATGACTGATTGATTGTTGCATCATAGCAGGAGAGGTTGGAAGGTAGATCTGAGGCAATGGCCTGCTCGGGGGCTACACCGCCTGGCCACGGCTCCAAAACTTGTCCTTCCCCCACAGCCTATCTGGACTGCATCTCCTTTCTGCCACTGTTTCCCCCACACTAATATTATTAATAATAATCGTGGTATTTATTAAGTGCTTACTATGTGCTGGGCACTGTACTAAGCGTTGGGATGGATATGAGCTACTCAAGGTGGACACAGTCTCTGTCCCCAAGGAGCTCACAGACTTCATTCCCATTTTACAGATGAGGAAACTGAGGCCCAGGGAAATTTAGTGACTTGCCCAAGGTCACACAGCAGACAAGTGGTGGAGCTGGGATTAGAACCCATGACCTTCTGATTTCCAGGCCCGTACTCTATCCACTATGCCATGCTGCTTCCACACTACCATCCCTGGCCTTCCGTAATGTTCTTTCCCTCCAGACTGTAAGCTTGTTATAAGCAGGGAACATATCCATTAATTCTGCTCTATTGTACTCCCCTAAGTCCATAGTACAGTGCTCTGCACAGAAGAAGCGCTCAATAAAAGAATAACAATACCATTGTTTGATTGATTTTTCCTCCCCACAAAGCTAGGAGCAAGCATGGGGAATGAGAGCTTCCAAATAGCAAGGCAGCCCTACTTATCATATTGTAGATACAATCCAGTCAGGTCAGACTCATTCATTCATTTAATCATATTTATAGAGTGCTCACTGTGTGCAAAGCACTGTACTAAGTGCTTGGGACAGTATAACAACAAACAGGCAAATTCCCTGCCCAGAGTCTGTGGTTGTCATCCCTCATGGAGCTCACAGTCTAAAGGGGAAGGAGAAGAGGTATTTCATCCCAATTTTACAAGTAAAGCACAGAGAAGTTAAATGACCTCCCCAAGACCACAAAGCAGACAAGTAGCAAAACTGAAGCAATATGGCCCAGTAGAAAGAGCACAGGCCTGGATGTCAAAAACCCAAGACTCTACTGAGAGCTCACCTCCTCCAGGAGGTCTTCCGAGACTGAGCCCCTTCCTTCCTCTCCCCCTCGTCCCCCTCTCCATCCCCCCCATCTTACCTCCTTCCCTTCCCCACAGCACCTGTATATATGTATATATTTGTGTATATATTTATTACTCTATTTATTTATTTATTTTACTTGTACACGTCCATTCTATTTATTTTATTTTATTAATATGTTTGGTTTTGTTCTCTGTCTCCCCCTTTTAGACTGTGAGCCCACTGTTGGGTAGGGACTGTCTCTATATGTTGCCAACTTGTACTTCCCAAGCACTTAGTACAGTGCTCCACACACAGTAAGCACTCAATAAATACGATTGATTGATTGATTAATCCCTGGCTTTGCCACATGCCACAAGCCATATTCAACATCCAATGTGGAAGGACAAGATTACTAACAGTGAGGTTCTGCAGAGTAGTCAGTTCAATGGATAGCACTCAGAAGGCACTCCACTATCAATCAGTGGATCGTATTTATTGAGCACATACTGCGTGCAGAGTGCTGTATTGTAGCTGGGAGAGTACAATATGCCAATACATCAGAAATACCATTATAACTACATCTCTAGACTGTGAACTCATTGTGGGCAGGAATGTGTCTATTTGCTTTTATATAGTACTGTACTAAAGTACAGTGTTTTGCACACAGTAAGCGCTGGATAAATATGACTGACTGAATGAATTAAGACAATGATTAAGCCAACCAAGCTCCACTGGCCATTACGTGCAAAACAAATGGGAGGCAGCAGGATACCTAAGCAGATGCTGAAACTGGAAAGGCGGGGGGGGGGGGGGGGGGGGGGGGAAGGAGGAGAAGAAGGAGAAAAAGATGACGACAAAAAAGAAGAAAAGAACAAGAAAAGAAGAAGAAGAATAGTATTTGTTAAGCACTTATAATGTGACAAGCACTGTACCAAGCGCTGGGATAGATACAAGCTTATCAGGTTGAACACAATCTCTGTTCCACATGGGGTTCCCAGACTTCATCCCCATTTTACAGATGAGGTAACTGAGGCCCAGAGAAGTTAAGTGACTTGCCCAAGGTCACACAGCAGACAAGTGGTGGAACCGGAATTAGAACCCAGGTCCTACTGACTCCCAGGACTGTTTTCTATCCACTAGGCTAATGCTGCTTCTCCGGCAAGGCAGGAGAAGCAATTTAAATGCCAAACGGACCAATCGTATTTATTGAGCACTTGCTGGGTGCAGATCACTGTACTAAGATATTTTGAGAGTACAATATTTATTCAATTGTATTTATTGAGTGCTTACTGTGCGCAGAGCACTGTCCTAAGCGCTTATACAGAGTTGGTAGACATGTTCCCTGTCCACAAAGTACAGCACAGTCTCAAACTCTGCAAAATAAAAGTGGCCTGTTGGGAGCTCACGGTGGTGGACAGATCATCCTGGGGGGCAGAAATCAGGAATGGGGTTGCTCTCCTTGTGCGAAGGCATCTCTAAGAATGGGTTACCAATGAGAAGCAGCATGGCCTATTGGAAAGAGAATCAATCAATCAATCGTATTTATTGAGCGCTTACTTTGTGCAGATCACTGTACTAAGCGCTTGGGAAGTACAAGTTGGCAACATATAGAGACAGTCCCTACCCAACAGTTGGCTCACAGTCCAAAAGGGGGAGACAGAACAAAACCAAACATACTAACAAAATAAATAGAATAGATATGTACAAAATAAATAAATAAATAGAGTAATAAATATGTACAAACATATATACAAAGGGCCTATGAGTCAGAAAACCTAAGTTCTAATCCCAGCTCCACCATTTACCCCGTCTCTAGAGTGTAAGGTCCTTGGGGACAGGGAATGTATTTACCAACACAGTTTCAGTTTCAGTGTCCCCTCCCAAGCCCTTAATACAAGTGCTTTGCAAACAGTAAATGTTCCAGACATAGCACTGATCGATATATCCACAGTGTGACCTTGGACAAGTCACAACTTCTCTGCAAAATGGAATTAAGTATCTGTTCCCTGTAGGTCAGAGACTGTGTCTGTGATTATCTTCTACCGACCCTACATTTAGTATAGTGCTTGGCATATAATAAGCGCTTAGTAAATGCCGCGGTATTTTTATTATTTACCAAGGAGCAGCTTATAAATAGGAAGAGCCCTTGTACGAGGCAAGCTAGTCAGCAGAGCAAGGATCTACCTTAACAAGCAAACACCACATATTAGTGCCAATTTGATCTCTATCTTTTCAGCTACACCCACCCAAATTGAATAAGATTTCACCGAAAATGCATAATGGTTATCGCTTTATCTATGTATAATTTCTGGTAATAGCTGAAATCTACCACTTGCAAAATCTTTCATTATTTTTCACTCAGTCCCAAATTCCCAAAGCCTCTGCACCAGAAAAAAACTTTCTCTCAGCAATCACACACTAGGTGAGTGCGAGCGCTTAGTACAGTGCTCTGCACACAGTAAATCCTCAAAACAGCAGTGATGCAGGGGAAGCAGCATGGCTCAGTAGAAAGAGTCCGGGCTTTGGAGTCAGAGGTCATGGGTTCAAATTCCGGCTCCACCGCTTGTCAGCTGTGTGACTTTGGGAAAGTCACTTCACTTCTCTGTGCCTGTTACTTCATCTGTAAAATGGGGATTAAGATTGTGAGCCCCACATGGGACAACCTGATCACTCTGTATCCACCCCAGCGCTTAGAACAGTGCTTTGCACATAGTAAGCGCTTAATACCAAAATTATTATTATTATTAAAACATACCATTGCTTGTGACTATCAACTCAGAGGTCTGCTACTGCTGTATCACTTTAGATAACATTATCCTTTACAATATCTTGAAAGTAAAATTCTCCCCTCCCTCCTTGCATATGTCCACTTCAGCACAGCTACTTGGGTATCCTAATTAATTGTGGTATTTGTTAAATGCTTACTATATTCCAAGCACTGTACTATGCACTGGGGTAAGAAGCAGCATGGCACAGTAGATCAGGTCATGGGTTCTAGGCCCAGCTCCGCCACTCGTCTGCTGGGTGACCTTGGACAAGTCACTTCACCTCTCTGGGCCTCATCTGTAAAATGGGGATTGAGACTATGAGCCCCATTTGGGACAGGGACTGTGTCCAACTCAATCTGCTTATATCCACCCCGGCACTTAGTACAATGCCTGGCACATAATTAAGCACTTAACAAATACCATAATTATTAGTATAATTATTAGACAATAGCATCAGATTGGACACAGTCTCTGTACCACAAAGTGAAGGGGAGAGAGAAGAGACATTTAATCTCCATTTTACCAATGAGAAAACTGAGGCCCAGAGAAGTCATGCGATTTTCCCAAGGTCATTCAGCAAGCAATGGTGGAGCTGGGATTAGGTCCTCCTTCCACTGTGCCATGCTGCTTTTCAATACAAACCATCATTCATCCTCCTCGTGCCTGCCCAGTAGTTACAATAAGCCCTGCCATGGCTCGCTGTGGGCAGGGAATGTTGTTATACTGTCCTCTCCCAAGCGCTGAGTACAGTGCTCTGCACACTAAGTACTCAATAAATACGACTGACTGAAAGAATGAATAATGACAAACTAAAGAGGTAGAATGAAGACAACGCCCTCGGATCTGAGGAGGTTCTAGTGCTTGGCAGATTCTTAATCCAACGTCAAAGCCCTCTTCAAGATGACGACTAAGGTGCTGGGGCTGTCCCCGGCCGATGCCGTCCTCGTCTATGATGAGGGTGAGGCCCTCCAGTCCTCTTTAGCAGGGCTAGGGGCGTGCCAACTACACCAAGAATGCTTTGGTGGCAGTTAGCATATCACCGGTATCCTTCCTCAGTGTATCACTACTGCTCTTGGTTTTCTTAAATGCGACACTTAGGAGTCAGAAGGACCTAGGTTCTAATCCCGGCTCTGCCACTTGTCTGCTGTGGGATCCTGGGCCAGTCACTTCATTTCTCATCTGTAAAATAGGGATTAAGACGGTGAGACCTATGTACGACAGGGACTGCATCCAACCCTATTATCTTGTATTATCATTTATCTACCCCAGCATTTAGAAGAGTGCCTGGCATGGAGTAAGTGCTTAAATGCCAAATAACAAATATTATTATTATTCTGCTGAGGTTCCATTTCTCACGATCATGAGATTTATGAATTTCTTGCTTTGCAACAAGTCGTTTTTAGCATTTGAGTCATTTTCACCGAGCCACTGTTACATTACTCAGTCTGACTCCCCACTCTGAGGTGACGCTGATTCCAGGCGTGGAAGTGCTCCTACAAGGCAGGAATCGCGTCTTATCATACACCGCGATGAAGAAAAGGCATGGTGTAGTACTCCCGCCTTGACAGGGCCAAGTGCGTGACCTTCTCTTCTGACATCACATTCCATCCCAGACAGACGCCTTGGTCATAAAGGACCCTGACGACGTCCTATCCAAAATGTGCAAAACTAGAACTGAGTGTATTTCAGAAACCAAGAAATCTAAGGATGCAGAAAGTCAGTTGGAAGTGTTCAACCACCCAACTGTGGATAGTGGCTTTTCTTGCCCCATAACCATGTATACCCAACAAGTATAATTACTGGACACTCTATCATGCCTGACTGCTACGCCCCGTTACAGAGTGTAAGCTCCTCAGGTATGTATCTTCTACTTTAATTAAATGTTGCCAGACACCTAGGATGCGGCTCTGAACACAGGAACCATCCAGAACCGCAGAGGGCATCTATTGGGTGCTCAGTACATACTGAGTCTTTTCCCATTTCTCCGACATTTGTCATTTAGATCCATCTTGTTAATACTGACTTACATACAGAAATAACGGTGGCTTATTAACTGATTTGAAGGGGGAAGAGGGAAAGCTGGTTTTAAAAGAAAAATGTAGTTGGGGAAACATTTTGTACCTGTGCACTGCTGACTTCTATATTCCATAATTCAGTCTCCAAATGCTTCTGTCAATTTCATATGAAATAAGAGCTTAACTTCCAAAGGAATGTAACTTGCTGAGACCTTTGCGTTAATATTGAGAAGCAGCGTAGGACTTCGGTTCTAATCTCGGTTCTGCCAACCGCTTGCTATGTAACCTTGGGAAAGTATCTGTGCCTCAGTTCCCTCAACTGTAAAATGGGGATCCCCCCTAGTTAGACTGTGAGCCCCATGTGGGATAGTGACTATCTGACCTAATTAACTTGTACCTACCCCAGACATTAGAACAGTGTTTGACACATGTTAAGCACTAAACAATTAACATTAAATATATATGTGTATATATTTATACATGTATATATACATATATTTTCAATCACCCTGAGCATTTCATTCTGTGGAACATCAAGTTTCACTCTACATCAACAACACCTGCACAAGAAAGACAGGCTTGCAAAGGATCTCAGATGAAGCCTTGATTTGGTATGTGCTGGGTCTGCATGGGGAAATTAACCTTCAAATATTTGTGAGGAAACGGAGGTCAGCGATGGTAGGTGACTAACCATGAAGCCCTGCTCTCCCCTTTGCCACCTCTGCTCCAAGCCTGCCTTTCATTTCTCAACTAAGAATTGGACCCGATAGAAAGGGTCTGATGAAGGTGTCTCGGTATATGTCGCCTTTAACAAAAATTGTACTGTCTCAAAATAAACCCTTCATATTTACCTAAAGTTTTATGAAGTTATTTCTGGTTGAATAGATTACTGTGTGAAAGCCGCTGAGCAAGGCAGTTAGGATGGGCCAGACATTTTCAAAAACATGTTCTTGATAAAACAAAAAAAATTCCAGGTAGTATAGAAGTGCTTGGCCAGTGCCCCCTTTGGTTTCAGGGGAGGGTTTGGGGGCTGTGGCAAGGGGAGGAGGTAAAATAGAAGGGGGAGAAGGGGAGAAAAGATGGAGGTTCCACCGATGGAGTCATTAAGGGGACTGAACCTTGGCATTACCAAATGCCAACTGGAATTTCCTGTTTTATTGAAGCAAACTTTTCCATGGAACTTCCAGAAACTCCAGCTTACCCTCAATATTCCAATGTAAACTTCACTTTAGAAAACCCAATTCCTTATGAACTCTTTTCAGACTATACAGTGGCTGATTCACAGAGGGTGACGGCCGAAATAAAAAGTGCCGGAAGAATCCCAGCCTAGAGAGAAGCTTTCCAGCTCAGAGGAATGTACCCTACTTGTCTGTCGTGTGACCTTGGGCAAATCATTTAACTTTTCCCTGCCTCAGTTTCCTGATCTGTAAAATGGGAATTAAAACTGTGAGCCCCATGTGGGACAGGGACCGTATCCAACCTGATTATCCTGTATCTATCCCAGCACGTAGTAGTAATAATAATAATAATAATAATAGTATTTGTTAAGTGTCTACATGTTTTGTTTTGTTGTCTGTCTCCCCCTTCTAGACTGTGAGCCCGCTGTTGGGTAGGGACTGTCTCTATATGTTGCCAACTTGTACTTCCCAAGCGCTTAGTACAGTGCTCTGCACACAGTAAGCACTCAATAAATACAATTGAATGAATGAATGAACAATAATAATTATGGTATTTGTTAAGGACTTACTATATTCCAAGCACTGTACTACGTGCTGGGGTAGATACGGGGTAATCAGGTTGACCCATCTGGGGCTCCCACTTTTAATCCCCATTTTACAGATGAGGTAACTGAAGCACAGAGAAGTTAAGTGACTTGCCCAAGGTTGCACAGCAGACAAGTGGTGGAGCTGGGATTAGAACCCATGTCCTCTGACTCCCGAGCCCATGCTCTTTCCACTAAGCCACGCTGCTTCCACTGGGGAGGATACAAGCAAATTGAGTTAGTGTGTCTAACCTGTCCTTCATGGGTCTCACAGCTTCAAACCCTATTTTACGGATGGGGTAACCTCAGCAGAGAGAAGTTGAGTGACTTGACCAAGGACACCCAGCAGACAAGTGGCAGAGGGGGAATTAGAACCTAGGGCCTTTGAGTCCCAGGCCCTAGTGACTCCATTAGGCCATACTGCTTTGCCTGCCACCTTCTAGACTGTGAGCCCACTGTTGGGTAGGGACCGTCTCTATATGTTGCCAACTTGTACTTTCCAAGAGCTTAGTACAGTGCTCTTCACTCAGTAAGCGCTCAATAAATACGATTGATTGATTGATACATAGTAAGTGCTAAACAAATACCACTAGTGAAGAGCGCATGGCTAAAGGGAGGTGGGAGGTCTTCCCAGTTCTATTGGACCCCCTCTGCCCACTTCACAATTCCCATCTGAACCTAGGATTTGATCAGGGCAGGTGGGAAGGGGTGGTCCACTGCAGTTACCGGGGCTGATTGGCAAACAACCTGGAAACCAGAGCACCTGTATATATGTTAGTACAGATTTATTACTCTATTTATTGTACTTGTACATATCCACTATTCTATTTATTTTGCTAATGTGCATTTAGCTTTAATTCTATTTGTTCTGACGACTGTCCACATGTTTTGTTTTGTTGTCTGTCTCCCCCTTCTAGACTGTGAGCCCACTGCTGGGTAGGGAACTGTCTCTATATGTTTCCAACTTGTACTTCCCAAGTGCTTAGTACAGTGCTCTGCATACAGTAAGCGCTCAATAAATACAACTGAATGAATGAATGAATGAAAACTGTCTTAATTGGGACGATTCAAAACCTTCTAGACTGTGAGCCCACTGTTGGGTAGGGACCGTCTCTATATGTTGCCAACTTGTACTTCCCAAGTGGTTAGTACAGTGCTCTGCACACAGTAAGTGCTCAATAAATATGATTGAATTAATGAATGAATGGAAACTGTCTTAGTTGGGATGATTCAAAGCCTTCTAGACTGTGAGCCCATTGTTGGGTAGGGACCGTCTCTATATGTTCCCAACTTGTACTTGCCAAGCGCTTAGTACAGTGCTCTGCACACAGTAAGCACTCAATAAATATGACTGAATGAATGAATAAATGAACCTCTGGGTTTTGATAGAAAAAAATGGATCGATCAATCAATTGAGAGTATTTACCGAGCATTACTGAGTACAGAGCACTACAATAAGTGCTTAGGAGAGAACGAAAAAAATATCAACAGAAAGACGATACATGGATAAGTAAATGACTCCCCAGCATTTAGTACAGTGCTCTGCACACAGTAAGCACTCAATAAATACGATTGAACGAATATGGATGAGTAAAGAAAGTCATTATGTACAGACCTGCTACTATTGGTTGTAAGCATTTACGTGTGGAAATGGCACAAACAGTGTGTCCTAGTGGAAAGAGCCCGGGCTCGAGAGTCAGAGGATCTGACTTCTAAACCTGGCTCTGCTACCTATCTGTTGTGTGACTTTGGGCAAGTAGCTTAACTTCATTAGCCTCTGTTCCTTCATCTGCAAAATGGGAATGCAATACCTTTCCTCCTTCCTAACTTGGACTGTGTGTGAGCCCATGTGGGATTTGGTTATCTCATATCTACCCCAGCACTTACTACAGTGCTTGGCACATAGTAAGTGCTTGAAAATATCACAACTACTATCCTCTAGAATGTAAGCTCATTGTGGGCAGGGAACATGTCTCCTAATCTCCAAAGCGTTTAGTTCAGTGTTCTGCACCCTGTAAATGCTCAATAAATATGACTAGTTGATTGACTGATTTATTGAGTGCTTAGTGAGTGCTGAGAACTGAACTAAGTGCTTGGGAGATTACAATCATAATAATAATGGTGGCATCCAGCACTTAGAACAGTGTTTTGCACATAGTAAGCGCTTAATAAATGCCATCATTAATTTAATCTGTTAAGCGTTTACTATATGCCAAGAACTGTACTAAGTGCTGGGGAGGATACAAGCAAATCAGGTTGGACACAGTCCCTGTCCCACGTGGGGCTCACAGTCTCAATCCCCATTTTGCAGATGAGCTAAGGCTCAGAAAAATGAAGTAACTTTCCCCAAGGCCACACAACAGACAAGTGGCATAGCCAGGATTAGAACCCATGACCTTCTGACTCCCAAACCTGTGTGCTATCCACTATGCCATGCAGCTTCTCTACAATACAATAGTGTAGGGTGCACACTATTTTAGACTGTGAGCCCACTGTTGGGTAGGGACTGTCTCTATATGTTGCCAATTTGTACTTCCCAAGCTCTTAGTACAGTGCTCTGCACATAGTAAGCGCTCAATAAATACGATTGATGATGATGATGATGATGATGAAGGTTCTTAGAGACTAGAGGGGGAGACAGACATGAAAAGAAATGAAAGAGGGATGTGTACATAAGTGCTGCAGGGCTGGGGTGGAGAAAAACTTCAAGTGCTTAGGAGGTTTAGGTGTCCCAGTACAGAGGGAAAAGAGGAGAAGTGTTTGAAGGCTTAGTCAGGGATGGCCCACTGGAGCTGTGACTTGAAGTAGTAGTTGGGAGGATATAGCTTGAAAGAAGTAAGATTAATCAGGGAAGGCCTCCTGCAGGAGGTTTTATTTCAGAAGGGGCTATAAAGCTGGATGGGGCTGTGGTCTATGGGATTTGAAAGGAGAGGATGTTTCAGGTAGGGAGAAGGGATCAGAAGCTGACAAATGAGAATGGGGCACAGTAAGCAAGCTAGCCAGAGAAGATCAAAGAGTACAGTCTGGGGTGCAATTAAGTAATAATAATAATGGAATTTATTAAGTGCTTACTACATGCAAAACACTGTTCTAAGTGCTGGGGAGGTTACAAGAACAGGTTGTCCCACGGGGGGCTCACAGTCTTCATCCCCATTTTACAGATGAGGGAACTGAGGCACAGAAAAGTTAAGTGACTTACCCAAAGTCACACAGCTGACAATTGGCAGAGCTGGGATTCAAACCCATGACCCCTGACTCCAAAGCCCGTGCTTTTTCCACTGAGCCATGCTGCTTCTCTAGAGCAAGAAAGTTCCAGGTTGCCTATTAAAGAGTGATTGTTTTGTTCCTAACAAAATTCTACAGCAGGTTATAAGCAGATTGCATAATCAGTATAGAAAAGTATCGCTGTATATGAAAGTGACAGGACTAACATCACAGGAGGATTTTGCTCCATTTTCTCTCACCGATCTGTGTATGCCTCCTAGACAAGACTAGGGAGTTCTGAATCACTCTGAATTGTGCTCTATTTTGCCAGGTAGGTTATATCTTTTGATGATAAGGGTATTTAGACATAGATGAAAAATATTCATTTTACCTATGCTGAGAAACTAGTAGAACTAATTATATTGGTTGAAAGCCCACTGAGTGCAACACATTGTACTAAATACTTAGAAAAAGTATAACAAAAGTCTAGAAGCATTCCTCTTTTCAGAAGTAGCAGCAATAGTATTGAAGTGCTTTCTATGCACAGAGCACTGTAAATAAGTGCTGCGAAAGAATACACAGTTGGAATTATTTTCAAGCACTTAGTACAGTGCTGTGCCCACAGTAAGCACTCAATAAATACGATCTAATGAATGAATTAGATATGGCCAAATTTCCTTCCCACAAGGCTATACTTTTAGTTTCTAAAAAAAAAAAAAAAACCCTCAAGATTTGATAGTATCTCAAAGAGAACTATAAGAACTCAAGAACTAATCCTATGGACAACTGATCAAACTATCATACAATGCAGAATATACAATAAATACTATTGTCGATTGACTGATTGGGGCCTACAGCTATATTATCAACACCTCAAAACAGTCTACAATAGAAACAATCAGATCTTAAACTACAGTTCTGGTTCATATGTCAAACATAAAATAAATATTAATACAATTCCTTCTTAGAATTAACAATGGTCTGTTAAAGATGTCTGCACTTTTTAGAAATTCTGCCAATACTGACAGGAAAAGGAAGTCATCAGAAAATAATGGCTGGCTCTGTTAACTCAATATTAGGTTCACTTACACAGTAATTATGAATCATGAAGGAAGTTTAAAAAAAAATAGTAAAAGATTTTTATATGGATGGAAGACAAGAGATGAAACAAACGTGTAAGCAAAGCCAAACCAAATAATCTACAAAACAATTTTCTTCTGCAAGTATTTTTCTTTTATCTTTCTTTCCTTCATTTTTCTTAATTACAAATGAAACTCAGAACACATATTGAACATAAGAATTAAATTAATTAATTAATTAATTCAACTGAAATCTTTGGTCCTAATATTCATATAGAATATAACCAGTTATCTGATAATAATGAAGGTAACGAACTTCAAGTTCCCTGGGTTAAAGAAAACTCACAATAAAGCAGTATGAGCATGCACAAATGTTTCTTCTGATATCACACTGTGTTCTAAACAGACATGTGTCACGAGGAAAATATTCCCTAATTCTACAACAGTCTATCCAAAACACAGTAAGAGAATTGATGACAGCCACCAAGTAAGAAACAGTGTGGTCTAGTGGAAAAAGCACAGGCCTGGGAGACAGAGGACCTAGGTTCTAATCCTGACTCTGCCACTTATCTGCTGTGTGACCTTGGGCAAGTCACTTCCCTCAGTTACCTCATTTGTAAAATGGGAATTAAAACAGTGAGCCCCATGTGAGACATGGCCTGTGTCCAATCTCTTTAGCTTGAATCTACCCCAGCGCTTAGGACTGTGCCTGGCTCATAGTAACTGCTTAACAAATACTACTATTATTATTATTACTATTCATAAACATATTCTGGTAAATGAAACAGTTGTGTAACAAACAGGAATCAAATAAAGCAAGGGAATATAAAAAAAAGTTGCTCTGATCAGACACCATTCATTCATTCAATCGTATTTTTTGAGCACTTACTGTGAGCAGAGCACTACACTAAGCACTTGGGAAGTACAAGTTGGCAACATATAGAGACAGTCCCTACCCAACAACAGGCTCACAGTCTAGAAGGGTGGGGGGGACAAACAACAAAACAAAACATGTGGGCAGGTGTCAAGTTGTCAGAACAAATAGAATTAAAGCTAAATGCAGATCATTCATTAACAAAATAAATAGAATAGTAAATACGTACAAGTAAAACAGAGTAATAAATCTGTACAAACATATATAGGTGCTGTGGGGAGGGGAAGGAGGTAGGGCAGGGGGGATGGGGAGGAGGAGAGGAAAAAGGGGGCTCAATCTGGGAAGGCCTCCTGGAGGAGGTGAGCTCTCAGTAGGGCTTTGAAGGGAGGAAGAGAGCTAGCTTGGCGGATGTGTGGAGGGAGGGCATTCCAGGCCAGGGGGAGGATGTGGGCCAGGTGTCGATGGCGGGACAGACAAGAACGAGGTACAGTGTGGAGGTTAGCGGCAGAGGAGAGGAGGGTGCAGGTTGGGCTGTAGAAGGAGAGACGGGAGGTGAGGTAGGAGGGGGCGAAGTGATGGACAGCCTTGAAGCCGAGAGTGACGAGTTTTTGCTTGATGCTTAGGTTGACAGGCAGCCACTGGAGATTTTTGAGAAGGGGAGTAACATGCCCAGAGTGTTTCTGCACAAAGATGATCCGGGCAGCAGTGTGAAGTATAGACTGAAGTGGGGAGAGACAGGAGAGTGGGAGATCAGAGAGGAGGCTGATGTAGTAATCCAGTCGGGATAAGATGAGAAATTGAACCAGCAAGGTAGCGGTTTGGATGGAGAGGAAAGGGTGGATCTTGGTGATGTTGTGGAGGTAAGACTGGCAGGTTTTGGTGATGGATTGGATGTGAGGGGTGAACGAGAGAGCAGAGTCAAGGATGACACCAAGGTTGTGGGCTTGTGAGATGGGAAGGATGGTAGTGCCTTCTACAGTGACAGGAAAGTCACCATGGAGAAGCAAACACAGAACTATTGTATCATATTAACGCAAAATCAATAATCTATCCATCCCTAAGTTATATTGACTTAGGGATGGATGGATTATTGATTTTTGCATTGTAAGTGGAAGCCAGTCATGCACCGTCACACAATAAAAATGTCTAACTCTACACCATCCCCACAACAGACCAAGCTCCACGAGAGCAGAAATCATGTCTGCTACCGCTGTTATTCTGTACTCTCTCAAGAACTTAGTATTTTGACAGATATAACTACCCATATGTATACAGACACACACACACACACACACACACACACACACTCCACCCAGTGAACCTCACAGCATTTGACAAGGTGACGAGCAAGAATCTTCCCCAACCACAAGGAACCGGAGTTGGGAGGCTGTGATGGCTCAACTACTGTGTTTATTAAAGCATCTAATGTATGCTGAGTCCATGCTAAGCCCTGGCAAAAATATTAATAAAACAGTTCTGATAGTCCCATCCCTAAAGGGTTCACAGTGAAAGGACAGTCTCATAGGAAAAGGAGAGGTTGTGTGGTTTCACGGCAGTAAGTCCTTTTGGTTTCAAAAATAATAATAATAATAATAATAATGGTATTTGTGTGCTTCATGGCAGCAATGGTGGCAGTAGCAGCAATCCTTTTGGTTTCAAACAGAATAAAAATAAAATAATAATAATAATAATAATAATGGTATTTGTAAAACACTCTGTGCCAAGCACTGTTCTAAGCACTGGGGTAGATAAAAGGTATTCAGGTCAGACACAGTCACCGCCCCAAATGGGGCTCACAGTCTTACTTCCCATTTTACAGATGAGGAAATGGAGGCACAGAGAAGTTAAGTGATTTTCCCAAGGTCATATAGCAGATATGTGGAGGAGGCAGGATCAGAACCCATGCCTTCTGACTTCCAGGATCATGCTTTTCCACTAGGCCGCTCTGCTTCTCTTAGGCAGCCATCAGTAGGCAGTTCTGGTACAGGCCAGCCAGGACACAGAAGGACTACATCTATATCTACATGTGCCCTGATCTCTCTCCTCCTCTGCAGTCTCACATTTCCTCCTGCCTTCAGGTCATCTCTATTTGCATGTCCCACTGATACCTCAAACTTAACACCTCCAAAACAGAACTCCTTATCTTCCCCTCCAAACCCTCTCCTTCCACTGATGTTCCCATGACTATACACACCACGACCAATTACCCTGTCTCACAAGCCCATAACATAGGCGTTATCCTCGACTCATCTCACTCATTCAACCCACACAGTAAATTCGTCACCAAATCCTGTCAGTTCAACCTTCACAACATCGCTAAAATCCACACTTTCCTCTCCATCGAAGCTGCTACCACATTAATCCAAACACTTATCTTTCCCCACCTTGATTACTTCTCAGCTTCCTGCCTTACCCAACTCCAGTCCATACTTCACTCTGCTGTCCAGAGAAGCAGCATGGTTCAGTGGAAAGAGCACAGGCTATGGAGTCAGTGGCCATGGGTTCAAATTCCGACTCTGACAATTGTCAGCTCTGCAACTTTGTGCAAGTCACTTAACTTCTCTGTGCCTCAGTTACCTCATCTGTAAAATGGGGATTAAGACTGTGAGCCCCCTGTGGGACAATCTGATCACCTTGTAACCTCTCCAGCACTGAGAACAGTGCTTTGCACATAGTAAGCTCTTAATAAATGCCATCATTATTATCATTTTTCTACAAAATCATTCAGGCCATGTTTCCCACTCCTCAAGAATCTCCACTGGCTGCCCATCTACCTCCACACTGCACAAACTCCTTACCCCAGGCTTTAAAGCACTCAAACCCCTTGTCCCCTCTTACCTTATTTACCTCACTGATTTCCTACTATAACCCAGCCTGCCCACTCCATTCCTGTAAAGCCAACCTTCTCACTGTACTTTGACCTTGTCTATCTAGCCAATGACCTTGTCTATCTCACCAATGACCTCTCTCCTGGAACACCCTCCCTCTTCAAATCTGACAGATGGTCACTCTCCCCACCTTCAAAGCCTTACTGAAGGCCCACCTCCTCCTAGAGGTCTTTCCCGACTAGCTTCATTTCCTCTCCTCCCACTCCCTTCTGAGTCACCCTTGCATTTAGATTTGTACTCTTTATTCACCCCACCCTCAGCCCCACAGCACTTATGTAGAGATCTGTAATTCATTTATTTAGAATAATGTTTGTCTCCCCCCTCTGGACTGTAAGTTTGTTGTGGGGAGGGAGAGTGTCTAGCACTTAAAACAGTGCTTTGCACATAGTAAGTGCTTAATAAATGCTATTATTATTATTAACTCAGTTATATTGTACTCTCCCAAGTGCTTAGTACCATGCTCTGCGCAAAATAAGCGCTCAATAAATCTGATTGATTGACTGGCCACCTGAAGGCCAAGGATGGTTATTTCTGGTGAAGACATTGTTTGAGCCCTTCATATGACCTTCAGAAGCCCCACTCTGTTCTGCCATTATTTACAGCATGACTTGACATCTTTTCCTCCACACTCAAGTGTTTTTTTTTTTTTAATATGGTATTTTGTAAGTGCTTTCTATGTGCAAGGCACTGTACTAAGTACTGGGGTACATACAAGATGTGGTCACAAAGCTCATTTGGCAGCAAGTAAGACCTTGGGCTCCTTTGTACAACATGGAGAAATGCAAAACATTAAGTTTCCTATGGTCTGGAAAAATAAAACATCGTTTGTCATTCATTCATTCAATCATATTGAGCACTTACTGTGTGCAGAGCACTGTACTAAGCGCTTGGGAAGTACAAGTTGGCAACGTATAGAGACGGTCCCTACCCAACAACGGGCTCACAGTCTAGAAGGGGGAGACAGACAACAAAACATTAACAAAATTAAAAAAAGAATAGTAAATATATAATATCTACATACTTCCGAATCAATTAATCAATCAATCATATTTACTGAGGCTGTGTGGCCTAGTGGAAATAACATGGGCCTGAGAGAACTGGGTTCTAATCCTGATTCTAGCACCTTTTTTATGGTATTTGTTAAGTGCTTACTATGTTCCAGGCACTGTACTAAGCACTAGGGTAAATACAAGCTAATCAAGATGGACATAGTACATGTCCCACATGGGGCTCACAGTCTTAATCCCCATTTTACAGATGAGGTAACTGAATCATAGAGAAGTTAAGTTACTTGCCCAACATCACACCGCAGTACCCAAGTCCTTCTGACTCCAAGGCCCGGGTTCCACCCACTAGGCTACGCTTTTTACCATCCCCATCCTTCTCTTCCATCTCCTGTTCATATGAAATTAAAGGTGGGTTGTGTCCCCCTTTAAACTGGAAGTTCCTGAAGGGTAGGAACCATGTCTTCTTACTTTATTGCAAGAATCTAAGTTCTTAATACAGTACTCTGCACACAGCAGGCACTCAATAAATGTTAGTACAGTGTTTTGCACGCTGGAAGCTCTTAATAAACGCTACTGAATGAGTTTATGAATGAATTAATGTCCGCTCTCTGGAACAATAAACCTTTAGGAGGCAAGCAAACCAACATCAAGGAAAGCTTCTGTTCTAACTTGGGCTGTTGGTAAGTCCCTTACACCGGGCAGGAAGGAAAGGTGAAAGACGATGTTTACTGGAAAAATATATTTTTAAAAATTGGAGGAAGCCCATTTAACTCCTTTCTCCCCTCCCCGATTGGTTTCCGCTCTCCAGTCGAGACTTAAGTGGAAAAGGACAAACTAGGAATTTTTATACAAAGTTTTTCATGCTGTCCAGTTTCTTTCCAGGAAGAATGGGTTGCAAATAAGCCCTCGGATGAAAGGCATAAAGGCTTCTATAAAACACTTACAATGAAGTTTGGCATCTCCCTATCTCCCTGTCCTCTTATCCCCACTGATTTCCTCAGCCCTCCCATTAATCCAGCCCCTCCCAACACACTTTCCCCAACTTCCTCGTGAATACCTTTAAATTTTGTTTTACAAACTACACCTGCAAACCGAGTCAGCATACCTATTTCCATCACAGAGTGAGAATATCTCCAATGAAAAGAGACAATAAATTACATCACCATGACTCACAGAAGACATAGTACATTCTGTTTTCTTCCTCATTAAAGTAATACGCCTTCTGACAGAAAATCTTTTGTTCTTCTAAAAATCTACAGTTCTGAAAATGATCAACAATAAAAGGAAAAGTCTACAAGTGTAATTTAGCAGTGGTGTAGAAACACTGAGTAACACAGTTAGCCTAATATGGCAAAAATGCCACACTGAACGCAATGAAACCAAAACTCTTTCTCAAGAAAGGCCTCCCATGAGAAGTAGAGCTATGATATCCACTAGCTCTCTCCTATTAAAACAAGTATTATTATTATTATCATCATTATTATAGCTATGTTTTAAGTGCTTGCTAACATTGGGTTAGATAAAATTTAATCAGGTCGGATTAAGTACCTGTTGCATATGGGCCTCACAGTCTATGGGGAAAGCAGAATAGGCAGTAAATCCCCACTTTACAAAGGAGGACACTGAGGCACAGGGAAGCTAAATGACTTTGAATACAATGTTTTATGGATCACTGACCAGACTGAAAGAGATGGCTAAGAAAGCAGGGGTCTGAAAACTGCTCTCTTCCTCCCTTCAAGGTCCTACTGAGAGCTCACCTCCTCCAGAAGGCCTTCCCAGACTGAGCCCCTTCCTTCCTCTCCCCCTCGTCCCCCTCTCCATCCCCATCTTACCTCCTTCCCCTCCCCACAGCACCTGTATATATGTATATATGTTTGTACATATTTATTACTCTATTTATTTTACCTGTACATATCTATTCTATTTATTTTATTTTGTTAGTATGTTTGGTTTTGTTCTCTGTCTCCCCCTTTTAGACTGTGAGCCCACTGTTGGGTAGGGACAGTCTCTGTATGTTGCCAACTTGTACTTCCCAAGCGCTTAGTACAGTGCTCTGCACACAGTAAGCGCTCAATACGATTGATTGATTGCTGACAGTTTTACAGAAATTGACGTTAACCATACAAGATCTGGAACTGTATCATATGCTACAGGTGGCAAATGGTACAGACAGCAAAAAACAACCTTTCATAATTGTAGTGCAAAAAGAATTGCCGAACTCTCATCCATGGAAAAACCTTTTCTTTGATAGAAATGTGAGCACTCTGCAGTATTCAAGTCAATTCCATTAGCATCATGACACAAGCAGATCTTAGCCTAAAAGATGAGATGAAAATGTTTCCTCTATTTAATAATTCTTTGTACGCTTCCTTATAATGTCATTCCTCTGGCTGGACAACCAAGAGGAGAGTACTCCTGCCCTGGACTGGGCTCAACTAGGTAAACACGGAAAGAACAAAGGGCAAACAGTCAGTGTTCAACAATCTACAGGATGTCCTACAGCGTGTGCCAAGGTTAAACTTACCAATAGAATCGTTCCTTCTTCTCCTCCAACAGCCTTAACCAGGCGAGCTGTTCCCTTTAGTAGAAGGTAAAGTCTCAGTTCTGGCACAAATAAAATAACTATACGTAGTGGAGAATGAGAGAAGGACTCTTCCCCCACCTCCACACCCCCAGCCAGCAATCCCAAGAATTACAAGGTCAGGTGTGGCCTAATGGCTAGAGCACGGGCCTGCAAGTCAGAAAACCTGGATTCCAATCCTGACTCTGCCACTTCAGGCAGTCATTCGTATTTATTGAGTGCTCACCGTGTGCAGAGCGCTGTAATAATAATAATAATGATGGCATTTGTGAAGCACTTACTATGTGCAAAGCACTGTTCTAAGCGCTGGGGGGGGGGGGGATACAATGTGATCAGGTTGTCCCACGGGGGGCTCACAGTCTTAATCCCCATTTTACAGATGAGGTAACTGAGGCTCAGGGAAGTTAAGTGACTTGCCCAAGGTCACACAGCAGACGTGGTGGAGCCGGGATTTGAACCCATGACCTCTGACTCCAAAGCCTATGCTCTTTCCACTGAGCCATGCTGCTTCTCTAAGTGCTGTACCAAGCACTTGGAATAATACAACAAAAGAGCCCATTGTCGGGTACGGATTGTCTCTGTTGCCAAATTGTACTTTCCAAGCCCTTAGTACAGTGCTCTGCACAGAGTAAACACTCAATAATAATAATAATAATGGCATTTGTTAAGCACTTACTATGTGCAAAGCCCTGTTCTAAGTGCTGGGGGGGATACAAGGTGATCAGGTTGTCCCACATGGGGCTCACAGTCTTAATCCCCATTTTACAGACGAGGGAACTGAGGCACAGAGAAGTGAAGTGACTTGCCCAAAGTCACACAGCTGACAAGTGGTGGAGCCAGGATTAAAACCCCTGACCTCTGACTCCCAAGCCCCGGCTCTTTCCACTGAGCCATGTTGCTTCTCTCTATATAATAAATACGAATGACTGAATGAATGAAATAGATGCATTCCCTGTCCACAATGAGCTCTTGGGCAAGTCACTTCACTTCTCTGGGCCTCAGTTACCTCATCTGTAAAATGGGAATTAAGACTGAGCCCCATGTGGTACGTGGACTACGGCCAACCTGATCAGCTTGCATCTACCTCAGGGCTTAATACAGTGCCTGGAACACGGAAAGTGCTTAACAAATACCATTTTAAAAAAAGGGGTGTGCAGAAAGAGCAGCAAAAACTAATTTCTCCTTCAGCGAGAGGGCGAAAGTGTTCTCCCCCTTCCTGGAATCTGCATTGGACTTCACAGTCAGTGTGCCAGAGACAGACAGAGATAGGGACTGTGTCCAGCCTGATTAGGTTTTGGAATTTGTTAAGCATTTACTATGTGTGGTGCACTATTCTAAGCACTGGGGTGGATACAAGATAATCAGGTTAGACACAGTCCCTGTCTCGTATAGGGTTCACAGTCTGAGTCAGAGGGAAGAGGATTTAATCTCATTTTACAGATGAGTTAACTACGGCTCAGAGAGGTCCAGGGACTTGCTCAAGGTCACACAGCAGACAAGCAGTGGAGCCAGAATTAAAATACAGGTCCTCTGAAGCCCAGGCCCATCATCTTTCCACTAGTCCACGTTGTTTCTTGTAGCTATTCCGGCTCTTAGCACAGGGCTTGAAACATGGTAACGTTATCATTATTATCATAATCAATCAATGGTATTTATTCAGCATTCACTGTGTATAGAGCACTGCACTAAATGTGTGGGAGAGTACAACAGAACAGAGTTGAGAGATGCTCCCTACTCTCAGTGAGCTTACATCTAGGGAGTTAGAAATGAACATAAATAAATTTCAGATATGTACATAAGTGCTGTGGGGCTGAGGATGAGGTGAATAAAGGGTACAGATCTAAGTGTAAGAGTGAGGGAGATGGGGACAAGAAGGCTTAGAAGGAAGACCTCTTGGAGGAGGTGGTATTTTAATAAGGCTTTGAAGGTGGGGAGAGTGATGGCCTGTCAAATATGAAAAAAAAGGAGCTCCAGGCCAGAGGCAGGACTAACTAGACTCAGGCAGGACTAACAGAGGCCATGTTCTCACTAGGTTCTGCTTTTAGCAGCAGGAAGATAGAACTAGGAAAATGGAGTTTCACTTTCTTTCACCGGACGGGAAATGAAGCCAAGCAAGGAACCCAGTAAAACTCCCAAACTGATTGATCGGCCCCAATAATCTGTGTTTGCTTTGTTAAATCAAAGACTTCACTCAAATGTGAGTTTGAGAGAGAAGTCTCAATCTCAACCAACTAAGAATATCTTTGGGGTAAATTCCACACAGAACTATTTTCACTACCTTGGAGATGCACAATTTTATAAGAATTACATTGAAAATTGAGTAAAACCCGGAGACATTACTCATAACCAATGTACAAGCTCTTGACAAAGATAGATTTTGGATTCATGTTGTCGGGGCAGGCAAGTCATAGCTTGCCTTACCCACCAAACATCTAAAACTGTAGAAATAACACTCAAATAAAATGTCAGTTTAAGCGTATTTTTCTGATGCTTACGGTCTTTGACCTGAGACCCAGGTATGTTGTCTAACCTCCTGTCAGTTCATGTAAGTTAAGCACGTCTTTTTGATGCTGTCCAACACAGCAGGTCTTCCTAAATAAGGTAAAAGCACACCTAAAAATTCAGCTTGCCCTGCTGGCCTAAAATCGGTTAGCAGTTGAGTAGGCGGCTGGGACGATATATGGGGAGGGAGGAGTCTGGCAACATTGCAAGCTCGTGGTTGCTTCAGAACCTTCTGGAGAGCTTACATACATATACAAATATAATATAAATATATTTCTATAAATGTCAGTCTCCCTCTCTAGACTGCATGCTCATGGTGGGCACAGAATGTGTCTGTTATAGTGTTCTCTCCCAAGGGCTTAGTACAGTGCTCTGCACAAAGGAAGTGCTTAATAAGTACAATTGATTGATGACAGAAAAAGAAATGAGAACCCCACTAACCATCTCCATTGCCTTTGGCTAAACAAAAAGGATGAGTGGGCTAGGGCTACTAAAGTCCTACCTTTTCTTGCTACTAATAGATACTCAAGTAATCTGGAGAGAACCTTAACCTTGCTGTGGGTTGAATTTGTGGGGAGAAAAATTTGGACGAAACAGAGATAAATGCTGTTCTTATCGCAAAACCACCTCATGCCATTTAGTAGATTCTCTGATATGTCTTCAGTACATCATTAAAAAAAGGGTAAACGCAGTCAGTATTTCAATGTCAAAATGTTTCCTCTACAGCTAAATATCCTGTCAGTCAATCGTATTTATTGAGCATTTACTGTGTGCAGAGAACTGTACTAAGTGCTTGAGAGAGTACAATAACAATATAACAGACATATTCCCTACCCAAAACGAGCATAGAGTCTATAGGGGGAGACTGACATAAAGAAATAATAGACATGTAATATGGGAGTGGGCAAGGTGGGGGATGAATACAGGGAGCAAGTCAGGGTGATGCAGAAGGGAGTTGAAGAAAAGGAAAAAAGGCTTAGGGAAGACCTCTTGGAAGAAATGTGCCTTCAATAAGGCTTTCAAAGTGAGATGGAATCATTGTCTGTCGGATATGAGGAGGAGGATGTTCCAGGTCAGAGGAAGGACGTGAGCGAAAGGCCGGTAGCAAGATAGATTAGCTTGAGGTACAGTGAGAAGGTTAGCATTAGAGGTGTAAAATGTGCAGGCTGCGTTGTAGTAGGAGAGAGGCAAGGTGAGGTAGGAGGGAGCAAGGTGATTGAGTGCTTTAAAGTCAATGGTGAGGAGTTTGATGCAGAGGTGGATGGGCAACCATTGGAGGTTCTTGAGGAGTGGGGAAACATGGCCTGAATGTTTTAGTAGAAAAATAATCTGGGCAGCAGAGTGAAATATGGGAGTGGAGTAGGGAGAGACAGGAGACTGGAAGGTCAGCAAGGGGGCCAGTACAGTAACCAAGGTGGGACAGGACAAATGATCGGTTTAAAGTGGGAGCAATTTGGACAGAGAGGAAAGGGCAGATTTTAGAGAAGTTGTGAAGGTCAAACCGACAGGATTTAGTGATGGATTGAATATGTGCATTGAATGAGACAGAGGAGTCAAGAGTAACGCCAAGGTTGTGAGGTTGTGAGACAAGAAGGATGGTGGCACCAACGTCAGTGATGGGAAAGTCGGAGGAGGACAGGGTTTGGGTGGGAAGACAAGGAGTTCCGTTTTAGACATGTTAAGTTTGAGGTGGCGGGAGGACATCCAAGAACAGGTGTCTTGAAGACAGGAGGAAATGTGAGACTGCAGTGAGGGAGAGAGATCAGGTCTGGAGATGTAGATTTAGGGGTCAACTGCAAGAGGTGGTAATTGAAGCCATGGGAACAAATGAGTTCTCCAAGAGAGTGAGTGCAGATGGACAATAGAAGGGAATCCAGAACCAAATCCGGAAGGACACCCTCAGTTAGGGGGTGGGAGGTAGAACCTTTACCGCTGCAGAGAAGCAAAAACTCCTCACTCTCAGCATCAAGGCTCTCCATCACCTCACCTCCCTTCTTTCCTTCTACAGCCCAGCCCACACCCTCCGTTCCTCTGCCACTAACCTCCTCACAGTGCCTCGTTCTTGCCTGTCCCGCCGTCGACCCTGGCCCACGTCCTTCCCCTGGCCTGGAATGCCCTCCCTCCATATATCCAAACTAGCTCTCTTCCTCCCTTCAAAGCCCTACTGAGAGCTCACCTCCTCCAGGAGGCCTTCCCAGACTGAGCCCACTTTTTCCTCTCCTCCTCCCCTCCCCACTGCCCCCCACCCCCTCTTCCCTACCTCCTTCCCCTCCCCACAGCACTTGTATATATTTGTACATAGTTATTACTCTATTTTACTTGTACATATTTACTACTCTATTTTATTAATGATGTGCATGTAGCTATAATTCTACCTATTCTGACAGTTTTGACACCTGTCTATATGTTTTGTTTCATTGTCTGCCTCCCCCTTATAGTCTGTGAGCCCATTGTTGGGTAGGGACTGTCTCTATATGTTGCCAACTTGTACTTCCCAAGGGCTTAGTACAGTGCTCTGCACACAGTTAGCGCTCAATAAATACAATTGAATGAATGAATGAACCTTTACAACTAAAGAGAAGCAGTATAGTCTAGTGGAGAGAGCACTGTCCAGGGAGTCAGGAGACCTGGATTTTAATCCCAGCTCTACCACTTGCCTTCTGTGTGATCTTGGCCAAGTCACTTACTATCTCTATGTCTCAGTTACCTCATCTGTAAAATGGGGATTAAGACTGCGAGCCCCTTGTGGGATATCTCCCCCTTCTAGACTGTGAGCCCACTGTTGGGTAGGGACCGTCTCGATATGTTGCCAACTTGTACTTCCCACATGCTTAGTACAGTGCTCTGCACACAGTAAGCGCTCAATAAATACGATTGAATGAATATGGCCACTGTTGGGTAGGGACCGTCTCTATTATTTTGCCAATTTGTACTTCCCAAGCACTTGGTACAGTGCTCTGTACACACTAAGCGCTCAATAAATATGATTGAATGAATTAATATGGACTGTATCCAACCTGTTTTGTATTTACGCCAGCACTCAGTATAGTGCCTGGCACATAATAAGCACTTAACATATACCATTTAAAAATTCCTGTAAATGTTCAATATAATTTTTAGTTATATTGTAGCAATATTTGCATTCTTAGAAATTAATATTTTCCCCTTTTGTAATTGTCATCGTGTCTAAACCTGCACATCTAGAACTCACAAGCTCCATATTTGATTTTCCCAACTTGTACTGGGCTTCATTATCAAAAGGCCACTGTAGGTCTCAAAACTGTTGTAATCTCACATTTCATTTTAGGGCTAAGTTTCAGAACATAGTCTACAAGGGCTCTAATTGAAGAAATCCAAAGTAAAGGCCTACTGGTCAGGTTCAAAAGCAAGAACAATAAATATTTGGATGTTTTAATAGGAATATATTTTACTCTAATCACATAATTTTGGCCAAAAAAATTGTTTTGTATTAACTTGAGAGAAATGGTTCAAGTCTGAAGAAAACGATAAGGAAGCTTTTTCCTAACATAACCCTCACTCGTTTGTGCACACTGAGTTTGTAATGGAGTATAGAGGTCTTCTGAATAAGAAAAACTAAGTTTGAATTATTGCTCATTTAAGAAACTTTTCTACTATTATTTAATTGCGTTTTAGTAAATCATAAACACCTGACTCAAAGGCTTTTATTTGTAATTACAGTATGCCATGAGTTTTAGAGTATTTTAGGTTTTAAAAACCAAACAGGCACCTCTTGTGCTGCTCCAAAGTACTTCCAAATGATACTTTTCAGCATTACTGTAACCTTTACAGAAACAAAATTTCAAAGCCCAGTGTTCTTAACTGATCTATCATGTATTTTTCATGAAGGAACTGAAAGAGGAAAAGGTGCTTATCTGATCTATACTAACTGCACCCACGTTACAGTGCTTGTGGTTTATCAACAGTTGTCTAAAAGCAGAAATTGAAATAATATCAACACTAGTTAAGTCTGCTTACCAATTAATTTCACTCTGAATCAAAATGGGTTGCTTAAGAAAGAAAACGTCGCTTTAGGAAAGAAACTGAGCATTTCTTTGGATGAACTATCAGTCTGCAACGGCAAAACAAGTCCAACTCTCTCAGTAAGTTTACTCCCTTGTTTGGCTCTTTCAGAAGAGCTGTAACTCCTTCAGCAAATAAGAAACTGTTTAGGGCATTGCTTTCTAGATTGATGACAGAGGTTCCTGTAAAGAACTAAAGATGAGTTTTGGTCAATCATATTTATTGAGCGCTTACCATGGGCAGAGCACTACTGTACAAAGTGCTGGGGAAAATACAACATAACAAACAGACATATTCTCTGCCCACAATGAACTTACAGCCTGGAGGGGAGACAGTAATATAAATATATTACAGTTATGAACATAAGAGCTGTGGGACTGGGAGCGGGGATTAATAAAAGGGGCAAGTCAAGGTAACTGACTGACTGATTAACTTTTCAGAACTGAACACAGAAACAGATTCTAGGGCTAGTGGCCCAGGTCAGTGCCATCTGAACTCTCTCACCACCCCCTCCTTCCCCCCCCTTCCCCCCCGCCCCAAGCCTGTAGTGTTCCCCCAGAGGCAAGGAAGGTAGGGGTGCAGCAAATTGCAGAGTTTACTGTGTGGTCTTCGCTCCCATTAGCCAGCTACACCTCAATAAATACCATTATTACAAGGGTCACGGTGTGAGATGGATGACACTTGAAAGCCTAAGGGTGCGAACTTTTGAAAAAGTTTTTACTGCAGACAGGCTACAACCCCATCTGTGTTGACTAGATCATTATCATCATCATCAATCGTATTTATTGAGCGCTTACTATGTGCAGAGCACTGTACTAAGCGCTTGGGAAGTACAAATTGGCAACATACAGAGACAGTCCCTACCCAACAATGGGCTCACAGTCTAAAAGGGGGCGACAGAGAACAAAACCAAACATACTAACAAAATAAAATAGAATAGATATGTACAAGTAAAATGAATAAATAGAGTAATAAATATGTACAAACATATATACATATATACAGGTGCTGTGGGGAAGGGAAGGAGGTAAGATGGGGTGGATGGAGGGGGGACGAGGGGGAGAGGAAGGAAGGGGCTCAGTCTGGGAAGGCCTCGTGTAAGAGGTGAGCTCTCAGCAGGGCCTTGAAGGGAGGAAGAGAGCTAGATTGGCGGATGGGCAGAGGGAGGGCATTCCAGGCCCTGATCTTCTCCACTTGAACTGTTGTCTACTTCAATTTCAGAAGAGAGAAAGAAAGGTTGAACCTCTAACTTCGATCTCCAGTTCCCCTGATGTCAGAAATCTGGTGGAGGGGTGACCCTGAGGCAGAGCCACAGATTGTGAGAGCTATGAAATGATCCAGGCTCGAGGCCTGGGCCCCAGCTCATATCCCATTGTGATCTAGTGGAGAGGTGCCTTGCTGCTATACATTCACAAGCATCTCCCGGTGGTCAGTCAGTCAGTGGTATTTACTGAGTGCTTAGTGTGTGCAGAGCACTGTACTAAACACTTCAGAGAGGACAATGAAACAATACAACAGACACATTCCCTGCCCACCGCGAGCTTGAAGTCTACAGCGGGAGACAGGCATTAATATAAACAAATAAGTTACAGATAAGTACATAAGTGCTGAGGGCCTGGGAGGGAGGATAAATAAAGGGAGCAAGTCAATCAATCAATTTTATTTATTGAGCGCTTACTGTGTGCAAAGCACTGTACTAAGCGCTTGGGAAGTACAAGTTGGCAACATATAGAGACAGTCCCTAACCAGTGGGCTCACAGTCTAAAAGAATAATAATAATGGTATTTGTTAAGCACTTACTATGTGCCAAGCACTGTTCTAAGTGCTGGGGGGGCTACAAGGTGATCAAGGTTGTCCCACGTGGAGCTCACAGTCTTAGTCCCCATTTTACAGATGAGGGAGCTGAGGCCCAGGAAGTGAAGTGACTTGCCCAAGGTCACACAGCTGACAGTGTTCCGCACACAGCAGGCGCTCAGTCCATAGGACTGGCCGACCGCAGGGCAATGCAGAAGGGAGTAGAAGAGAAGGAAAGGAGGACTTAGTCAGGGAAGGCCACTTGGAAAAGAAGTGCCTTCAATAAGGCTTTGAAGGGAGGAAGAGTCATTGTCGGAAATTAGAAAGACGGCATTCCAGGATTGAGGCAGGACGTGGGCGGAAAGGCCTGCGGATTGAGGTAGAGTGAGAAGATTAGCATTAAAGGAGAAGAGTGTGTGGGCTGGGTTGTAGCAGGAGGGTAGCAAGGTGAAGTTGGAGGTAGCAAGGTGATTAAGTACTTTAAAGGCAATGGTAAGGAGTTTCTGTCTGATGTGGAGGTGGACTGCAACCACTGGGGGTTCTTGAGGACTGGGAAAATGTCCTTAACGTTTTGTAGAAAGGTGATCTGGGGAGCAGAGCAAAGTATGGACTGGAGTGGGGGAGAAATAGGAGGCTGGGAGGTCAGCAAGGAGATTGATACAGTAATCAAGGCAGGATAGGATAAGCAATTGTATTACCATGGTAGCAGTATGGACGGAGAGAGAAGGATGGATTTTAGCAATATTGTAAAGGTAGAACTGACAGGATTTAGTGATGGACTGAATATGTGGGTTTGAATTATGGAGAGAGGAGTCTAGGATAAAGCCAAGATTATGGGCTTGTAGACAGAGAGGATGGTGGTGCCATCTACAGTGATGGGAAGAACAGGGTTTGGGTGGGAAGATAAGGAGTTCTGTTTTAGACATGTTAAGTTTGAGGTGATGGCAGGACATCCAAGTAAAGATGTCCTGAAGGCAGGAGGAAATGCAAGATTGCAGAGAGGGAGACAGAACAGAGCTGGAGATACAGATTTGGGAATCAACAGCATAGAAGTGGTAGTTGAAGCCCTAGGAGCGAATGACTTCTCCAAGGGAGTGGGTGTAGGTGGAGAATAGAAGGGGACCCAGAACTGAACCAACACAGACTCCCCTCCCCTCAGCCCCGCAAGATAGGGGGTGGGAGGCATAGGAAAAGCCCACAAAAGAGACTGATAATGAGCAGCCTGAGAGATAGGAGGAGAACCAGGGGAGGACAGTGTCAGTGGAGCAGAGGTTGGATAATGTTTCCAGGAGAAGGGAATGGTTAAAAGTGTCCAAGGCAGCTGAGAGGTGGAGGAGGATTAGGATGGAGTAGAGGCCGTTGGATTTATCATCAAGAAGGAGCTCATTGGTGACCTTTGAGAGGGCAGTTTCTGTGGAGTGAAGGGGACGGGCTAGATTGGAGGGGGTCAAGGAAGTAGAGGAACTTGAGACACTAAGTGTAGACAACTCACTCTAAGAATTTGGAAAAGAATGGTAGGAGGGAGATGGGGCGATAACTGGAGGGGGTCATGGGGTCAATTCCTTGAGGGCAGGGATCATGTCTTCTTACTAAGCACTCTCCCAAATGCTTAGTACATACCATACTCTCCACACAGTAAGCACTCAGTAAATGCCATTGATGGAAAGAATATGGTCCTGGGAGTCAGAGGACCTGGGTTCTGATCCTGGCTCTGCCACTTGCCTGTTGTGTGACCTTGGGCAGGTAACTTCCCTATGACTCAGTTTTCTCATCTGTAAAATGGAAATCCAGTAACTGCACTCCCTCCTATATTGTTTCTGATCTGACTATCTGAACAGTGCTTGGCACCTGGTAAATGCTTAACAAAATGCCTTTTGTTATTATTGACAGCCTCACAGCAGAAAGGAGTTGAGAGGCTTTTTATTCAAATAAATACTAAGATATTTTTCAAAAGTCACAGACAGCTTAGCAGTACATTGTGGGACATCAACAAACAGTAGGTAAATGGTTGTTTTTCAGAAATCTCAAGAAATTCAAATATTGAGTCCAATTCTCCCAGCATCTAAGCCCCCTCCCTCTAAGAGGAACCTTAGCTCTTTCTGTCCTTTGCTCTCACCAGATGTTCCTGATGTTTACCTTCCTCTTTAACCACCGCCCCCCAGCCCCCCAAACACACCATCTCTTGCCCCTAATGACCTGGCCACCTACTTCATTGGGAAAATTGAAACTATCAGGTGGGATTTCCTTAAAATCTCTCCTGCTCCTACCCCTTCAACTCTCCCATCTTTCCTAGCAGTGCCTCAAGGAGATCTCCTGCCTCCTCTCAATCCACCTCCTCCACCTGCACATCCGATCCCATTCCTTCACGCCTTACCAATACACTTGCTCCCCTCCCTTCTTCCCTCTCTGCCCTCCATCTTCAATTGTTGGTGCTCTTCCCCACTGCTTTCAAACATGCCCATGTCTCCCCTACCTAAAAAAAAAAAAAAAAAAAATAGGGAATAGGGATAGCAACTACCAACTCTTATGGTGTGCTTTCTCTTGGCAGTTGGTACAGTGCTATCACACAGTAAGCAGTCAATAAAAAAACTAAAAAATATATAAACTATAAAGCTGATGTGATGCCCCACTTTCTATATGGCTGTGAACCTGGGCCTAGTACAGCAGGTGGTTTTCAAAGCCCACCCATTCATTCCTTCATTCAATCAATCGTATTTATTGAGCACTTACTGTGTGCAGAGAACTGTACTAAGCACTTGAACCATGAACCATCCTCAGCATCACCTGGCACATTCTAGAGCACAGTCAACTGATGGCTTTGAGAAAATGCCCCCAATAATCATAATAATAATTGTGGTATTTGTTCAGTATTTACTATGTGCCCAGCATTCTACTAGGCACTGCAGTGGATACAAGCAAATCACGTTGGACACAGTCCCTGTCCCACCTGGGGCTCACAGTCTCAATCCCCATTTTGCCAATGGGGTAACTGAGGCACAGAAAAGTGAAGTGACTTGCCCAAGGCCACAAAGCAGACAAGAGGAAGAAATGGGATTAGGAACCCTGATCTTCTAATTCCCAGGCCTGGGATCTATTCTCTACGCCATTCCACTTCTACAGTTCTGCTGCACCAGACACAAAATGAGAGTAGATAATAGCAGAACACCCAACTGACTCTTCATGGGAATTGAAACAGGCACCTGAAAAATGGGGTGTCAGAATACAGACCTTAAAAACACAGTGAAGGACAATCTCACTCATTCAGTCATTTATTGAGCGCTTAACGTGTGCAGAGCACTGTACTACTTGGGAAAGTACCACATAATAAAGACACATTCCCTCCCCACGATGAGCTTACAGACATTAATATAAATTACAGATATGTACACAAGTACTGTGGGGCTGGGAGGGGGATGACTTCAATGAGCCAGATAGAGCACGCAGTGGGAGAAGTGGAAAGGAGGGCTTAGTCAGGGAAGGTTTCTTTCATTCAATCGTATTTATTCAGCATTTACTGTGTGCAGAGCCCCGTACTAAGCGCTTGGGAAGTACAAGTCGGCAACATATAGAGACAGTCCCTACCCAACAATGGGCTCACAGTCTAGAAGGGGAAGACAGACAACTTGGAAGAGATGTGCCTTTGATAAGGCTTTGAAAGGAGGAGGGAAAATAAATGTGACAAATTTGAGGAGGGAAGGCGTTCCTGGACAGAAGCAGGACTTGGGCAAGAGGTTAGCGGTGAGATAGAAGAAATTGAGGTACAATGAGAGCGTTAACATTAACGGAGTGATATGTGTGGGCTGAGTTATAGTAGGAGAGCAGAGAGATGAGGTAAGAGGGAGCAATGTGATGGAGTGCTTTAAAGCCAATGGTGAGGAGTTTCTGTTGGATGCGGAGGTGGATGGGCAACCACTGGAGTTTCTTGTGGAGGGGAGAAACATGGCCTGAATATTTTTGTAGAAAAATGGTCCGGGCAGCAGATTGAAGTCTCAAACAGTGGACACAGAGATGTTTGGGAGAGCACTGCAACAGATAGTCTATGTAACTCCAAGCTTCACAGACATCAAGATTCCAAGAGGCAACCTTTAAACCATGGACAGGGACTATACGGGACTAAACCAAGAATGCAGCAAGCAGCTTTGCTTGCAAACTATGTGAGAGGGAGTGTCAATCACACATGTCTTCTCAGCCACATTCATAAAAAAGGATATAGTTTCACTGTCAATAGCATCATTTTCAAAAATGAGGGGCGGCTAGATATACTCGTCTCTCCTATGAATCAACAACTCATCATGGCAGGAGAGTTTGCGTACGCTGATGAAGCTTAGAGCTACGCCATACAGAGCTTCCCATAATGAAAAGGTCTAAGCCGAAGCATCAAAGTCAATTCACCTGTGCTGGGCAGCAGCAGCATGGGAAAGGGTCAAAGGCAAATGATCAAGTGACCAAAATGGCGATCAAAGACAACGGCAGAGACTCGGGTTTATACTGCATAGAAGGCAGTAAATAACAATAATAATAATATAATAACAATGATGGCATTTATTAAGTGCTTACTATGTGCAAAGCACTATTCTAAGCACTGGGGAGGTTACAAGGTGATAAGGTTATCCCACGGGGGACACACAGTCTTAATCCCCATTTTACAGATGAGGTAACTGAGGCCCAGAGAAGTTAAGTGACTTTCCCAAAGTCACACAGCTGACAATTGGCAGAGCCGGGATTTGAACCCATGACCTCTGACTCCAAAGCCCAGGCTCTTTCCATTGAGCCAGGCTGCTTCTCATAAATGGTAAATGGTAAACCACTTTCGTATCTTTACCAAGAAAACTCTATGGATAAACATACCAGAATGACTTTATAACAGAAGATGAAATGATCTGAAGAGGGTGTGTCCATAGAGTCACTACGGGTCACAAGCGACTCAAAGGCATTTGAAGAAAAAGATATACTCATGCACTCAGGTGGAGACACCTCTAGAATGTAAGTTTGTTGTGGGCAGGAAATGTGTCTGTGACATTGCTATATTTGTACTCTCTCAAGCGCTTTGTACAGTGCTCTGCACACAATAAGCACTCGATAAATACATGCAGCATCTCCGCAGTGAAATGGCCCCAGGTCTACAACAAGGAGGAAAAGGTTAGAAAACACGACTTGCTGGAAAGAGCATGGAACTTGGAGTCAGGAGACACAGAACTGCCTGCTCTTTGACCTGGGGAAGGTCACTTTATTTCATTTCCTCATTTATAAAATGTAAATAATATACTCATTCTCCCTTCCTTAAACTGTGAGCCCCATGTGGGGCAAGGACTGTGCTGCTTCTGCTTATCTGGAATCTACCCCAGCATCTAAACACAGTGGTCCACAGTAAGCCCATAATCACTTAATAA
The DNA here is from genome assembly GCF_015852505.1 of Tachyglossus aculeatus. Taxonomy (NCBI): domain Eukaryota; kingdom Metazoa; phylum Chordata; class Mammalia; order Monotremata; family Tachyglossidae; genus Tachyglossus; species Tachyglossus aculeatus. Next base: position 65,376,420 of record NC_052069.1, on the reverse strand, counting down.
ATACCTCTGCTGTCATTATTAAAAACAAGAATGGCTAGCCTAATGGAAGGAGGACGGGCCTGAACGAATGAATTCAATAAATATGTTTGAATGAGTGAGTCAGAAGACCTTTCATTCGTTCATTCACTTAATCATATTTATTGATCACTTACTGTTTACAAAGCACTGCATTACGTGCTTGGGAGGGTACAATACAACAATAAACAGTCACATTCCCTGCCCCCAATGAGCTTACAGTCTAGCTGGGGGTGGGAGGAGGAGACAGAGACAGACATCAATATACATAAATAAATTACAGACATGTACAAAAGTGCTGTGGGCCCAGGAGGTTTCTAATGCCGGCTCCACCTCCTGTCTGCTGTGTGACCTGGGCCAAGTCACTTAACTTCTCTGTGCCTCAGTTCCCTCATTTACAAAATGGGGATTCAACAGCTGTTCTCCCTCCTATTTAGACTGTGAGGTCCACATGTGACCAGATTACCTTGTATCTACACCAGTACTTAGTACGATGCTTGACATCCCCCTTTTAGACTGTGAGCCCACTGTTGGAAAGGGACTGTCTCTATATGTTGCCAACTTGTACTTCCCAAGCACTTAGTACAGTGCTCTGCACACAGTAAGCGCTCAATAAATACAATTGATTGATTGACGTAGTAAGCCTTTAACAAATACCATATTACTATCATTATCATTATTATTATAAGCTGTTTGAATAACCCACAAAGTTCAGTGTTGCGCATACTGTAAAAGCTCAATAAAGACCACTGATGGACTGACCGATTGGATAAGCAGCCGCTGTAAAACCGAGAAATGACTCCACTGAACTAGGAAATATGGGAAATGGTAAGGTGCATAGGGAAAGGCAGAGGGATCAATTTTAAAAAAAGAGGGTAATCTTCCCCAGGTGAGCAAGGGGGGCAATTATGTTTCTGTCCTATGGCCACCATCAGCCTGCCTTGGCTTCACGTAATGGGCACCCAAAAATGACACCAGAGAGAAGCAATTACAGCCGGGACCCCACTGCCAGCACCAAGGGACAGTGTGGAGGGGAGAGAAATGAACTGTTGATGGGCAGTTGCTTTTTGAGCTCGAAGAAGCGGCGTAGCCCAGTGAATGGAGCATGGGCCTGACCTGAGAGTCAGAAGGACCTAGGTTCTAATCCCAGCACTTGCCCTGCTGTGTGACCTTGGGAAAGTCACTTTACTTCTCTGTGCCTCAGTTGTCTCATCTGTAAACAGGAGATTGAGACTGTGAGCCGCACAGGGGCAGAGGCTGTGTCCAACCCGATTCGCTTGAATCCACCTCAGCATTTAGTATAGTGTCTAGTAAGAAGTAAGCGCTTAATAAATACCACAATTACCATGGCTTAGTGGAAAGAGCATGGGCTTGGAAGCCAGAGATCATGGGTTCGAATGCCGGCTGTGCCACTTGTCTGCTGTGTAACCCTGGGCAAGCCACTTAACTTCTCTGTACCTCAGTGACCTCAGCTGTAAAATGGGGATTAAGACTCTAAGCACCACGTGGGACATCCTGATTACCTTGTATCTATCCCAGCGCTTAGAACAGTGCTTGGCAGATAGTAAGCACTTAATAAATATCATAATTATTATTAATAATTATTATTACATAGACTGTGAGCCAAGTGGGACAAAGGCTGTGTCCAACCTAAATAACTGTATATACTCAGTGCTTACAGCAGCTCTTGACAAATGGTAAGCATTAAACAAATTAATAATAGTAAGCTCCCTAAAGGCAAGGACTCTCCCACAGACTTACTGTAATTTGAACACAGTAGGCAGTTAAATATTTGTGAGGATGGCAACTGAATTGAATGTACCTTGCCCAGTTGTCTTTAAGCAAATGGCCGGGGCCGCATTTTATAATTTTATAATTACCAGTTATAATTACTGACAACCGAGCAGAAAGATGTCTCAATTCTCTACATCAGGGGACCCTGCTCTGCCTTCCAGAGGTTCATAAAACATCTTTCAATGTAGCCAATCTTTCAATCGTATCTACCGAGCGCTTACTGTGTGCAGGACAATGAACTAAGTGCTTGGGAGAGTACAACACATCAACATAGCAGACACATCCCCTGTCCACAATGAGCTTACTGCGGCTGGTCTAAGCATGGGGGACCTCGATTCTTGGTAGAATCAGTGGGCTTCCACATTTAAATAACTGGGAAGGGGCTTAATACGAAGGAGAGAAAGTTATACTTTAGATGAACTTTAATCGAGTATTTTCTGATCATGTTGAGGGTTGGTAAATGAGAAGGGAAATAAGCAGGAGAGGGGAGAAGAGGGAAGACAAAACAATGGATTAATTTCTATATGGTAATTTCGATTTCTTCACAAAGCTCTTAAGTGGGTGGAATCCACACAGAAATTCCACCATGCCTTCCTACATTCCCCTCCCGCCTCATCTAGGAACAAGATAAAAATCCTTTCAAAGGAGATTAAGCTCCTTCAAGTCTCCTTCTCAAAGGAGTCTCCTTCTCCAGACTCAAAAAATGCTCCCCTCCAGCTGATTTTTTAAGAACAAAGTGGAAGATAACATTCTGTATGGGAGCGCTGAAAGTGAAAGATGGGAATGAGAGGCAAGATCTACAGGAGTCAAAACAAGACCCAAAATTCCTAGTTCTTTCTCTTTTCCTGGACCAAAGGGGAAATTGGATGATGATGCTACAGTTAGAGTTAGTGAAGCAGAATACCACATACAATCAAGGTTGACCTTATGAAATGAGAATTAAAATGAGGTGTAGAATGTGATTTTAAAGTTAGCCATCTACATGAGATTTCAATATCAGTGACAGATAGTGAATTTCCTGAATGAAATTCAATATAAATCAATTTTTTCCAGACCAAATTTTTGAAATAGTTTGATGCCATATTTTTATGAAATATGTTTGAGAATTTTATGCGAGAAAAGAAAATACCAAGCCATACTGTTTCCCCTCCAAAACATGTTGGCTTCCATGCCTGTTAACAATAACAAATGAGAGACAAAAATCTCCAACATGAAGTTCATCACATCAATTAGGATTTCACTTTTGGCATCTATCGCATCCGCCCTTATGTTTACCAAAATGCACTTATGCTTTCTGTTCCAACATTTGAGACGACACCAAAGACAACAGACACCAAAAAGCAAAACCCAAAAATGGAAAAATAGCAATGCCTACGGGAATGTGATTTAGGTGAGGGATTTAACCCTGAGGCATTACTGAAAACATTAGTAACTGTGTTCAATTTCCACTGCAACTAGCATTTGTTAAATGACAAACTGTTAAACATGAAATGAATTAGGAAGTCAGGATAAGAAACTATAGGGAAAAGCTAATATATATAGATATATAGATAAATATATATCTATATATCTATATTTAGGAAAGTTAAAAATTTCAAGGGATTACCAAAAAGATTCCAAAAATAGTGATATAAAGCCAAACCACTGTCCCCAAATGAGTAATGAATGCATCTTGTGCCTAAGTTACCCATCTTTCTTCCCAAAGGACTCATTTAACTTTTACAAACCTTAAGACTGAACACCGCTTCGCTCACCACAGGCAAAAATGAGGTGAAATGTCACAGCTACCTCACACCACAAGGCACACTATGCAAAAGTTTAGGACAGGAACTGAAAGACAGTATGTCCAGTTAAGCCTGCAAACAAGATGGCAGTAGAGTACAAATGCATAAACTTTAGTTTGGCCAGGCCAATTAAAATAACTTTTGAGGTCGGATGAAGCCATGAAGCTCACTTGGCAGCACGCAAGACACCTTGGGCTTCCTCGTACAACACGGAGAAATGCAAAACATTAATTTTCCCAATGTATAAAACACGCGTCCGTGAAAATCAAACACTAGTTGTATAAAACGTCAACATGCATGAATCAATCAACTGTATTTATTGAGCTGTATGGCCTAGTGGAAAAATGGGCCTAGGAGACAGGGGACCTGGGTTCTAATCCTGACTCTGCCACTTTTTTATGGTATTTGTTAAGTGTTGGCTATGTGCACCAGGCACTGCACTAAGCACTGGGGGGTAAATATAACCTAATCAGGTTGGACTCAATCCATGACCCACATGGGGCTCACAATGTTAAACCCCATTTTACAGATGAAATGACTGAGGTTCAGAGAAATTTAGTGACTTTCCCAAGTTCACACAGGACAGGAGTGGTGGAGCCGTTATTAGAAGCCAGGTCTTTCTGACTTCAGACCCATGCTCTAACCAGTAGGCCACCTGGGTGGCTTCTACCCGGGTGGCCTTGGGCAGGTCACTTTACTTCTTTGTGTCTCAAGTTTTCCTTGACTGGAAAATAGGGATTTAATACCTGTTCTTCCTCCTACTTGGACTGTGAGCACCACGTGGGACAGGGACTGTGTAAGGCCAGATTAACTGGTATCTACCCCTGCACTTGACACATAGTAAGTGCTTAAAAAATACCATAATTAATTGAACACACATTTTTTTAATGGTATTTGCTAAGTGCTTCCTATGTGCCAGGCATCACACTAAGTGGAGCCAGGATTAGAACGCAGATCATCTGACCCCCAGGCCCACACTCTCTCCACTAGACCACACTGCTTCTCAGCTTGGTCTCGTAAGTTGTAATGCTATATACTAACCTTAATGTGCGCTAAGCACTTTTTTTAATCGTATTTGTTAAGGGCTATATGCCAGACACCGTACTAAGCACTAGGGTAGATACAAGCTAATAGGGTTGGACACAGTCCATGTCCCACTTGGGGCTATAAGTCTTATAGTCTTATCATTTTACAGATAAGGTGGCTGAGGCACAGAGAAATTGTGTGACCTTGGGCAAGTCACTTAACAGACAAGTAGCAGAGCCAAGATTAGAATCCAGGTTCTCTGACTCCAGGCCCGTGCTTATTCACTAGGCCACATTAGATACTGTGTGCGGAGCACCGTACTAAGCACTTGGAAGAGTATAGTATGACAGAGTTGGTAGACATATGCCCTGCTCATAAGGAGTGTACAGTCTACAGGGCGAAACAAACATTAGATTAGTGATATGTACATAAGCTCTGTGAGGCTGAGGGTGGGGTGAATAAAGGGTAAAAATCCAGGTGAAAAGAGCAAGGCAGAAGGAAGAGGGAGTAGGGAAATAAGGGCTTAGGAAGGGAAGGCCTTTTGGAGGAGATGTGATTTTAATATGGCTGTGAAAGTTGGGAGAGTGATCATCTGGCACATATGAAGTGGGAGGGAGTTCCAGGCCAGAGGCAGGACAAGGACAAGGGGACGACAGTGAGACAGATGATATCAAGGTGTAGAGTAGGTTGGTGTTAGAGGAGTGAATGAATGGACTGGGTTGTAATAGGAAGTCAGTGAGGTAAGACAGGACACAGTGGGGTGATTAAATGCTTTAAAGCCGATGGTAATGTGTCTCTGACGTGGAGACGTATGGGCAACCTCTGGAGGTTCTCCAGGAATAGGGAAAACATGGACCAAATTTTTTTTTTTTTTAAGAAAAATGATCCGGTCAGCCGAGTCAAGTCTGGACTAGAGTGGGGAGAGGCAGGAGGTCAGCAAAGAGGCTGATACAATAGTCAAAGTGGGATACAATAAGTGCTTGAATCAACACAGTAGCAGTTTGGATGGAGAGGAAAGGGCAGATTTTAGTGAGGTCTTGAAGGTTGAACCGACAGGATTTGGTGACAGATTGAACAGGTGGGTTGAACTAGAGAGATGAGTTGAGGACATGGACAAGGTTACAGGCTTATAAGACAAGGAAAATGGTGGTGATGCCTACAATGATGGGAGTCAGGGGACGAGAGGGAAGATGAGGAGCTCTGTTTTGCAGAGGTTAAGTCTGAGGTGTTGGCAGGACATCCAAGTAGAAATGTCCTGAAGACAGGAAGAAATATGAGACTGCAGAGAAGGAGAGAAATCAGCACTAGCGTTGCAGATTTGGGAATCATCTAGATAGAGACAGTAGTTGAAGCCATGGGAGCAAATAAGTCCTTCAAGGGAGTGGGTCTAGATGGAGAATAGCAGGAGATCCTGAACTCAGCCTTGAGGGATCCCCACGGATAGAGGGTGAGACACAGAGGTGGAGCCCACAAAAGAGACTGAGAATGAGCAGTCAGAGAGACCAGGAGAGGAAAGCATCAGTGATGCCAAAGTTAGATAATGTTTCCAGGAGAAGGGAGTAGTCCAAAGTGTCTATAGGTGCCAAGACGGCGAGGAGGATTAGGCTGGAGAAGTGGCCATTGGTTTTGGTGAGAAGGACAGGGTCAGTCCTGAAGGCAATGTCCTTGCCCAGCAAGTAATAGTCAAAAATTGGGAGAATTCCTGGGAAACATAGCATATCTCTATCATGGGACACCAAATTCTCTTCCATTATTGCAGTCCCACACCATCCCAGAAGAGAAGGCCCGGAGAGTCTCTCAAGGGGCTGTCCAGCCTAAGACTCCTCCCCCAGCAAATGGGCTGGCTCCAATTCCTCTTCAGACACTCCAATCAATTTCAAGCGGAGCATCATCACGGGGATTCCTACTCCAACCAGGATCCCTCTATGTGAATTGAATGTTTGCTCTCTCCAAAATCCACCCTTGTTTTCTAGAATCCTCATTCATTCATTCAATTGTATTTATTGAGAGCTTACTGTGTGCAGAGCACTGTACTAAATGATTGGTAAGTACAGTTCAGCAACAGAGACCATCCCTGCCCACAACGGGATTACAGTCTAAAAGGGGGGAGACAGACATCAAACCAAGTAAACAGGCATCAATTGCATCAATATAAATAGATGGAATTATAGATGTATACACATCAAAACAAGTAAACAGTCATTAATGTAAGTAGAATTATAAATATGCACATACATACATACACAAGTGCTGTGGGACGGGGCCAGGGGAGCTTAGTCTCCAGACCATAAGCTAGTTTGAGCCAAACAGACCACCCCCCTCACCCATTATCATGGTTCCAACCTGGCCCACTCGGGGGACCCTGTTGGTATCCAAGGCCGAAAGGGCCATACCACGGCATGAAAATTTAACTTCCTCCACTCTGCCTACTAGTCCAGCCTTTACTCATGAACCCCTAATTGCGCTAAGGGCAGAATGAGTATATAAACACCATGGCGTGGGAAATTTTGAATCACCACCTCATTCAAGACGAGCTAGACAGAGCAAAATAATTGTCCTGCCTGTCTCAACTCCCTCCCAGAAGAGTCTCTCCTCCATAGTCCAGTTGCTACCCATCCTCAAGTTTCTTATATTACCTTTGGTTTTAAAGATGAAGAGAAGCAGCGATGACCAAATCCCCAAACTCTCCTCCCCAGCCCCAAATCGGCTGCCTCAGGGACGGGGAACGAGGAAACCCTCTAGACCGTGAGCTCGTTGTGGGCAGGGAATGCATCTATTTATTGCTGTATCTTACTCTCCCAAGTGCTTTATACAGTGCTGTGCGCACAGTAAGTGCTCAATAAATACAACTGAATGAATGAATGAGCCCGGCAGATCCAAAGGGCAGTCTGGACCTGACGGAAAAAGTCTGAAGTATCTTCGCGGCTCCTGGAACTGAACTCAAGACCAGCTGCTAAGGCTGAGAGGCGCATTCTTACACAGCCAGCATTGGACACCCTTCAAACAGGAAACTCACTCGACTGTGTCGGCCCAGCCAAGGGTTGGAGCTTCAGCAAAGTGGATTTGGCTAGTCTGAATCATGGTTCTGGCGCACACTGCAGAGGCGGGCAGGCGGACCCATCGGGATCGCATCTCTCTCATCTGTTTTTCAGAACTTGTGCCAGTCGAACCCTTCCTGCCACAGCTCTGAGCAGAGCTTACTCCTTTACAGTGTGCCACCCTGAGCTAACGATTGGGAACGGCCCCAGCCCGCTTGTCGGCCATCCCCCAGTTGCTGCTGAATTTGATTTCCAGACCCACGGTAAGCAGCTTTGGACTGTCGCTGCGACCAGTTTAATTACATGGACGCCTCATCGGATCGTTTAAGGGTTACTCTTTGACTCTTGATTTCCTGACTGATCAGACTGGGTTTTCCCCCCCGAAAGTACACTAGGCAGGCTTTAATTTTAGGAAATGAGTAGAAGAAGAATCATCTCCTATCTCCCCCTACACAAACATCTCAAACACTTGAAAACAAAAACAAACAAAAAAGCCTGTCCACACTTTCCTCCAGTAGTTTTCCACTTTATCTCTCACAGGTTAGCCAAATGGTTAACAATGTTCCACGTCTACTGTTTTCTACCTCAGAAAATGGTGAACCTAGGAACAGAGTAGATCAAAAGAAATTGTAAGCAATTTCTTTCCACTGTCCATCTTGGAAGCCTTGAGTTGGAGTTAATGGGGCTCCAATTGCAACTAATAGAAGAAACTGACTTGCTGGATAGCCATAGAAACAAAGGTCCAGAGAGGTAGAAAAGGGGGAATTGAAAAGGATGGTGATTTCCCTTACTAAAAACAATATACTCTATAATGTTATATGACAAATCATTCAGAGACTTAGCACATACTGATATAGAAGTTGCCCAGGTAGACCTCATGTACCCTATAACTCTGTGCCAATAAAAGCATTCACTTTAACAAGAACCTGAGACATTAGCTGCAGAACACTCTACTGACTTGTGTTTTTGTTCTAATTTTGTTTCTGCTTTGGGAAACTACTAACATAAACACAAGCAGCAACAAAGAAAAAAAAACACACCAAAAGAAAAAGAAGACTGTCTGCAAAACAGACAATTCAGGTACCTTCATTCTCTGAAGCATGGCATTTCACCTTCAATACCAAATCAAAGGTCCTTTCCGGGTTTTCCCTGCAAAGAAAAAGAACTCAGTTACATTCATGTGGTAACTTTACATTAACACAGAATTCTAAAAATCTGATGACTGACCTTAAATACGGGCCTACAACTAGTGTTCCTACTAGAGCAGAAATGATCAAACTCCTGTCCTGTGGGTAGTGAAAATGGAGGTGAGAGTTTCCAACCCATCATTCCTCCTTACAGGCTTCCCTACCTTTCTTTGTTTGTCTCCCCCATACGAGTGTAAACTTCTACGGAGAGGAGCAGCATGGCCTAGTGGATACAGCACGGGCCTCGGAGTCAGAAGGACCTGGGTTCTACTCCTGGATCTGTCCATTGTGTGACCCTGGGCAAGTCACTTCACTTCTCTGTGCCTCAGCTACCTTATTTGTAAAACGGGGATTAAGACTGTGAGCCCCAGGTGGGACATGGACTGTGTCCAACCTGATTACACTATCTACACCAGCATTTAGTATGGTGCCTGGCAAATAGTAAATGCTTAATGTCATTATTATTGTTATTATCATCATCATTCTTGGCACAGGACATACTACTTCTTTATCCTATACCTCCCAAGCGCCTAGTACAGTACACTGTATTGAGTGGGCCAGTCAGTCAGTCAATCGTATCTATTGATTTTAGGAGAGTGCACTATAACAATAAACAGGCACATTCCCTGCCCACGATGAGCTTACAGTTTAGAGGGCTCGATAATTAATACTAATAATAATAATAATGGCATTTATTACTCACTATGTGTAAAGCACTGTTCTAAGCGCTGGGGAGGTTACAAGGTGATCAGGTTGTCCCACTGGGAGCTTACAGTCTTACAATTGGCAGAGCCAGGATTTGAACCCATGACCTCTGACTCCAAAGCCTGTGCTCTTTCCTCTGAGCCACGCTGTGTTTAAATATATTTCCTCTCAATCAATGGTCTTTACTGAACCCTTACTGAGCACAAAAAGCTCTGTACTAAGCACTTGGAAGAGTACAATACAACAGAGCTGGCTGACACTTTCCCTACCGAGAGTTTACAGTCTAGAGGGGGACAAAGACATGAAAATTAAATTACTACTATGTACATAAATGTCGTAGAGTTGAGAGTTGGGTGACTATCAGGTGCTTAAAGAGTACAGATCCAAACACAGAGGGATGCAGAAGGGAAGAGTAGGGGAAATGAGGGCCTAGACAGTTAAGACATCTTGGAGAAGATGTGATCTGAATAGCCCTAGAGCTGAGGTCCATTCAGAAGCAAGTGCCAGCTTTAAACTCCTAGTGGTGTTCTTTTTTCGGCAAAACCAAAGGTCTGCCATCAGAAGAGAAATATGAAAGGTGACAAAATGAGTTACTTTAAGACTAACCAGTCTCTCCCAACCTACCCACTAACTTTGACTAAGTTTGAGGCAGACCTTGTGGTATTCGGGAGTGTCACAAAAACCAACCAGTAATAGGTGTCAAACTCATTTCCTCCCTTTTGAAAAATGTCTAGTACTGAGATCTCTTCATTTTATTTTGAAAAGATTTGCTTATTTTTGTTTGTGTTTCTTTCCCACCCTTCAAACTGCAGTGGTTATCTTACATGTTAAATTTAAATAATCAACATGCAAACTGAAAAAGTTTTCCCACGACTACCACACTCCCTTAGAATCAGCTCTTTTAGGCTCCCTAAAAAAGATGAAAACACTCAATAGGGTGCTTAATGGACTTTATTTTTAAAAAATCACATTAATATTTAATATTTATATAATAATAATAATAATAATAGTATTTGTTAAGCGCTTACTATGTGCAAAGCACTGTTCAAAGCTCTGGGGTGATACAAGGTGATCAGATTGTCCCACGTGGGGCTCATAGTCTTACATGTACCCCATTTTACAGGTGAGGTAACTGAGGTACAGAGAAGTGAAGTGACTTGCCCAAAGTCAAGCAGCCGATAAGTGGCAGAGCCGGGATTAGAACCCATGACCTCTGACTGCCACGCCAATGCTCTTTCCACTGCGCCACGCTATTTCTCCGATGTTATTCCATAACATAACGAAGGTGACTGCTCAGATCGATACGGGCTGATGCGGAATTGAATGATGAAGAAAAAAAGAATCCATCTGGGACATATGCCAGCATCTCTGTAAAAGACGTGGGTGGGGAATGTGTGTGCTAATTCTGTTGCACCCTCCCAAGCACTCAGTACAGCGCTCTACACACAGTAAGCTCTTAATGAATAAGCTCTTGAGAAGCAGCGTGGCTCAGTGGAAAGAGCACGGGCTTTGGAGTCAGAGGTGATGGGTTCAAACACCGGCTCCGCCAACTGTCAGCTGTGTGACTTTGAGCAAGTCACTTAACTTCTCTGGGCCTCAGTTACCTCCTCTGTAAAATAGGGATTAAAACTGTGAGCCCCCTGTGGGACAACCTGATCACCTTGTAACCTCCCCAGTGCTTAGAACAATGCTTTGCACATAGTAAGTGCTTAACAAATACCATCATCATCATTATTATTATTATTATTAATAAATACTATTGATCGATTGACTCAAACCATTTGGGCTCGATTGCTGGAAGGGCCCAGAGGGCGTCCTAGTGGCTACCCAGGAGCAGGCAGAGATGTTTGCAGTGGTAGGGGAAGGGGCAGGGTGGAGGGGCAGAGGCAGGGTAGAGGGGCAGGGGCAGGGTAGAGGGGCAGGGGCAGGGGCAGGAGAAGGGGCAGGGTGGAGGGGCAGGAGCAGGGGCAGGGTGGAGGGGCAGGAGCAGGGGCAGGGTGGAGGGGCAGGAGCAGGGGCAGGAGAAGGGGCAGGGTGGAGGGGCAGGAGCAGGGGCAGGGTGGAGGGGCAGGAGCAGGGGCAGGGTGGAGGGGCAGGGGCAGGGTGGAGGGGCAGGAGCAGGGGCAGGGTGGAGGGGCAGGAGCAGGGGCAGGGTGGAGGGCAGGGGCAGGGTGGAGGGGCAGGAGCAGAGACAGGGTGGAGGGGCAGGAGCAGAGACAGGGTGGAGGGGCAGGAGCAGAGACAGGGTGGAGGGGCAGGAGCAGAGACAGGGTGGAGGGCAGGGGTAGGGGGGAGGGCAGGAGCTGGGGCAGGGTGGAGGGCAGGAGCTGGGGCAGGGTGGAGGGCAGGAACAGGGGCAGGATGGAGGGCAGGAGCTGGGGCAGGGTGGAGGGCAGGAGCTGGGGCAGGGTGGAGGGCAGGAGCTGGGGCAGGGTGGAGGGCAGGAACAGGGGCAGGGGGGAGGGCAGGAACAGGGGCAGGGGGGAGGGCAGGAACAGGGGCAGGGGGGAGGGCAGGAGCAAGGAAAAGGGGTCAGCGGGAGGGCAGGGTCAGGGGAAAGGGCAGAGGCAGGGGGCAGGGCAGGTGCGGGAGGAGGGCTATGGTCAGGGAGCGGAAGGTGGGAATGGAGCGTGCGAATGTCAGAGGAGGGGCCAGGAGCGGTGCCATGGTGTCGCCCGGGCTGGAAGCCCTGGGCCCGGCCGCCGAGAGTGGCCCAGCCTGCCCGGGCCCGGGGGCACCAGGCCAACCCAACGGGGCCGGGCACGGGCAGGGGCAGGGACAGGGGCAGGGAGAGGACTGGGCCCGTGCGGTCTCTGGCCCTGCAGGCCGCGGACGGAGGCCTAACTCGGCCCGGCCCAAGCCCAGCTCCGGGTGGGGGGCGCCTGCCAGCCAGCCTGCCTGCCAGCCTGCCAGCCTGTCCCAGCCCCAGGCCCCCGCACTCACTTGGTCCTGCAGTCCATGGTGGCATGCCGGGCGGGGGTCGCGGGTGGGCGGCCTCCCCCTCCTCCGTCCGTCCGTCCGTCCGTCCGTGTCAGCTGCGGGAGGGCGACGACAGCCCGCTCCCCGCCGGCATCGCCCCCCACCCACACCCCCTCCGACCCCCGGCCGCGATCTCGGGGCCTGCCTGCCGGACCGGACCGGGCTGTGTCGTCCTGTCCTGTCCCTCCTCCTCCTCCTCCTCCCTCCTCCCTCCTCCACCTTCTGCAAACCAGGAAGTGCGGCGGGAAAGGACCGGAGCCCCGACAACGCCACCAACGCCGCCGAGGGGAGGGGAGGGGACGGGATGGGATGGGATGGGAGAGGGAAGGGGAGGGGAGGGCACCGGACCCACCGGCCCAGCCGGGGACTCTCGGCGGAGGGTGTCAGTGGGCCAGGCAGGCTGTCTGGGAGTCTCTGGGCCTGGCTGGGAGGCTATCGGACTGTCTGTGTGTGTGTGTGTGTGTTTGGGTCTGTCTGTGAGTGTGTCTGCGTGTTTGGGTCTGAGTGTCAGAGTGTTTGTGTCAGAGTGTGTGTCTGTGTGTGTGTGTGTGTGTGTGTGTGTGTGAGTGAGAGTGTGTGTCCCAGAGTGTCTGAGTGTTTGTGTCTGAGTGTCTGTGTGTGTCTGCGTCTCTGAGTGTCTGTGTCGCCGTGTCGTCTCTCTCTGTGTCTCCGTGTCTGAGTGTCAGTGTCTGAGTGTGTATGAGTGTCTGTGTCAGTGTGTGTGAGGAGTGTGTGTGTCAGTGGGTATGAGTGTCTGTGTCAGTGCGTCTGAGTGTCTGTGTCAGAGCGTGTCAGTGTGTCAGAGTGTGTGTGTGTGTGTGTCAGTGCATCTGTGTGTGTCAGAGCGTCTGTGTCAGTGTGTGTGTCAGAGAGTGTGTGTGTGTGTGTCAGAGTGTGTCAGTGTGTGTGTCTCAGTGGGACACACCCCAGTCTCCCAGCAGGGTTTGGGGGCGCCCACAGACCCTGACATCCTAGCCCCCGCAGGCACCGTGCTCCTGCCGCAGGGCATGAGGGACTCCCCACCCCCCACCTGGCCACCCCCGGGAGGCACTCGTTATGCACAGGAAGGTATCTATCTAATAATAATAATAATAATAATAATAATGGCATTTATTAAGCACTATGTGCAAAGCACTGTTCTAAGCGCCGGGGAGGTGACAAGGTGATCAGGTTGTCCCCCGGGGGGCTCGCAGTTTTAATCCCCATTTTACAGATGAGGGAACTGAGGCCCAGAGAAGTGAAGTGACTTGCCCAAAGTCACCCAGCTGACAAGTGGCGGAGCTGGGATTTGAACCCATGACCTCTGACTCCAAAGCCCGGGCTCTTTCCACGGAGCCACGCTGCTTCTCTGTTCTCTATCCGTTCAAGACTCTACTCTCCCAAGCATTTAGTACAGTGCCTTGCACCCAGTGAATGCTCAATAAATAATAATAATAGTGATGGTTTTTGTTAAGCACTATGTGCCAAGCACTGTTCTAATTGCAGGGGTAGATACAAGGTCATCAGGTTGTCCCACGTTGGGGCTCACAGTCTTCATCCCCCTTTCAGAGGAGGTCACTGAGGCACAGAGAAGTGAAGCGACTTGCCCAAAGTCACACAGCAGACAAGTGGCGGAGCCGAGATTAGAACCCACGACCTCTGACTCCCAAGCTGCATCATCCGTTAGCCCCCATGGACCTCCAAGTCAACCACCTCCTGCGGTCTGCCGGAACCCTCCCCGCCCCCACCTCGGATCCGGAAAAGTCAGCCACCAGCCAAGGATTTATTGGATGCCCACGGGGTGCAGAGCCCAGCCACAGAATGGAGGTTTCAAGAATGCAATTTTATGCTGAACATCTCGAGTTTACAGTCCTAAAGGAGACCTGAGGCAGACAAGGATGCATCCAGTCCAATCAGTCAATCGATGGCATTTATTGAGCACGGACTATGTGCAGAGCACTGTACTAAGCGCTTGGGAGAGTACAACACAACAGAATTAGCAGTCACACTCCCCACCCATAATGACGTTACAGCCTCGATCAATACAAATTGACCGTAGTCCTCTAGACTGTAAGCTCGGTGCAGGCAGGGAATGTGGTTACCGACTCTGTTATACTGCACTCGCCCAAGTGCTTAATACAGTGATCTGCACACGGGAAGCACTCAATAAATACGAATGAATGATATGTATATGCACCATAATGATAATGAATTTTGAGTGTACGCTACACTTTTTTCCTGCTTTTGCACTAATTATTCCTTTCTGTCCTCGTAACATTCCTGTGAGGTAGAGGCGGCTATTATTATCCCTGTTTTACAGATGAAAAACCTGAGGCCCAGAGAAGTAATTACAAGAATGAACTGAAGGGAATAAACCCCCTGCCTCCACCTCCTCTTCTGATTTGATTCTTGACCCCCCGCAATCTAGCTTCCATCCCTTTTAGTCCACAGAAACTGTCCCCTCTGATGGTCGATGGCCTTCTTCTTACCAGATCCAATATCTTCTACTTTATCCTGATCATCCTCAATCTCTCAGCAGCCTTCAACCTTGCGGATTACACCTCCTTCTCTTGAAAACATTATTTAACCTTGGCTTCACTAACCTTGTCCAGTCCTGGTTCTCCCCTTATCTCTGGCAGCTCATTCTCGGTCTCTTTCAGGAGCTCTTCCTCTGCCCCTCTGCCCGCCGGCACCAAACTCTGGGTGTCCCTCAAAGCTCAGTTCTGGGTTCCCTTCTATTGTCCATCTACACTCACTCCTTTGGAGAACTCATTTACGCGCACAGCTTCAACTACCATCTCTGTGCGGATGATTCCCAAACCTACCTCTCCAGCCCTGACCTCTTTCCTCCTCTGCAATCTCACATTTCCTCCTGCCTTCAGGACATTTCTACTTGGGTATTCCGCCTCCACCTCAAAGTTAACCTGCTCAAAACAGAATTCCTCATCTTCCGACCCTTTCTTCCTGCTGTCTTTCCCGTCACTTTAGACAACAGCACATCACTCTCTGTCTCACAAGCCCATAACCTTGGCATTATCCTTGATTCGTCTCTCTCTTTCAACCCGCGTATTCAGTCTATCACCAAATCCTGTTGGCTCTACGCCTTCCTCTCCATCCAAAATACTACCACTCTGATCCAAGATCATCTTTGTCACCTCTACCCTTGAGTCTGTTCCCCTTAAGTATTTGATATCCACCCCTTCCCTTGTCCCACAGTACATATCCATTTTATTTTACTTGTACATATTTACTACTCTATTTTGTTAATGATGTGCATATAGCTATAATTCTATTTATTCTGACGGTTTTGACACCCGTCTGCATGTTTTGTTTTGTTGTCTGTCTCCCCCTTCTAGACTGTGAGCCTGTTGTTGGGTAGGGACCGTCACTATATGTTGCCAACTTGTACTTCCCAAGCACTTAGTAGAGTGCTCTGCACACAGTAAGCACTCAATAGATACGATTGATTGATTGAGGGGGAGCTGGGGAAAAAGAGGGCTTGATTAAGGAAGGCCTCTTGGAAGAGATGTGACCTTAATAAAAATTTGAAGATGGGGAGAGTGGTGGTCTGGCATACATGGAGGGAGAGGGAATTCCAGGCTAGAGGGAAGATGTGGGAAAGGGGTCAGCAGTGAGATAGATGAGATGGGGGCACAGGGAGCAGGCTGGTGTTAGGGGAGCAAAGCGTACTGCAAAGTGGGCAGTAGAGAAGCAGTTTGGCTCAGTGGAAAAGAGCCCGGGCTTTGGAGTCAGAGGTCATGGGTTCAAATCCTGGCTCTGCCAATTCTCAGCTGTGTGACTTTGGGCAAGTCACTTAACTTCTCTGGGCCTCAATTCCCTCATCTGTAAAATGGGGATTAAGACTGTGAGCCCCCCGTGGGACACCCTGAACACCTTGTAACCTCCCCAGTGCTTAGAACAGTGCTTTGCACATAGTAAGAGCTTAATAAATGCCATCATTATTATTAGTAGTAGTAGTAGGGGATCAGTGAGGTGAGGCAGGGAGTATGTCTGACCTAATTGACCTGTACCTACCACAGCACTTTGGAAAGTATTTGACACATAGTAAGCGCTTAAATACCATAAAAAAAATAGTAGGGTGAGCCGATTGCTTTAAAACCAAAGGTCAGGAGCTTCTGTTTGATATTTATTGTTGTAGTGTACTCTCCCAAGCGCTTAGCACAGTGCTCTGCACACAGTATGCATTCAATAAATGCAAATGAATGAATGAATGAATGGGCAGCCACTGGAGATTTGTGGGGAGACACGGACTAAATGTTTTTTAAAAAGTGATCTGTGCAGCAGAGTGAAGTATTGACTGGAGTGGGGAGAGACAGGAGGTCAGCAAGAATAGGGTATGTGCTTGGATCAGCATGGTAGCAGTTTGGATGGAGAAGGACGGACAGGTTTTAGCAATTTTGTGAATTTAGAACTGACAGGATTTGGTGACAGACAATATGTAGGTTGGATGAGAGAGATGAATCAAGGTCAACATTAACGTTTATGCAGTTGTGAGATAGGGAGGATAGTGGTATTGCTTACAGTGATGAGAAAGAAGGGGAGGACAGGGCTTGAGTGGGAAGGTGAGACTTTCCGTTTTGGACATATTTAGTTTGAGGTGTCAGTGGGACATCCAGGTAGGGATGTCCTGAAGGCAGGAGGAAATGTGAGACTGCAGAGAAGGAGACAGATCAGGGAAGGAGATGTAGATCTGGGAATCATCCAAATAGAAATAATAGTTGAAGCCATGGGAGCAAGTGTGTTCTCCAATGGAGTGGGTGAAGATGGAGAAAAGAAGGGGATCCAGAACTGAGCCTTGAGGGGGTCCCCACTATCAGTGAGTTGGGGACACAGAAAAAGAGCCCACAAAGAGACTGAGGAGTGGTCAGAGAGATAGGAGAACCAAGAGAGAACCATGTCAGTGAAGCCAATCCCAGCTCCGCCAGTTGTCAGCTGTGTGACTTTGGGCAAGTCACTTCACTTCTCCGGGCCCCAGTTCCCTCATCTGTAAAATGGGGATGAAGACTGTGAGCCCCCCGTGGGACAACCTGATCACCTTGTATCCTCCCGGTGCTTAGAACAGTGCTTTGCACATAGTAAGCGCTTAATAAATGCCATTAAACAAAAAAGGTTGGATGAAGTTTCATGGAGAAGGGGGTAGCCCATAGTGTCAAAGGCCTCCAGGTGGTCGAGGAGGATTAGGATAGAGTAGAGCCACTGAGCATGTCAGATTTGGTGAGAAGGTCATCGATTACCTTAGACAGGGCTGTTTCGGTGTAGTGAAGGGGGCAACTGACATACTACAGTCGAGCCCACAAAAAGAAGCAGTGTGGCTTAGTAGAAAGAGCCCGGGCTTGGGAGTCAGAGGACGTGGGTTCTAATCCCAGTACCGCCACTGTGTGACCTTGGGCCAACCACTTAACTTCTCTATGCCTCAATTACCTCATCTGTGAAATGGAGATTAAGAGTGTGAGCCTTACATGGGACAACCTGATTACCTTGTATCTACCCCAGCACTTAGAACAGTTCTTGGCACATAGTAAGCACTTAAATACCGTAATAATAATAATAATAATATTACTCCACTATTCTTACGCCAACCTTCTCGCCGTACCTCCACTTCATCTATCTTGCCACTGACCCCTCGCTCACTTTTTTCCCCTCAGGTCTAGAACTCCTTCCACCTTCATTTGCAACAGACCACCACTCTCCCCACCTTCATAGCTCTTCTCAAATCATACCTCCTACAAGAGGCCTTCCCTGAATAAACCTTCACTTCCTCTATTTGCCCTCCTTTCTGCATCAATTGCTATATAACAAAATGAATTCTACTTCTAGGCCTAATGCCTAAATCCACACCTAAAAAAAATGTAAAAACATGGGTGTTAGTGAGGTTCTGAAAACAAAATTTTAAATGTCAAGACATTATTTGAATCAGATGGAGGGATAGTCCCTGGAGAAATCTGACTCAAACCAGTCACTCTGAGATCCGGAAACAGGGAGGAAGGAACGACTGCAGTAGATGAGCTCAAGGGTAGAAACCTGAACCACTGGAATTGGGATACTAGAGTATTTGCTTTCACTGGGCCGAAGGTGGGAATTGGAGAAAAACCCCTCTTCCACAGTTTAAACACCCGCTTAATGCTGAGCCCGATCCAGAAAGTCTATTACTCTGCAGAGCCTCTGGGCTTCCTTTGAAGGGAGAAAGATCTGTCCAACTCCTGGATTTCCCTGTGATCATTCTAAGAGCCCTGACGTTTCAAATTTGAACAAAGAGAAGCCACTGTCAATGCTGCTGGTGGAGTAATTCAGAGGTAAAGTGTCCCGTGCCCCTCTCCAGAGACCACACCTCGAACAAGTGTACAGTACAGTGCTCCCCACACAGTAAGCGATCAATACCACTGACGATGATCACTTATGCACTTGGATCCATATGTACTCCTTGAGCACTTGATATTCTCCTCAACCACAGCCCCATAGCATTTATTTACTACCCCTGTACTATCCTATTCCCCCTCTCTGTAATTTATTTTAATGCCCCTCTCTCTTCTGCTACATCATAAGCTTTAGACTGTAAACTCCTTAAGGGAAAGGGTTGTGTATCAAGCACTCAGTACAGTGCTGAGCACACACAGTAAACCCTTAAATACCTTTATTGATTAAATTAACTGATTCGCTGTGTCTCATTCTTATTAGAGAAGCAGCGTGGCTTAGTGGAAAGAACGTGGGCTTGGGAGTCAGAGGTCATAGGTTCTAATCCCAGCTCCATCACTTGTAAGCTGTGTGACTTGGGGCAAGTCACTTCACTTTTCTGGGCCTCAGTTTCCTCATCTGTAAAATGGAGATTAAGACCGTGAGCCCCATGTGGGACAACCTGATGATCTTGTATCCCCCCCCCCCAGTGCTTAGAACAGTGCTTGGCACATAGTAAGTATTTAACAAATACCATCATCATCATTCTTCTCTCTCCCACTGCCAACATCTTGTGCACATCTTCTACGCTGCTGGAACTCCCTCCCCGTTCATATCTGACTGACTACAGCTCTCCTCATTTTCAAAGTCCTTCTGAAATCCCAGCCCTGGTTATTATCTAATCTCCCCAATTTACAACCTCACAACTGCCACTTCAGCACTTCTACACCACAAAAGAATTTAAGTACTTCATCTACAGCCCTGATCTCTCTTCCTTTCTGTAGTCTCACGTTTCCCCCTGCCTTCAAGACATCTCCGCTTGGCTGTCCTCCCATCACCTCAAACAATGTCCTAAACAGAACTTATCTTCCCACCCAAACCCTGTCCTCCCTTTCATTTTCCCATCACTGTAGACGGCACCACCATCTTTCCTGTCTCACAAGCCCTTAACCTCTGCATTGCCCTTGACTCCTCTCTCACTCATTCCTTGTTGACTGCCCAACCTCCTGCCTCTTCCCACTCCAGTCCATATTTCACTCCACTCCCCGGATCATCTTTCTACAGAAACGTTCAGGATACGTCACCCCCTCCTCAAAAATCTCCAGTGGTTGACTATACACCTCCATATCAAACAAAAACTCCTCACCATTGGCTTTAAAGCACTCCATCACCTTGTCTCTCTCCTACAACCCAGTCCACACACCTCACTCTTCCTTTCCAACCAAACTGCTACCGTGTTACTCCACGTACGCATCCTATCCCTCCAGGATTACTGCATCAGCCTCCTTGCTGACCTCCCTGCCTCTTGTCTCTTCCCCACGCCAGTTCATACTTCAATCTGTTGCTCCTTTTTCCTACAAAAGTGTTCAGGCTATGCTTCCCCACTCTTCCTGAAAACTCCCGGGATTGGCCATTTACAACCACAGCAAAAAAAAAAAAAAAAAGCACTGTACTAAGCACTTGGGAGGGTACAATACAACAACAGACATATTCCCTACCCGCAATGAGCTTACTGTATATTCATTCATTCAATCGTACTTATTGAGCACTTACTGTGTGCAGAGCACTGTACTAAGTGCTTGGGAAGTACAGGTTGAGGTCCTGGCACTGAGTAAGCTCTCAATAAATACCACTGATTGATGGATCACCCTCCTCGATGTCCCTTGATACACACCTTCGAACATCTAGAAGATCCAGTGGAAAAAGCATTTCCCTGGGAATAAGGAGGCCTGGGTTTTTCCTGGCTAAAGGGGCCATAGGCCGCCCATTTGCTTTGTCATGCATCACACACACACACACACACACACACACACACACACCCCCAGCATGCTCTCCAGTTGCTCTCCGTGCCCCACCAGAAACATGACTGTCAGGGATGAAAACATGTGAGTGATATTCCACAAACCACTAGCACAATGAATCAATTCCTTTGTCCAGCTTTAATCACCATTTTAAAGATGAGGCAACTGAGGCACAGAGAGGTTAAATAACTTGCCCAAGGTCACCCAGCAGGTATATGGCAGAGCTGGGATTAGAACCCAGGTTCTCTGACTCCAAGGCTTGTGCTCTTTCTATTAGGCCATGCTGCTTCTCCACCGTTTCCTTTCAACTTTATCAGGTAAAGCAACGAGCATGAGTGAAGTTACACAAACCACTAGCACAATGAATAAATTATTTTGCCCATGTTGGAGTTCTGGAAACCTCAGGAATGAGACTCAGCCGTCTTTACTGACAAGAGCTTCCATCAGCCTGCCAAATGCCACCAGAAGATCTTCCAAGGGAAACCTTCCCTGTAGCCCCTTTTTTACTTTGTTGGGTAGGGACCGCCTCTATATGTTGCCGACTTGTACTTCCCAAGTGCTTAGTACAGTGCTCTGCACACAGTAAGCACTCAATAAATCTCCCCCTCCCCATCCCCCCCCACCCTATCTCCTTCCCCTCCCCACAGCACCTGTTTATATGTTTGTACAGATTTATTACTCTACTTATTTTACTTGTACATATTAACTATTCTATTTAGTTTGTGAATGATGTGCATCTAGCTTTACTTTTATTCTGATGACTTGACACCTGTCCACATGTTTTGTTTTGTTCTCTGTCTCCCCCTTCTAGACTGTGAGCCCGCTGTTGGGTAGGGACCGTCTCTATATTCATTCAATCATATTTATTGAGTGCTTACTGTGTGCAAAGCACTGTACTAAGCACTTGAGAAGTACAAGTTGGCAGCATATAGAGACGGTCCCTACCCAACAGTGGGCTCACAGTCTAGAAGGGGGAGACAGAGAACAAAACAAAACATATTAACAAAATAAAGTAGCACAGATATGTACAAGTAAAATAAATGAGTAATAAATGCGTACAAACATATATACAGGTGCTGTGGGGAAGGGAAGGAGGTAAGGTGGGGGGTCCTGTCAGGCTTCACATAGAGAAACAGCTTGGCTCAGTGGAAAGAGCCCGGGCTTTGGAGTCAGAAGTCATGGGTTCAAATCCCAGCTCCACCACTCGTCAGCTGTGTGACTTTGGGCAAGTCACTTCACCTCTCTGGGCCTCAGTTCCCTCATCTGGAAAACGGGGATTAAGACCGTGAGCCCCCCATGGGACAACCTGATCACCCTGTAACCTCCCCAGCACGTAGAACACTGCCTTGCACATAGT
Source organism: Tachyglossus aculeatus (assembly GCF_015852505.1). NCBI lineage: Eukaryota > Metazoa > Chordata > Mammalia > Monotremata > Tachyglossidae > Tachyglossus > Tachyglossus aculeatus. Next base: position 65,354,343 of record NC_052069.1, on the reverse strand, counting down.
AAGTGCTTAATAAATGCCATCATTAAATTCCCCAGCGCTTCGAACAGTGCTCTGCACATATAAGTGCTTAATAAATGCCATTTTGGGGTTTTTTTTCACTTCCCCCTAGGCCGCAGCCTGGCCTGGAGTAGTTTGGCCAAGCCCGACCCGGCCTCCAACCAAGCCTGTGCCCCGCAAAGACTCTCGGGCCTCAATCCGGATTCTGACGCCCAGCCTGTTCGGGTCGGTTCAGTCCGGTTGCCGACTTGTACTTCCCAAGTGCTTAGTACAGTGCTCTGCAAACAGTAAGCGCTCAATAAATACGATTGAATGAATGAATACTTTTGAATGAATTTAGTCCATATTTCTTATGTAAGCTCCTTGAGAGCAGGGATCACTGGGTCTAGCAGCATGGCATATGAGAAGCAGCATGGCATAGTTTGGGGAAGGGATTAACTCTGTTGCTGAATTGTACTTCCCAAGCGCTTAGGAGTTTGAATGAATGAATAAAGCACAGGCCAGGTAGTCAAGAAGGTCATGGGTTCTAATCCCCATTCCTCCACTTGTCTGCTGTGTGACTTTGGGCAAGTCACTTCACTTCTCTGGGCCTCAGCTACTTCATCTGTAAAATGGGGATTGAGACTACAAGCCCCAGGTGGGACAGGAACTGTGTCCAACTCGATTTACTTGTATCCACCTCAGCATTTAGTACAGTACCTGGCAGATAGTAAGTGCTTAACAAATACCACATTTATTATTATTATTACCACCAACTCAGTGGTACGGTATCTTCACAAGCACTTAGTGCAATCGTCTCTACCAACTCTAGTCTACTGAACTCCCTTAAGTGCTTAGTACAATGATCTGCACACAATAAGTCCTCAATAAGCACCATAGATTGACTATTCAATTGAAAAAAGCAGGGAAATGCTAGAGGAAAATGGCCTGTCATGAATGGTACCTTTCCCTTCTCCTATGTCTCTGAATAAATCCTGCTAATCTCTTCTCCACCACATTCCTGTAATTACCTCTTTGGGTCCCAGGTCTCTCAACTGTAAAATAGGGATCATATTCCTTTAACTCTTACAAGATATTCTTTCACATGGAAACTGTAGGAGAGAGAATTAAAACTCCAGGGTTAAATACATCTTCTAGACTGTAAGCCAGGTGTGGGCAAGGATTGTCTCTTTATTGCTGAATTGTACTTTCCAAGTGCATAGTACAGTGCTCCGCACACAGTGAGCGCTCAGTAAATACAATTGAATGAATGAATGAATACATGTCTTGGTTGCTGACACAATTTGTAACTTTGGTCAAGAGATTTAACTTCCATTTTCAGTTCCCTCATCTATATAATGGAATGGTTAATTCCTGACTCACAAAGGTGTGGCACGCTCAGGTGATTCTGAAGGATTTTGTGATCTTTTGAAGAAAAAGAGTTATCCATTCCACAGGCATAGTTCAACATGGTAATTCGTGTGCAGACCAAATTAAGTCTTTCCTAATTAGCCTCATTTTTCCATTAGACGCTTCCAGGCTTCAGAACCTTGGAAATGCTCCGTGAAGTACAAGCCACTTCCTCTACGCATGTGACTGAATTTCTGGAACTTCTCCTTTCATTATTAATTATACCATCACTGTGGTAAATAGAATGGTGCTTTTTGTCCCCACATCAGCATTTTTGATTCTAGGGGAAAGCATTCATAATGTAAAGAAATATTCATTACATTAAAACATCAGCTAGTTTCCCTGCCTTCCAGCTCTACCCTTGAGCTGCCCAGATCACTTCCTTAAAATGCTGTTCAGAGCAGATGACTATCCAGACTACCCACTTTTCTCTTCTCTATGATCTATCCCCTTTTACCTCTTAAAAACATTTGCCCTGATCCTCCTCCCCTCCCTCATGGCCTCTTTCAATGAAGCAGTATGGCTTAGTGGAAAGAGCCAGGGCTTGGGAGTCAGAGGTCATGGATTCTAATCCTGACTCCGCTACTTGTCAGCTGTGACTTTGGGCAAGTCCCTTAACTTCTCTGTGCCTCAGTTACTTCATCTGTCAAATGGGGATTAAGATCCCATGTGGGACAACTTCATTACCTTATATCTCCCCCAGCACTTTAAACAGAGCTTGGAACACGGTAAGTGCTTAACAAATATCATCATTATTATTATTATTTCACTCTCTCTGGACTATAAGCTTGTTGTGGGCAGGGAATGTGTCCATTGTACTCTCCCAAGTGCTTAGTACAATGCTCTGTACACAGTAATCACTCAATAATTACAATTGACTGATGCCTCACTTCTTTTGGAATTCAAAAAGACTCAAGTCTCCCTTATACTTAAAACCCATCTCTCCCCCTTCCAGCCTTTGCACCATCTCTTCACTGTTCATGCATTCAATCATATTTGAGTGCATACTGTGTACATTTCTCTCCCTTCTAGACTGTGAGCCCATTGTTGGGTAGGGACCATCTCTATATGTTGCCAACTTGTACTTCCCAAGCACTTAGTACAGCGCTATGCACACAGTAAGTGCTCAATAAATATTATTGAATGAATGACTACAGAGCACCATAGAAGCTCTTGAAAAGTACAATTCAGCGATAGAGACAATCCCTGCTCTCACCGGGTTTACAGTCTAGAGGTGGGGAGACAGACATCAAATCAAGTAAACAGGCATCAATATAAATAGAGTTTATAGATATATACATATATATACATAAGTACTGGGGGGGCAGGGAGAGGGGAGGGAAGAGCAAAAGAAGGGAATCGAGCTGACATGAAAGGAAGGGGGAGCTGAAGGAAAAGGGGGCTTAATCTGGGAAGGCCTCTTAGAGAAGGTGCACCTTCAATAGGGCTTTGAAGGTGGGCAGGGGGGCGTGGAAGAGAAGAGTGATTTTTTTGGCAGATTTGAGGAGGGAGGGTGTTCCAGGCCTGAGGTAGGACTTGGGCCGGGGTCGATGGCAAGACATGCGAGATTGAGGCCCAGTGAGAAGGTTAGCACCAGAAGAGCAGAGCATGCAGGCTGGGATGTAGAAGGAGAGAAGAGAGTTGAGATAAGAAGAGGAAAGGTGATGGAGAGCTTTGAAGCCAATAGTGAGGAGTTTTGGGTTGACACGGAGGTCGATTGGCAACCACCAGAGGTTTTTGGGGAGGGGGTGACATGCACAGAACATTTCTATAGAAAGATAATCTGGGCAGCAGAGTGAAATATGGACTGAAGTGAGGGGAGGCAGGAGGTTGGGAGGTAGTAATCCAGTTGGGTTAGTATGAGTGATTGTACTAACATGGTAGGGGTTTGGATGGAGAGGAAAGGGCAGATCTTGGTGATGTTGTGAAGGTGAGACCTGCAAAATTTGGTGATGGATTGCGTACGTGGGGTGAATGAGAGAGCGGAGTCAAGGATGACACCAAGGTTGTGGGCTTGTGAGATGGGAAGGATGGTTGTGTTGTCCACAGTGATGGGAAAGTCAGGGAGAGGACAGGGTTTGGGAAGGAAGATAGGGAGCTCTGTCTTGGACAGGTTGAGTTTTAGGTGGTGGGAGGACATCCAGATAGAGATATCCTGAAGGCAGGAAGAGATGCGATTGAATGAATGAATATAATAATAATAATAGTAATAATAATAATAGCATTTATTAAGCATTTACTATGTGCAAAGCACTGTTCTAAGCGCTGGGGAGGTTACAAGGTGATCAGGTTGTCCCACGGAGGGCTCACAGTCTTCATCCCCATTTTACAGGTGAGGTAGCTGAGGCCCAGAGAAGTTAAGTGACTTGCCCAAAGTCACACAGCTGACAAGTGGCAGAGCCAGGATTTGAACCCCTGACCCCTGACTCCAAAGCCCATGTTCTTTCCACTGAGCCATGCTGCTTCTCAATATATTCTCAATATACAATATATTATATTGTATACTAGTATATACTATACTCAGCATCTCATCAGCTCACATGGCTTCAGATAGTCCCTCTAGTTTACTCTCAATTTTTTGTCTTGCTAGCCCCTACTTCATTCATTCATTCTATGATCTCATATTTCTTCCTACCTCTAGGACATCACCACATGGATATTTTGCCACCATCTTAAGCTCAACATGTTAAAAACTGAACACCTCATCTTCAATCCCAAACCAACTTTTTTTATAGTATTTGTTAAGTGCTTATTATGGTCAGGCACTATACTAAGCTCAGGGGTAGATACAAGATAACCAGGTTGGAAAACAGTGTATGTCCCACTAGGGTTTACAGCATTAATCCCCATTTTCAGATGAGGTAACAGCCACAGAGAACTTAAGTGACTTGCCCAAGGTCACATAGCAGGTAAGTGGCAGAGCTGGGATTAGAATCTAGGCTCTCTGACTTCCAAGTCTGTGCTCTTTCCACCAGGCCATGCTGCTTCTCCAGCTCCTCTTTTAACTTAACAATGCTAACATTCTCCCTGTCTCTTAAATCCTCAATCTTGGTATCATCCTTGACTCCTCCCTACCTTCCCCCTCTCATATGTCTCTGAGTAAATCCTGCTAATTTCTTCTCCACCGCATTCCTGTAGTTACCTTTCATTCATTTATTCCATCGTATTTGAGTGCTTACTGTGTGCAGAGCACTGTACTAAGCACTTGGGAAGTACAATTCAGCAACAGAGACAATCCCAGCCCACAGCAGGCTCACAGTCTAGAAGGGGGCCCTGAGTAATTGTCTGTCACAGTTGAAGAGTGAGGGTTTAATATAGTAATTGCTAAAAAAAAAATCACAGTTATTACTGTAACTGTGTGTATACATTTTGGCTGACTGCATCTATATCTGCCTTGAATGTCCTTTTGAATTATAACTCCTTGAGGACAGGGCACTCTGCATTTTTAAAAGATGTTCTCCAACCTGATTTGCTTGTATCCACCTCAATGCTTAGTACAGTGCCTGGAACATATTCATTCATTTATTTGTATTTTTGTATTTATTGAATGCTTACAGTGTGCAGAGCACTGTACTAAGTGCTTGGAAAAATACAACAATAAACAGTGACATTTCCTGCCCATAATGAGTTTACAGTCTCGGGGTGGTGGAGACAGACATCAGTACAAATGAAATTACAGATCTGTACGTAAGTGCTGTGAGGCTGAGTTGGGGAAGATCAAAGGGAGCAAGTCATGGTGATGCAGAAGAGGGTGGGAGATGAGGAAAAGTGAGGCTTAGTCTGAGAAGGCCTCTTGGAGGAGATGCGCCTTCTATAAGGCTTTGAAGAAGGGGAGAATAATTGTCAAATTTGAGGAGTGAGGGTTTAACATAGTAAGTGCTAAAAATATCACAATTATTATTATTATTACTGTAATTGTGTATATACATTTTGGCTAAATGCATCTATGTATGCCTTGAGTGTCCTTCTGAGTTATAAACTCCTTGAGGACAGGATGTACTGCATTTTTAAAATGTTCTCCAAACCTCCATTCCGGGACTCTGCTAGGCACCCTATGGGTATCCATCCTTACTGGATGATTTCCTGGATTGAGTAGTAGAGCTGTGAATTTATAGAAAAGCTTCAAACTGGGGTGATTAGAAATGAATCAGAGAGGTCTCCTGTTGGAGAGGTGATTTCAGAAGAACTTTGGACAGAGAGAATCATCTCCCTCCAATGTATTTCTTATACCCTGCCTTTAGCCCACCCCCTTCAAAATCTGCCAAACCACAGCTCTTCCCATCTTCAAAGCCCTCCTGATTTGCCACCTCCTGCAGAGGCCTGCCTTCATTAAGCTCCACTTTTCCAGATCGTTCAACAACTTCCCTAAGTACTTATATTTATTCACCTTCACCCTTGAGCTTACAGAAAATTTACCCTTTTTATATCCTTTCATATTTCTGCAGTCAGTAGCCATAGTGTTCTTTCTTTTTCCTCTTTCTTTTCCTTCCTTTCTTCCCACTATTTGTGCATTGCTTGTGTCTATCAGTCTCCATTAGATTGTCGGCTCTTCCATACACGTAGTGCAGAGCACTGTACTAAATAGGCACTCAATAAGTACTATTCAATTATATTGCCTTAATTTAAATATTGCATAAAGATATGCCAATGGACAGGGTTACATTTAATAATATGCTCATTTTAACTAGGTAAATTAGTTCATTTAAAATTTTTAACACACCATGAAATTGGTGCCAAAACACTAAAAATCAATTATTCTTTTCAAACCATAGCTAAGACATCTATTCAATCTACCAGAATTTCAACTAATTCCTTTGAAGTTAATTGAGATAGAAATGCCTCATACTTTAATAATGTGTCCTAGTCTTTTCAGAACCTTAACAACACAGTAGCATAGTTCAGCACCTCTCTGGTCCAAATGCCCAAACTAATCAAATGTAGAAATAGTATGACTTTCTGACAATTGGATTGTAAACCTTAATGTAAGAATGCAGACAAAGCTCCAACATGAAATACACAGCCCATCTAAGCCAAAATGAATAGAGCAATTTTACGGAATAAAAGAATTGCTCTTCTGAAAGAATAACTAACAAGAGTTAGGGAACTAGATCTAAAAAAAGGAAATGAGGCAAAGATTGAATGCACAAGTACCTTCTCCACTATTCTAGTTGTATTCAATCCTTTTTCTGACAGTCTATGAATAGGTCCATAATCGTGGCACTACCACAGTTGGGTGTAGATGCAGCATTGCCAACTTTTCATTTTGAGCACGGGGGGTGAACTTGAGGCTAAGCGTTGCAGGTGGGGATTGGATAAGGCAAGACAAAGAGAGTAGGGAGTGGAAAGAAAAGGGGGCAAGAGATATAAAGAGGAGGAGGAAGGGGAAAAAAGAGGGAGAAGAGAGGTAAAGAGGAGGAGAGGGGAAATGAAGGAGAAAGGAAGAGAGAGGACAGTGGGGAGAGAAGGAGATGGGGAGGAGAGGGGTGAGAGAGAGAGAAAAGAAGGTACAGCAGAGGTGGGGCAAGCCACCAAGGCCAGAGAGTGTCCATACCCTTTCCCAGCCTGCCTCTTCCCTTGCCAGTACACTTCTACCATAATAATAATAATGGCATTTATTAAGCACTTACTGTGTGCAAAGCACTGTTCTAAGCACTGGGGAGGTTACAAGGTGATCAGGTTGTCCCACGGGGGGCTCACAGTCTTCATCCCCATTTTACAGATGAGGGAACTGAGACCCAGAGAAGTTAAGCGACTTGCCCAAAGTCACACAGCTGACAATTGGTGGAGCCGGGATTTGAACCCCTGACCTCTGACTCCAAAGCCTGTGCCCTTTCTTCTGAGCCATGCTGCTTCTCCATCGTTAAGTGGCATTGGCAGCTCTGGCTCATCTGATGCATGCCGGGTCATTCCTGAGGGACTTAAACAGTCCTTGCCCAAGCTGTTTGTACAATATGTCACATGAGGACATACTTAGTGTGATTAATGATGGACTTTAATCACTCACTCACTGAGAAGCAGTGTGGCGTAATAGGAAGGGCACAGTCCTGGGAAGTCAATGGGCCTGACTTCTTATCCCAGCTCCTCTACTTCTCTGTTGTGTGACCTGGGGCAAGTCACTTAACTTCTCTTAGCCTCAGTTTCCTCAACTATGAAATTCATTCAATAGTATTTACTGAGCACTTACTGTTTGCAGAGCACTGTACTAAGCACTTGAGGATACAATACCCATTCTCCCTCCTACTTTGAGTCCCACATGGGGCCTGATTATCTTGTGTCTACCCCAGTTCTTGGTACAGTGCTTGACATAGTAAACTCTTAAATATTTCTATTATTATTATTGACTGGACACAATCTGTACAGAGTCCAGTACTGAGGGTTCAGGAGAGCACAATGGTGTAACATGAACCCTGCTTTCAAGGAGCATACACTAATAATAATAATAATGGCATTTATTAGCACTTACAGTGTGCAAAGCACTGTTCTAAGTGCTGGGGAGGTTACAAAGTGATCAGGTTGTCTGCCAGGGGTTCACAGTCTTAATCCCCATTTTACAGATGAGGTAACAGACAGAGAAGTTAAATGACTTGCCCAAAGTCACACAGCTGACAATTGGCAGAGTTGGGATTTGAACCCATGACCTCTGACTCCAAAGCCCAGGCTCTTTCCACTGAGCCATACTGCTTCTCTAAAAGACAAATAAGACTCAGCCCCTAGCCCTCAGGGGGCTCACAGTCAAAAATGAAGGGTGGAAGGCTGAGGACAGGCACCTGAGAAAAGACAAAATAACAGAAGTACACAAGGATAATAAACACTATAAGAGCTCAAGAACGCTGCAGTTGAAGGATTAATTTTCAGGCTCCTCATGCCTCATGCTGGGCTGTCCAGAGTCCAGTAGTTATATCAGTTCCCCAATGTTCTCAAATTTGTGGCGACCCTGATTCAGCCTCTCCCAACTCTGCCTTGGCAAGACAGGCTGGGAATGGAGTCTCAGGATGACAAGGGAGACTGATACTACATTATAGGTAGGGAAAAACAGTTGAGTACATAGTTTTTTTATGGTATTTATTTATTAAGCACTTATTATGTGCCAGGTACTATTTTAAACACAGGGGTAGATACAAGCTAATCAGATGGGTCACAGTCCTTGTCCTTTCATGGGGCTCATGGTCTTAATCCTCATTTTACAGATTAGGTAACTGAGGCTCAGAGAAGTTAACTGCCTTGCGAGGCTGCACAATATACAAGTGGTGGATCCGGGATTGGAACCCAGGTCCTTCTGACTCTCAGGCCTGTGCTCTATCCACTAGGCAACACTACTTCTCTATACATCCAAAAGTATAATATGGGGTGTGAGAGGGAGATCTCAAGTGCACAGGTGATGTGGAGCTACCTTGGTAGCTGAAAGGGGAAAAATAAGGTGGGGATTAGAAAGATTAGTCAAAGAAGGCCTTGTGAAGAAGATGTGATTTCAGAAGGACCTGGAAAGACAGAGAGAGAGTGTAATGAGTCTACAGGATGTAAATAAGGAGGGAGTTCCAGGAAGGAGAGAGGATGTGAACAAGACGACAGTGGCAGGAGAGATGAGAGAATAGATTGGTTCAAGAAGAGAAAAGCATATGAGCTCGGGTGTGGTAAGAGGGGAGCAAAGATCAGTAGGAAGGAGAGAGCTGATTGAGTGCCTTGAAGCCTGTGGTCAAGAATTTCTGCTTGATGCAAAGAGGAATGGGCAGCCACTGGGGAGGATCAGGAAGACATGTTCCAGACAATATCTTAGAAAAATGATCCAAGCAGCAGAATGAAGTACGGACTAAAGAGGGGACAGACTAAAGGTAGGGAGATCAGTAAGGAAGCTGAAGCACCAGATGAGTCGGAAAATGGCAAGTGGTTGGATCAATGCAGTGGCACATTAGATGAAAAGGAAGAAGCAGATTCTGTTGATATAAAGGTAAAACAAAACAGGATTTAGTTCTGAGACTGGATATGAGGGCTGAGAGAGAGAGAGAAGCCAGGTTGGTGGCTTGAAAGATAGGGAGAGTGGCAATATTGTCTACAGTGATGAAAAAGGTGGAGAGAGTTGAGTTTTGGACATGTTGCACTTAAGGGGCTGGCAGGACATCTATGTTTAAATGTTCTGGAGACCGGAGGAGATGTGAGATTGCAGGGAGGGAGAGAAGTTAGAGCTAGTGAGGTAGATTTGGGAGAGGTGGTAATTGATATCATGAGAGTGGATAAACTCTCCAAGGGAGTAGAATAGCATAGCCTGGGGAAAGAGCATAAGCATGGGAGTCAGAGGAACTAGTTCTAATCCTGGCTCTGCCACTTGTCTGCTGTGGGACCTTGGGCAAGTCACTTTACTTCTCTGTGCCTCAGTTACCTCATCTGTAAAATGGGGATTGAGACTGCAAGCCCCATGTGGGGCAGGGACTGTGTCCAATCTGATTATCTTGTATTTATCCCAGCACTTAGTACAGTGCCTGGCACAAATTGTTTACCAAATACTATTTTATTTTTTTAAAAAAAATTAGATCAGGTGAAAGTGAGAAGGAGCAGGCAGAATGGTAGGAGAAGACCAGGAGAGGACAGGAGCAGAGAAACCAAGGTTAGATAATGTCTGCAGGAGAAGGTAGACTACAGGGTCAGAGGCAGCCAAGAGACCAGGAGGATTAGGATAGATTAGTGGATTGATTGTGCTCAATAAATACAATTGAATGAATGAATGATTTATTGGAAATCTCAAGGAAGTTACTAGCCTACCCACCCAGTGCTCTTGGAGGATTCCCCAGTGCCTGAAATATCTTCATCATACCCTCAAATTCAATCTCAGAGACTCCCAAATCCTAGTTGATGGGGCCAGGCTACTCTTCCTCTTTATCTTAATGCAAGCTAAAAAGGAAAAACATTTGCACTACAGAAAGGCAGTGGTACATTTGTCTGGCTTCTGCCAAACTCTGTCAAGTGCTCCTGTTCTGTAGGCACTCAGTAAATACCACTGATCAGTCCTATCTTGCCACTTTGTATTTAGAACTGCACCGAAAAATTGATGTGGAATCTATGATTGGTATCACGAACCCACGCAGTACCAACCTTCCTGGACCAGGGGAGCCTCAGCGACACATAGTAGAGTTCAAACCTCACCTCTAAAGAACAAGGTTAATGTGAAAATTTCTTTACTTAGTTTTACCAACACACAAACGAATGACACATGCACACACTCTCACTCACTCCAATAAGGGTCCAGTGGCTGTGATCAAAAGAGCCCATTCTGCCAATGTTTCTTCTTTTTGCTTCCAAGTACTGCTCTCCTGCAGCCTCAATTCTTGCTTTTCTGTGCTTTCTTCTCATACTTCCGTACTGTCTTCAGGTAATTCAAAGCAACTGCGTTTTATCTGCCTTAGGAGTCGCAGCTGTGGCCCTACATAGCAGTCACTGATTGGTCCAGGCCCATTACTGGGTAGAACAGGGAGAGAAAGCCATACCACCCTCCATGGCCTGCCCCCCCTCACCACCACAGGCCAGCAATCAAGCAATCACCTGTCTCAGGTAAAGCCCATCAGCGCCTCCGCAAAGTCTCTTCCTTGTTGTTCAAGGGATCACGAACAGTCTCTAACAAGGCAGCTTGTTGTGGGCTCACCACTTGGTATTTAGAACCGCACTTCAGAGACTTTGCTGGAACCGCTCGGAAAAGTGAATGTGGAATCTGCGATTGGTCCTGGTCTCACAACCATAAAGACAACCGGACACTAAATTTCCCTGAACACTTTCTAGTAGTTACAGTACTATGATTTGACAATAAGTCTCAAAAAGACTGAGGTTATGTTCCGAGGGACACCCAAGACAAGAACAAAGATTTTCATTTATGACAGAAAACTGGAAGGTATCATTGAATTCTTCTTTCTAGGGACTCAAGAGCCCGGAAAAGCAGCCTATACTTTTGGATCGAGATGGAGTGTAGGACCAAAGTAGAATAACTCCCCCAAAGAAACCAAGACCAAAGTAGGATAACTCCCCAAAAGAAACCAAAGATTACAACCTGGGGTTGTGATAATCACTATACAAAGCACTTAAGAAACATACAGAAGTATAAAATGTGATCTCTGTCTTCAGGGAGCTTGCTATCTCTCATGACTTGCCTCACTCTCTTGCTGCCTTGTGGGGATAATAATTATGATAATAGTAATAGTGATAATAATAATGGTATTTGTTAAGCACTTACTATGTGTCATGCACTGTTCTAAGTACTGGGGTAGATATAAATTAATCAGGTTGGATGTGGTCCCCGTCTGTCATAAGATCACAGTCTAAGTAAGGTATTGAATCCCCATTTTATAGAAGAGGAAGCTGAGGCACAGAGAAGTGAAGTAACTTTCCCAAAGTCACACAGCAAGCAACTGACAGAGCTGGGATTAGAAACTCAGGTCCTCTGACTCCCAGGCTGGGCTCTTTCCACTAGGTCATGCTGCTTCCCTGACATAGATTGGCCACCACCCTCACCTCCCTCACTAGATTCCCAATTATGACTTCAAGAACGTTGTGCAGATCCTGTCTCTACATTGTGTGCTCAAGGCAACAACAGAATAATAATAACAATAAAAATAATGGCATTTATTAAGCGCTTACTATGTGCCAAGCACTGTTATAAGTGCTGGGGAGGTTACAGTGTGATCAGGTTGTCCCACGTGGGGTTCACAGTCTTAATCCCCATTTTACAGATGAGGGAACTGAGGCCCAGAGAAGTGAAGTGACTTGCCCAAAGTCACAATAAAATAGAATAGAATAGAATAGAATAGAATAGAATAGAATAGAATAGAAACTCTAAATACACATTTTGCAATTTCCCAGGGGTAAACTCCTTGCCATGTGGCTCAATTGCTCACATGATTTTTGACACCAATAGGCACACATTTCTTTAAACATGTGGGCATGCGTTCATCAGCATGTAGTTAAATGCATGAACTCACAGGGAAGGGTCGATATTCGGGTTAGATCATCATCAATCATATTTATTGAGCGCTTACTATGTGCAGAGCACTGTACTAAGCGCTTGGGAAGTACAAATTGGCAACATATAGAGACAGTCCCTACCCAACAGTGGGCTCACAGTCTAAAAGATGGAGTGTCTTTAGGCAAGTCCCTATTATTGTGTTATAGGCAACTCACTCTAGCAGACTAACAGGCAAATCTACCTCTAAATAATCTAAATATTTCTCAGTCTTTGAGTCACTAACTTAGTTCATGAGCAGAAACCAGGTTCAGGTAGAAGACAAGCTTAATGGCAAATGTCTCATCTAATTGCTGTTGTTATTTGGCCAAGTTCCTTTTCTTTATTAGCTGGGCTCCTCTACAGTCCTGTGAGTTCGATTAGTAGGTAAAACAGGTATCATAAATGATGATTCAGGAAGCAAGCTCTCTGGGGACTTTTTATTTCAGGAATGAGTGACTGTACGGAAGAATGATTTTTCCTGTTAGCCTAGGACTCCAGGAAATTTAATCCAACCTGCATACCACTCCCTATTCACTTTGCAAAAGTATTTTCTTCATAAATCAGAAGAATATCTCTCCTTCAAATTAAGTAATTGGAGGCTAAAATGGCATTATGTTTCAATTCGAATTTATTTACTACCATATGGGAACTCCATCATGACTTTTTTGCATACACCAATAATTTACTAGCAGCAGTAGTACTTTACTATAATGATTCCTTGCATTTTTATAGTTCTTTCTCTGAAAGCCCCATAACAAATGGTTTAGAATTAATACTAACAACATTTATGCAAGGAAGAGGGACTCAGATATTATTATTATCACAGTTTACAGTCAGGAAAACTACAGCTCAGAGAGGTTAATAGCTTGCCTATAGTCTCTCGCTGTGCCCACAGACAAGTCTGGCCTAGAAACTAGATAACCTGATCCTTGGAAATTAGAAGTGAAAAACAAACAAACAAACCAAATAAAGCACAAACCCCAAACTAGTCTATGCTTGTTCCCAGAATTGAGTAGAGTCCACTCCAGTACAGTCCCCCTCTGGACTGTAAGTTCATTGTGGACAGGGAACATGTCTAGCAGCTCTGTTGTATTGAACTCTCCCAAGTGCTTGGTACTGTGCTGGGCACACAGTGAGCGCTCAATAAATACCCATCACCACCAATACAATTGCCTGCTGGAGTGGAGGATGAGGGAGGGAGAATAGATAAACTCATTAATCCCATTCGTCATCCAATTAAAGAACGGCAGGATCATTCAATGCTATTTAGTGAGTGCTTACTTTGTGCAGAGCACTGTAGTAAGCACTTTGGAGAGTACAAGACAATAAAGCTGGTAGACACAATCCCTGCTCACAAGGATTTTACAGTCTAAAGGGACTCCTTTACCAAATCATTTCACTCATACATTCATTCAATCGCATTTATTGAACAGTTATTTGTGTGCAGAGCACTGTATTAAGTGCTTGGGAGAATACAATATAACAATAAACAGACACATTCCCTGCTCACAATAAACATCTATAAAGATGGTTTACTGAAAAGCTTATTGTAGTTCTAGTGAACCCTATTCTCTTTCCTGAAACAAGGCCATTCACCTTATTCTAGAGTTCATTCATTCATTCATTCAATCGTATTTATTGAGCACTTACTGTGTGCAGAACACTATACTAAGCACTTGGGAAGTACAAGTTGGCAACATATAGAGACAGTCCCTACCCTACAATGAGCTCACAGTCTAGAAGGGGAAGACAGACAACAAAACGAAACATGTGGACAGGTGTCAAGTCATCAGAACAAATAGAATTAAAGCTAAATGCACATCATTAACAAAATATATAGAATAGTAAAGATGTAAAAGCAAAATAAATAGAGTAACAAATCTGTACAAACATATAAACAGGTGCTTTGGGGAGGGGAAGGAGGTAGGGCGTGGGGATGGGGAGGAGGAGAAGAAAAGGGGGGCTCAGTCTGGGGAGGCCTCCTGGAGGAGGTGAGCTCTCAGTAGGGCTTTAAAGGGAGGAAGAGAGCTAGTTTGGCGGATGTGCTGAGGGAGGGCATTCCAGACCAGGGGAAGGACGTGGGCTGGGGGTCGACAGTGGAACAGGCAAGAAGGAGGTACAGTGAGGAGGTCAGCGGCAGAGGAGCAGAGGGTGCAGGCTGGGCTGTAGAAGGAAAGAAGGGAGGTGAGGTAGGAGGGGGCAAGGTGATGGACAGCCTTGAAGCTGAGAGTGAGGAGTTTTTGCGTGATGCATAGGTTGACTGGCAGCCACTGGAGATTTTTGAGGAGGGGAGTAACATGCCCTGAGTGTTTCTGCACAAAGATGATCTGGGCAGCAGCGTGAAGTATAGACTGAAGTGGGGAGAGACAGGAGGATGGGAGATCAGAGAGGAGGCTGATGCACTAATCCAGTTGAGATAGGATAAGAGATTGAACCAGCAAGGTAGCAGTTTGGATGGAGAGGAAAGGGTGGATTTTGGCAATGTTGCAGAGATAAGACCGGCAGGTTTTGGTGACGGATTGGATGTGAGGGGTGAACGAGAGAGCGGAGTCAAGGATGACACCAAGGTTGCGGGCTTGTGAGACGGGAAGGATGGTAGTGCCGTCTACAGTGATGGGAAAGTCAGGGAGAGGGCAGGGTTTGGGAGGGAAGATAAGGAGTTCAAGTCTTAGACATATTGAGTTTTAGATGGTGGGCAGACATCCAGATGGAGATGTCCTGAAGGCAGGAGGAGACCCAAGCCTGAAGGGAGGGAGATGTAGATTTGGGTGTCATCAGTATAGAGATGATAGTTGAAGCTGTGGGAGCGAATGAGTTCACCACGGGAGTGAGTGTAGATAGAGAACAGAAGGGGACCAAGTTCTGACCCTTGAGGAACCCCTACAGTAAGGGGATGGAAGGGGGTGGAGGAGCCTGCAAGAGTTCTGTCAAGACAGGATGTCCCCTCCAATCCCACATTTACACCAAGGTCAATTGTTTAATAACTATGGTATTTGTCCCTCAAGAGCTCACAGTCTAGGTAGGAGGGAGAACAGATACTGAATCCCCATTTTGCAGATGAAGGAACTGAGGCACAGAGAAGTGAAGTGACTTGCCCAAGATCACACAGCAGAAAAGTGGCAGAGCTTGAATTAGAACCCAGGTTCTCTGACTCCTAGGCCTGTGCTCTTTCCACTAAGCCACACTGCTTCTCAGCTTGGCCTAATAAATTGTAGAGATATATAAAGGAATATAAATTGTTATATCTAGATATAGAAATCTTATTACACGCTAAGCTCTTTTTTAATGGTATTTGTTAAATGCTTACTATGTGCTTTCATAAGCCCTTAAGGCAGTGCTCTGCACTTAGCACTCAAGAAATGCCACTGATTGATTGATATGTGCCAGGCATTGTACTAAACCCTGGGGTAAATACAAACTAATCACACTGGACACAGTCCTTGTCCCAGATGGGCTCACAGTCCTAATTCCCATTTTACCAATGATATAACTGAGGCACAGAGAAGTTAAGTGACTTGCCCAAGGTCACACAGCAGACAGGTAGGAGAGATAGGATTAGAATCCATATCCTTCTGACTCCCAGGTGTGGGATATTTCCAGTAGGTGGGGTCATTTGAAGGCAAACAGGGTAGATCAATCTCTGTCAACTGCAGATCTCCCAATCTAAATGGAGATAAACAGAGGTAGAGAACAATAGCAGTGAAATACAAAGCAACAATAAAGTACAAGATCAAAGGTGCAAGATAAGGATGTAAACCAAGAGGCCAAACATAGACTCTGGAGGAGGCATTCCATTCCCCAAAGCCTCCAGGCACAGCGTTTGATGACAAAATACTGTGGCTTCTGGAGAGGAACTTGGTCACATGGTTTCTCTGGAAGTCTTATTGTAGGCCAGGTCCACTGGCTTTCTTCATCATCATCATCATCAGTCGTATTTATTGGGCACTTACTGTGTGCAGAGCACTGTACTAAGCGCTTGGGAAGTACAAATTGGCAACACAGAGAGACAGTCCCTACCCAACAGTGGGCTCACACTCTAAAAGGGGGAGACAAAACCAAACATACTACAAAATAAAATAGAATAGATATGTACAAGTAAAATAAATAAATAAATAAATAGAGTAATAAATATGTACAAACATATATACATATATACAGGTGCTGTGGGGAAGGGAAGGAGGTAAGATGGGGGGATGGAGAGGGGGACGAAGGGGAGAGGAAGAAAGGGGCTCAGTCTGGGAAGGCCTCCTGGAGGAGGTGAGCTCTCAGTAGGGCCTTGAAGGGAGGAAGAGAGCTAGCTTCAGCGGTTACTCTTTGTGTTTCTTTGTGTCTCTGCAAATTTAGAAATAATGTGCCTTACTGGAAAGAGCACTGTTCCGGGGGAGTCTGAGGGCCTGGGCTCTAATCCTCAGCTCCACCACTTGTCAACTGTGTGACCTCGGGCAAGTCACTTAACTTCTCTGTACCCCAGTTTCCCCATCTGTAAAATGGGAATTCAATACTTGGTTTCCCTCCTAATAATAATAATGGCATTTGTTAAGCGCTTCCTATATAATAATAATAATGATGGCACTTAAGTGCTTACTATGTGCAAGGAACTGTTCTAAGTGCTGGGGAGGTTACAAGGTGATCAGGTTGTCCCTCGTGGGGCTCACAGTCTTAATCCCCATTTTACAGATGAGGTAACTGAGGCTTAGAGAAGTTAAGTGACTTGCCCAAGGTCACACAGCAGACATGTGGCGGAGCAGGGATTAGAACCCACAACCTCTGACTCCCAAGCCCCTGCTCTTTCCACAGAACCACGCTGCTTCCTACTTAGATTGTGCCCTATTTGGGACCTGGTTACCTCATATCTACCCTAGTGCTGAGTACAGTGCTTGACACATAGTAAGCACTTAACAAATTCCAAATTTATTATTCATTCATTCAATCGTATTTATTGAGCACTTACTGTGTGCAGAGCACTGTACTAAGCGCTTGGAAAGTACAAGTTGGCAACATATAGAGACGGTCCCTACCCAACAACGGCTGAACTGTGCTATGGACTCCTTAACTTCCCATGTTCTCTGTCCACTCCAAGTTCCACTTCCCCTAGGACTCTTCTGTGAATCTCTTCCTCTAACTTCACTCATTCATTCATTCAGTCGTATTTATTGAGCGCTTACTGTGTGCAGAGCACTGGACTAAGCGCTTGGGAAGTACAAGTCTGCAACATATAGAGATGGTCCCTACCCAACAACGGGCTCACAGTCTAGAAGGGGGGACAGACAACAAAACAAAACAAGTAGACAGGTGTCAAAATCATCAGAACAAATAGAATTAAAGCTATATGCACATCATTAACAAAATAAATAGAATAGTAAATATGTACAAGTAAAATAAAGTAATAAATCTGTACAAATATATATATACACAACATATACACCACTTGCCTGCTGTGTGATCTTGGGCAAGTCACTTAACTTCTCTGTGCCCCAGTTTCCCCATCTGTAAAATGGGAATTCAATACCTGGTCTCTCTCCTACTTAGATTGTGCCCTATGTGGGACCTGGTTATCTCGTATCTACCCTAGTGCTTATTACAGTGCCTGACACATAGTAAGCACTTAACGAACTCCACATTTATTATTCCTCTCGTGGGGCTCACAGTCTTAATCCCCATTTTGCAGATGAGGTAACTGAGGCTTAGAGAAGTTAAGTGACTTGCCAAAGGTCACACAGCAGACATGTGGTGGAGCGGGGATTAGAACCCACAACCTCTGACTCTGTGTGCGAAGCACTGTTCTAAGCACTGGGGGATACAAGGTGATCAGGTTGTCCCATGTGGGGCTCACAGTCTTAATCCCCATTTTACAGATGAGGTAATTGAGGCACAGAGAAGTTAAGTGATTTGCCCAAGGTCACACAGCAGACATGTGGAGGAGCTGGGATTAGAACCCACTACTTCTGACTCCCAAGCCCGTGCTATATATATTGTATATATATTTGTACAGATTTATTACTCTTATTTATTTTACTTGTACATATTTTCTATTCTATTTATTTTGTTAATGATCAATCAATCAATCAATCAATCAGTCGTATTTATTGAGCGCTTACTGTGTGCAGAGCACTGTACTAAGCGCTTGGGAAGTACAAGTTGGCAACATATAGAGACAGTCCCTACCCAGCAGTGGGCTCACAGTCTAAAAGGGGGAGACAGAGATCAAAGCCAAACATACTAACAAAATAAAATAAATAAAATAGATATGTACAAGCAAAATAAATAAATAAATAGAGTAATAAATAT
Source organism: Tachyglossus aculeatus (assembly GCF_015852505.1). NCBI lineage: Eukaryota > Metazoa > Chordata > Mammalia > Monotremata > Tachyglossidae > Tachyglossus > Tachyglossus aculeatus. Next base: position 65,335,688 of record NC_052069.1, on the reverse strand, counting down.
GTACAAACATATATACATATATACAGGTGCTGTGGGGAAGGGAAGGAGGTAAGCTGTGCATATTGCTTTAATTCTATTTGTTCTGATGATTTTGACACTTGTCTACATGTTTTGTTTTGTTGTTTGAGCCTGTTGCTGGGTAGGGACTGTCTCTATATGTTGCAGACTTGTACTTTCCAAGCGCTTAGTCCAGTGCTCTGCACACAGTAAGTGCTCAATAAATACGACAGTGAATGAATGAGTGAAGTTAGAGGAAGAGATTCGCAGAAGAGTCCTAGGGGAAGTGGAACTTGGAGTGGACAGGGAACATGGTAAGTTAGGGCCTCCATAGCACAGCTCAGCTTGATGTGGAAGGGTGACATCAAGGATTTGGCCATAGCACTTACTATGGGATGGAAGCCGGATTGGAGGGGGGTTGAGGAGAGAATTGCAGGATCAAGCACTCAGTAAATAGCATTGATTGGTAGATTGATGATTGACTGACCTCTTCACTCTCCCCATCTTCAAAGCCTTACTGGAAAGCACATCTCCTCCAAGAGGGTTTCCCTAAGTCCTCAGTTCCTCTTCTTCCACTTGGCACCACCCTTCCACTTGGATCTGCACCTTTATTCACCCCTACCTCAGTCCCACAGCACCTATATACAAATCTATAATTAATTTATTTATATTTATGTCTCTGTCCCCCTCTAGTCTGTAAGCTCACTGTGGGCAGGGAACATGTCTAGCCACTCTTTAAATAATAATAATGATGGCATTTATTAAGCACTTACTATGGGCAAAGCACTGTTCGAAGTGCTGGGGAGGTTACAAGGTGATCAGGTTGTCCCTCATGGGGCTCACAGTCAGTCCCCATTTTACAGATGAGGTAACTGAGGCACAGAGAGGTTAAGTGACTTGCCCAAAGTCACACAGCTGACAATTGGCTGAGCTGGAATTTGAACCCATGACCTCTGACTCCAAAGCCCGTGCTCTTTCCACTAAGCCACGCTGCTTCTCTTTTGTACTGTACTCTCCCGAGCACTAAATACAGTGCTCTGCAGACAGTAAGCACTCATTAAATATGATTGATGGATTTTTCAGCAGGAGAATAATAATAATAACAATAATAATAATAATAATAATAATAATTATGACATTTGTGAAGCACTTACTATGTGCCAAGCACTGTTCTAAGCGCTGGGGTAGATACAAGGTAATCAAGTTGTCCCACATGGGGCTCACAATCTTAATCTCCATTTTACAGATGAGGTAACAGGCACAGAGAAGACAAGTGACTCTCCCAAAGTCACACAGCTGACAAGTGGCAGAGCTGGGATTAGAACCCACGACTTCTGACTCCCAAGCCCATGCTTTTTCCACTAAGCTTCAGAATTCAGCAGTGCCCTTAGCAAGAAGGCTCTTTTTCTGCACTGACCTGTTGCTGTCCCAGGTAGAGACACCATCTGAGTAAATATACCTGGGTGTGTGTTAGCATGCACCAGGAATGCCAGTCTTGCTGGTCTACCTTTCTTTCTGTCTCTTTCTATATCTCCCCCAAACCTATTTCTGTTCCATTGCCCCCTTCCTCACTCAGGAAGACGCTTCTTTAGAAGCATCCACCCTTTCTCCATCTTCTGCCCATCTTTACACTCTAGAAAATTTGTCTACTTTAGCATCGTTGTCTATCTCGAATGGGTGTAGGGAGGCCAGGAAAGCATGCTAAGATAACCGAGGCCAGGAGAAGATCGATTTGGAAACCAGAAGAGATCAGAACTTCTTCTAAATCGGAGTATATGCACATCTTTTTGGAAACCAGACTAGATCGGAACTCCTTCTAAACCGGAGCAGGAACAAAGAGGGGGTTAGGCTGGCCTGTTAATCGAAGGATTGGATTTCATGTGTGCCAACCAGAAAAACTGGGAGGAAGGAGTTTTGCCTGATCTCTAGACTGTAAACCCATTATGAGCTGAGAACATGTCTGCTAGTTCTTTTCTATTTCACTCCCAAGTGCTATATACAGTGCTCTGCACAGAGTAAGTGCTCAATAAAGCATCCAAACTAATTCATTTCCCCTCCCCTCCAGCACCACCAGAACCAAAGTTTTCAGTGTCTGCTTATGGACAAAGAATCCCACCCTGCTTCTTTCCAACTGCTCCTGTGGAAGCCTCCCAATGTCATCTTGCATCACATTTGGGTGTGATTATGGTTATTGTAAAAAGAGAGACAGAGAGACACAAAGAGAGACAGACAGAGGGAGAGATGGAGACAAAGAGGGAGACAGATAGGCAGAGTTAGAGATGGAGAGAGGGAGAGACAGATAGGCAGATATAGAGATGGAGAGAGGGAGAAACAGACAGAGACATAGAGTAAGAAGCAGCGTGGCTTAGTGGAAAGAGCCCAGGATTAGGAGTCAGAGGTCATGAGTTTGAACCCCAGCTCCACCACTTGTCTGCTGTGTGACCTTGGGCAAGTCACTTAACTTCTCTGTGCCTCAGTTACCTCATCTGGAAAATGGGGAGTAAGACTGTGAGCCCCACATGGGACAAACTGATCACCTTGTAACCTCCCCAGCACTTAGAACAGTGCTTGGTACATAGTAAATGCTTAACAAATATCATCATTATTATTATTATAGAGTGGAATAGAGAGAGAATGCAAGTTCAAGGACATGAATGGTAGAATCCCAGTGGAGCAAAGAGAACAGGAAAAAAAAAATTGTAGCAAACAGGAGGAAAAAACCTAGGGAAAAGATAAGCATGTTTTCCTGGGATCACATTACTCAAATTAAATAGTTTTCGGAATCGTTCAGGCTTCGCAGCAAGATATAGAATTTCCGTGCAGCTTGTGTGTTCTTAATAATTAAGGTTCTGCTGAGGCACTTTGCACAGCCAAAGAAATGTGATTATTATCCATGGGCCAATCCGGCCTCTTTGCAACAGTGTTAAGGTAGCAGGCAATGCCCTTTTGGAAAGGGTATTAATTGTTGTAGGACACCAGGGCCCATTTATTCAATAGGCTCTTCATGGTAAAAAGGGACCATTACTTATCAGAAAAGGTTAATGGATGGGAAGAACTGAGACATTTACACTTACTTACATCAAGGAAAATGTGTTAATAATGTTTCTTTTCAGTTGCATCAGTCCATTTCTATTGGAATACAGCAGAAGAGCAATCTCTGGTTGCATTTGACGTTGTATTCTCTGTTTCTCTCCTGTAAAATTAAACAGATGGTAGCATCTCATTCCAAGGTGATGCTCAAAGCTTTTTTAAAAAAAATTCCTTGCTGTTTTCGCTGACAAAAAACAGAAGCCAACGAGCCCAGAGAAAAGAACATGGACCTGGGGGTCTAGGGAACAATAATAATAAATTATTATTATTATATATAATTATTATTATTATATTATATAATAATAATAATAATAACGGTATTTGATTAGCGCTTACTACATGCCAAGCACTGTTCTAAGTGCTGACATAGATACAAGGTAATCAGGTTGTCCCATGAGGGGCTCAGTCTTAATCCCTATTTTACAGATGAGGTAACTGAGGCACGGAGAAGTTAAGTGACTTGCCCGAAGTCACACAGGTGACAAGTGGTGGAGCCAGGATTAGAACCCATGACCTCAGACTCCCAAGCCCATGCTCTTTCCACTAAGCCACGCTGAACTATGTTCTAATCCCAACTCTATCAGTTGCCTGCTATGTGGTCTTGGGCAAACTACTTAACTTCTCTGTGAATCAAGTTCTTCTTCTGAAAATAGGGATTCAATACCTGTTCTACCTCCCTTGTAGACTGCGAGCCTGTGTGGGACAGGGATTGTCTGATCTGCTTACACTGTTTCTACCCCAACACTTAGTACAGTGCTGGGCATATAGTAGTGCTTAACAAGTATCACAATTATTACTATTATTAGCCAGTGCTTAATGATGTGCATGGATTTGAAGTTCCATCAGCTGGAGAGAATTATAGCAGTGGTCATGTCAATAATTTTCTTTGAAACCCTACTGGTAGTCTGCTTATCAGTATTCTGTTGAATAATCTGCAAAATGCTGAGAAGTTCTGAAATGATGACTCTGTATATCATTCCCTCAGCAGCAGGTGGGACATAAGAGAATCAGTGTGGCCTAGTGGGAAACATGCAGGCCTGGGAAGCAGAGGCCCTGGGTTCTAATCCCAGTTTTACCACTTTTTTTTAATGGTATTTGTTAAGCACTTACTATGTGCCATGCACTGTTCTGAGCTCTGGGGTAGATACAAGATTATCAGGTTGGACACAGTCCCTGTCTCACATGGGGCTAATTCATTCATTCAATCATATTTATTGAGCACTTACTGTGTGCAGAGCACTGTACTAAGCACTTGGGGAGTACAAGTTGGCAACATATAGAGACGGTCCCTACCCAACAACGGGCTCACAGTCTAGAAGGGAGAGACAGACAACAAAACAAATCATATTAACAAAATAAAATATACAGAATAGTAAATATGTACAAGTAAAATACATAGAGTAATAAATCTGTACAAACATATATACAGGTGCTGTAGGAAGGGGAAGGAGGTAGGGCGGGGGGATGAGGAGGGGGAGAGGAAGGAGGGGGCTCCATCTGGGAAGGCCTCCTGGAGGAGGTGAGCTCTCAGTAGGGCTTTGAAGGGAGGAAGAGAGCTAGCTTGGTGGATGTGTGGAGGGAGGGCATTCCAGGCCAGGGGGAGGACGTGGGCCAGAGGTCGACAGGTAAGAACGAGGCCCAGTGAGGAGGTTAGCGGCAGAGGAGCAGAGGATGCGGGCTGGGCTGTAGAAGGAAAGAAGGGAGGTGAGGTAGGAGAGAACGAGGTGATGGACAGCCTTGAAGCAGAGAGTGAGGAGTTTTTGCCGATGCGTAAGTTGACTGGTAGCCACTGGAGATTTTTGAGGAGGGGAGTAACATGCCCACAGCGTTTACCCCCCATTTTCAGATGAGGTAAATGAGGCCAAGAGAAGCAAATTGACCTTGGAGAAGTCACACAGCAGACAAGTGCTCATTGTGGTCAGGAAATGTCACTGTTTATTGTTGCATTGTACTTAGTCCTTAGTACAGTGCTCTTCTAGACTGTGAGCCCATTTTTGGGTAGGGATTGTCTCTATCTGATGCTGAATCGTTCTTTCCAAGCACTTAGTACAGTGCTCTGCACACAATACGATTGAATGAATGAATGAATGCTCTGCACATAATAAGCACTCAATAAATACGACTGAATGAATGAAAGTGGCAGAGCCGAGATTAGAACCCAGGTCCTTCCAGCACAGGCCTGGAAGTCAGAGGACCTGGGTTATAATCCCAACCCTGTCATGTGTCTGCTGTGTAACCTTGGGTAAGTCACTGTTCTATGCCTCAGTTACCTCATCTGCAAAATGGGGAGTCAACACCTTCTCTTCTTCCTTCTTAGGCTGTGAGCTCCATGTGGGACAGGAACTGACACAGTTTAATCCATCAGCATCTATCCCAGCACTCTGACCAGTTCTTGGAACATAGTAAGCCTCCTTGCTGACCTCCCTGCCTCCTTGTCTCTCCTCACTCCAACCCATACTTCACTCTTCTGCCCAGTTCATTCTTCTACAAAAATGTTAATTCAACTCAATGTTCATTCAATGTTTCCCCACTCATCAAGAACCTCCAGTGGTTGCCCATCCACCTCCACATCAAACAGAAACTCCTTACAATCGGCTTTAAATCACTCAATCACTTTGAGCCCTCCTAACTTACCTCTCTGATTTCTTACTACAAACCAGCCTGCACACTTCATTCTTCTAATGCCAACCTACTCATTGTACCTGAATCTCATCTATCTCACCACTGACCTCTTGCCAGCATCCTGCCAAGCGCTTAGTACAGTGCTCTGCACATAGTAAGCGCTCAATAAATACGATTGATGGTGATGCCTCTCGTTTGCGATCTCCCTCCCAACCCCCGCCTCATATCCGACAGATAATCACTATCTCCATGTCCAAAGCCTCACTGAAGGCACATCTCCTCCAAGAGGTCTTCCCCGACTGAGCCCTCATTTCCTCTTCTCCCACGCCCTTCTGTGTCACACTTGTAATTGGATTTGCACCTTTTATTCACCCATCCTCAGCCTTGCAGTACTTATGTATATATTCATAATTTATGCATTGATATTAATGTACTCTTCCAAGCTCTTAGTACAGTGCTTTGCACACAGTAAGAGCTCAATAAAAATGATTGAATGATTGAATAATATCTATCCCCCCCCAGACTGTAAGCTCTTTGTCGCTAGGAAACATGTCTGCCAATTATTTTATACTGTACTCTCCCCAGAGCTTAGTACAATGTTCTGCACACAGTAAACACTGAATAAATACAATCTATTGATTGATTGAGCCATTGTTTGATAACCTACCTCCTTCAGGAGGCCTTCCATGACTAATCATTCATTCATTCATTCAATCGTATTTATTGAGCACTTACTGTGTGCAGAGGACTGTACTAAGCACTTGGGAAGTACAAGTCGGCAACATATAGAGACGGTCCCTACCCAAAAGTGGGCTCACAGTCTAGAAGAGATCAGAGAGGAGAATAATCCCCCACCTTATCTCCAGTTAATTATAAGCTTCCTGAGGGCAGGGATCCCATCCCTTGCTGCTGTTGTACCTCTCAAGTACTTGGTACAGTGAGCCTAGCACCAAGCACAGTAGGCACCCAATGCAGTGCTTTGCCCAAAGTAGGCACTCAATAAGTAGTAATGATGCTAATCTTGATGAACTACGCAAAGAAATATTTCCCAAATATAGGCCAACACACAATCATTAGTAACATCCAGGTCATCTTCTAGACTGTAAGCTCCTTATGGACAGGGATCACAAATACCACCCTTACATGGTACTTTCTCAAGTGTTTAGTAAGTGCTCTTTACCCAGTAACTGCTCAATAAATAGCACTGACTGATCGATCATCAGGATATATGTGGAGAGTGATTTGGCATTGTGGAGTTTGCCCCATATTCTCTTTACACCAATTCACTAGCAAGTTGTATGTCTTAGGACTCTCATACCTAGCATAACAAGACTTGAAGTTTGGGGAGAGAAGAAAAAGGAAGAATTTCAGAAAATAACAGGTTCCATCTCTTAAGCCCACCACATCATTTTGCATCTGAATGGTTCCAGACAAAGTACAGGCTGGAAGGGCATAGGTAACATGAGGGAAGGAGACCAGAAAGATACAGGCAAATACACAATCATTAGTAATAGCCAGGTCGTCCTGTATTCATTCTTTCAATCATATTTATTGAGCACTCAATGTGTGCAGAGCATGGTACTAAGCTCTTGGGAAAGTGCAAAACAGCAAGAAAGAGAGACAATCCCTACCCACAACGAGCTCACAGTCCAGAAGGGGGGGAGACAGACATCAATACAAATAACAGACATAAATATAAATAAAGTTACAGAAATAGATATAAGTGCTGTGGGGCAGGGAGGGGGGGAAGAGGAAAGGGAGCAAGTCAGGGTGACGAAGATGGGAGTGGGAGATGAGAAAAAATGGGCTTAGTCTGGGAAGTCCTCTTAGAGGAAATGTGCCTTCAATAAGGCTTTGAAGGCTGGGAGGAGAATAATTATCTGGCAGATTTGAGTGGGGAGGGCATTCCAGGCCAGAGGCAGGACACGGGCCAGGGATCAGTGGTGAGACAGGCGAGATGGAGGCACAGTGAGAAAATTGGCATCAGAGGAGCAAAGTGTGAGAGCTAGGTGGTAGGAGAGAAGTGAGGTGAGGTAGACTGTAAACTCCTTGTGGACAGGGATCACATATACCAACTCTTACATTGGACTTTCCCTAGCGTTACCCAGTAGGTGCTCCATAAATAGCATTGACTGATTGATTGATTAGGGATAATGAGGACAGTGGGGACAATGGGCAGGATTAAGATCCAGAATGGGTATTGAAGCAGCCTGGTCTAGTGGGTAGAGCTTGGACCTGAGAGCCAGGAGGACTGGGGTTCTAATCCCAGCTCTGTCACTTGCCTGCTGAGCCACATTGGGCAAATCATTTCACTTCCCTTGGCCTCATTTACCTCATTTGTAAAGTGGGGATTAAGACCGTGAGCCCCATGTGGGTGACAGACTGTGTACAACTTTATTACCTTGTATCTACCTCAGGGCTTAAAACAGTGTCTGGAACATAGTAAACACTTACCAAATACCACAGAAAAACTTTTAAAAATATCTTGGCGGTAGAAGATTGGCTAAGCAATCAATCTGGTGCATAGGAAAGAAGCTCTAGGTCTGGGTAAAAAAGGTGAGAGCTGATGAGACTGGAATATATAAAGATCAAAATTATTTCTGGCTACATAGTATACCATCAGGCATATGTGCCGTGGAATGGATGCTCTTTCTTTGCATGAAGGCCATGAAATAAAAAGGAAATGGGAGTTTTACATCAGTCAGTGAAGTGGATTGATTCTAGAGTTACTGATTTTCTTGAGCAGAATTTAGTACAGATTTGAGTACTTTTTATTAAATTGTTTATAAAAAGCATCTGCTTTTGACCTCCCAATTGACTAATTTTAAAATGACTCTGCAGTTTGGACTGAAGCCTAATCCTGTAAAATTCTCAGAACAGATTATCTTGCTGCTCTCCTTTCAATCCAAAAAGACACAACCCAAAATTTTTGCTGCAAAAATGAAATACTCAGTGAACAATTGCCAAGCCTTGCTAGGCTTTTAATACTAGTTGTATGAACTCAATATGCCCACGGCCCTGAAGAGAAACATAACAAATCAATCATCAAACCTTATGGTTTTACATATATAACCAAAAACGCTATAGGGCTGAAATATGGGAGTTGTGAGACTTGTACTAAGTTCTTCATAAGGCCAGGAAGCATGTTGGGAAATATTTTTGTGTTGTGTGAAGCGGAGGCTGCAGCTACTACAAAAATCACATTCCAACAACAAATGGAGATTCTTATTTGGATCTGTTTTGCTCCAGAACTGCGCACACCCTACCCCCCACATTTTCCCAAGTCCTAACCTGGCCTAGGAGTTTAGGAGTTTGTGATTCCGGGGTTCCAGACCAGCTCAGGTTCAAACTGAGGAGAGGGGGACTTTGTAGAAGCAGAACTACCAGATTGGAAAATTGTTCTGCTCTTTTTAACTCCACCATAATTTCCCCCAGATATGTGGCTTCTGAGAATTCAGGGCTTACCCAAGACCATCAAACTCTGCCCCGTCACGATGGTTAGGGGTGGGGAGAGAGCTTGGAGTGGTTCTCTCATTCACAGAGATGTGGGGGTTTGGAAAAGACGGTATCTAAAGCCTGATGTTCCCTGGCTCCCAACTGCCTTAGCCCTACCTCAGGTCCAAGAGTAGCAGTGTGGGCTAGTGGAAAGAGCCAAAGCCTAGGACGCAGAGGACCTGGGTTCTAATACAGCTCTGCCATTTCTCTGTTGTTTGACTTTGGGCAAGTCGCTTAACTTCTCTGGGCTTCAGTTTCCTCATCTGTAAAATGGGGACAAGGACAGGGACTGTGTCCAACCTGATTATCTTGCATCTACCCAGGTACCCAGTACAGTGCCTGGCACATAATAAGCACTTAACAATTACCACAGTTATTATTAAGTTCCCATTTGCTTTAGCTGGAGGTGACTTAGCCCAGAAAGTGCTGCCTCAAATGGTATGGCCAGGCATATGTAACAGAGAAGCAGCATGGCTCAGTGGAAAGAGCACAGGCATTGGAGTCAGAGGTCAGGGGTTCAAATCCCGGCTCCACCAATTGTTAGCTGTGTGACTTTGGGCAAGTCACTTAACTTCTCTGTGCCTCAGTTACCTCAACTGTAAAATGGGGATTAAGACTGTGAGCCCCCTGTGGGACAACCTGATCACCTTGTAACCTCCCCAACACTTAGAACAGTGCCTTGCACATAGTAAATGCTTAATAAATGCCATTATTATTATTAGTGTTCATTTACAACTCATCATAAAACAATTGACAAGGTCAGTTGACCAGACAAGATCAATTGACAGAGAAGCAGTGTGGCTTATGGTGTCATTGTGGCCTACTGGAGTCTAAAGGGCCTGGGTTCTAATCTCAGCTCCTCCATATGTCAGCTGTGTGACCTTGGGCAAGTTGCTTCTCTTCTACGTGCCTCAGTTACCTCATCTGTAAAATAGGGTTTAAGATGGTGAGCCCTGTGTGGGATGTGAACTGTGTCCAAACTGATTAGCTTGTATTTATCCCAGCACTTAGTACAGTGCCTGACACATAGTAAGTGCTTACAAAATACCTTTTTTTTTTTTAAAAAAAAGGACTTATTCAGGGTCCTTGTCACCTGTAGTTGCTTCAAACCAGTCTGTCCCTGGACAGAGAGATCATGTGTGGGGATTTGGATGAAGGTGAGATGTGATGAGAGCCTACTTTTTCTCTTGCTTACGAAAAAATTAATCAATACTGCTACTTGACGGTCAACTCTGTGAGATGTTGATTGGTTTTCAGGCATCTTACTGGTCCGTAGCTGGTAAATAAAGAAAGACTACAATGTAGGCCATGTACCCTGGACCAAGGGGCATCCATCAGAGCACAGTGATAGCTACAAGAAGACCCAGACTTGGGGATGTGAAACAACTGCTGAAACTTGGGCTTGTTTCGTATACACATGAAAGTTTTCAAGTAAACCTTTCCACTTTTCAAAAAAAAGGAAACGAAGGTGCTATATGCCATGCTTTCTCAAGCCCATCTCCCTTTTCCCTTCTCTTTCTCTTTGTCCCACATCCCCTTTCTCTTCAGTCTCCTATTTCCCCTTCTTACCCACATGGGTGAGTCCTGTGAGCCAGAAGATCAGTCTTGGCTCCAGCACCACTTAACTGTGCTTTCTTGGGTAAGTCATTTCTTCCCGTCTCAGTTTCTTGATCTATAAAACGGGTATAGTACTACTTTCCATAGAGGAAAAGTGTTGGATTCCCCGGGGGTGTGTGCTAAGACAAGTTTTGCCTAACATCTTCATCAATGACCTGGACGAGGGAGTCCACAGTGAAAACTCCAAGTTTACAAACACTCCTTGGGTTGGTGAAATGCCAGGCATATGGGGATAAACTACAGGAAGTCCTCATAAAACTGCCATAGTGCAATGATATTTATTTAAGCTCCATTGTAAATTCAGATGAAAAAGCCCTACTCTAATAGTAAGTCCGTGGTAATACAAGAGTAATACTTAAGCTGTAGAAGAGCTTGGCAAAGATACCGCTTCTTCGTTCCAGGCTGAAATTCCATTCTTTTCTTGTTCATAGTAATTGCTGCCAAACTGCATGGTCATTTTCCAAAAAATGTCTATTTCTTGGATTCAGTGCTCCAGCTGGGGTCTCTGCTCCAATTTCTGTTCCAGCTCATTGATGATTCTATCCAGCACTGATGACAAGGCCAGGGGGCAGAGGGGAGGGAGTAGGAGTGGAGAGAGAGGAGAGAAATAGGGGGAGGGAAGGAGAGAGACAGAAATGGAGGGAGGGAGAGAGGGTTGATGAAGAAGGGAGTTGAAAGCTATCTTTACTTGGAAGAACCATGTGTTGACCTGCATTTTTCAGGGTGACAGAATCATTTAGGCTCACTGATAATCTACAAATCCTTTATGCTTTGGGGATTCTCTTGCAGGAAGAGGCAAGCTGTTTCTGCCAGAACCTTTCTTGCTTCTGCCCATGCTACTGGCTCCATTTCAGTTTCTAAATCATCGTCATCATGAGACTGAAGTCGATCCTCCTTCGAATTTCCTACTATTTCAGTGGCCTGTCGTAAATCACACTCCGGCTCCTTCGACCATCCCAGCCCCGGACTGGAGCCTTTGCGGTTACGTCCCTGAAGCACCAGATTTATGAGAAGTTTGGGAGACAAAATCGCGGCAACGCTCGCCACTTGGAGAATTCACCACGCGAAGGTCATTGACTGGAGTGTTCATTTCCTGGTTAACTCTTCACCGCTTTCAATGAATGACTAATTATTTAGCTCCATTGAATGGATACTTTCCAGAATGCTGGGGAAGAGCTCAATAACAGCTGAGAAGCAACGCAGACCAGTGGAAAGAAAACAGGCCCGGGAGTCAGAGAATCTGGGTTCTGATCTCCACTCTGCCACTCGCCTGCTGTGTGACCTGTGTAAAACTGTGCCTCAGTTTCCTCAACTGGAAAATAGGGGTTAAATACCTGTTCTCCCTCCTACTTAAACTGTGAGCCCCATGAGGGACAGGGATTGGGTCCAACCAGATTAACTTGTACCTACTCCTATGCTTAGAAGAGTGCTTGACACAAAGTAAGAGCTTAACAGATACCATAAAAATGAATAAATAAATAAAATACTATTGATCGATTGATCTTGTCCATGGAGCTAGGAAATGATAGTGGCACTATAGTAGGGAAAGGCCAGTTCCTACTTTTAATTCCATTTGGATAAGGCCATAGCTACTTGGCCACAAGGCCTAGGGGTCCTGGTTGTCCCTTAGGATCCCTGTCTTAGAAGTAGGTTGCAGGAGGATTCGTGCCAAACTCCTCTGCGAGCAGAGTGGGTTTTATATGGCATAGTGAATAGAGTACGAGTCTGAGAGTCAGAAGGTCATAGATTCTAACCCCGGCTCTGCCACTTGTCTGCTGTGTGACCTTGGGCAAATCACTTCATTTCTCTGTGCCTCAGTTACCTCATCTGTAAAATGGAGATTGAGACTCTGAGCCCCATATGGGACAGGGACTGTGTCCAACCCTATTTGCTTGGATCCAACCCAATGCTTAATACTAACAATAATAGTTGTGGCATTCATTAAGCGCTTACTGAGTGTCAGGTACTGCACTAAGCGCTGGGGTAGATGCAAGATAATTGGGTTGGGCAGTGCCTGGCCTTCATTCATTCAATCATATTTATTGAGCGCTTACTGTGTGCAGAGCACTGTACTAAGCGCTTGGCACCTAGTAAGTGCTTAACAAATACCATTATGATTATTATCTTACACTGAGCCAGGTGAGGCCATTCAGCATGAAAGCAATCTGCCCACTCTATCTCAAGCACAGAATCTCCCGTCCCTATGGTGATCTCCCTTCTAAATTTCTGTGGTCACACAAGGAATCCTGCCACACCGTGCCCTATGTTTGTTACTTTGTGCTCGAGTGTGTGGGACACAAACTGCAACTGGAAAACAGGGCAAGGGTTTGTGTGTACCAACCCTATTATATTGTACTTTCCCAAGTTTTTAGTACCATGCTCTGTGTGCAATAAGCACTCAATAAATATCACTAATCGATTGTGCTATTAAAATATGAAAATGTAGGCCGTCACCCTTCCCCAACTCAAATTGTTGTCCTGCAGGCACACTGGGGAACGTTGCTCTTGCCAGGGAGTTTAGGGAAGTGTTATAATAATCATAATTACGGTATTTGTTAAGCACTTACTATATGCCAGGCACCGTACTAAGTGCTGGGATGGATATAAACAAATCGGTTTGGACACAGCCCTCTCCCATGTGGGACTCACAGCCTCAAACCCCTTTTTACAGATGAGATAAGTGAGGTCCAGAGAAGTGAAGTGACTTGCCCAAGGTCACTCGGCAGACAAGTGGTGGAGTTGGGATTAGAACTCAGGTTATTCATTCATTCAATCGTATTATACGATATAATACATAGTATATATGTATACATACTAGGATATAACCTAGTATGGGGACAGAAATACAAAATATTCACAAATAGCAGGAGCAGCAGAAAGATAAGTGCTTAGTACAGTGCTCTACACACAGTAAGTGCTCAGTAAATACAATTGAATGAATGAATGAACAAGTAGGGAGGAGGAAGAGCACAGTGGAATAGTAAAATACGTCAAAATAAATAATTGAATTACAATAAATATAGAGAGACTGTATACAGTCTCTCTCCTTACAGACTTAAGTGTAGAGGATGGAATGGATATGATTGGGGGCATTGGGAGCTCATCAGGGAAGGGTTTTTGGAATGGGGAGTAGGAGGACTTTGAACCTGAGAAGGGCTGAGGTAAGGTGGGATTTAGCAAGGGGAAGAGTCCTAGACAGAAAAACAGGAAATGACTCCCTTAGTGGTTTTGTTTTTCCTGTCCAAAAGCCTGGTAAATAGGTTGAGTTTCTGAGTGCAGTGCTCTGCACATGATAAACACTCAATATATACTACTGATTGATTGATTGACTGATTGATTGATTACTGCTACTTTGCGTAATGCTTCAGCGTGACTTGGTGGAAAGAGCACGGGCTTGGGAGTCGGAGGTCATGAGTTCCAATCCCTGCTCTGCCAGTTATTGGCTGTGTGACTTAACTTCTCTGTGCCTCAGTAACTTCATCTGTAAATTGGGGATTAAGACTGTGAGCCCCACGTAGGACAACCTGATTACCTTGTATCTACCCCAGTGCTTAGAACAGTGCTTGGCACATAGTAGGCGCTTAACAAATACCAACATTTTTGTTAATGCTTCGATGGTGAATGATCTTTCCAGCTGGCCCAGAGTCCGGTCGGTACTCCCTGCTGGGCAAGGCTGGAGTTCAAACCAACCTTTAGGAGTCCCACAGCCCTTATGTACATATCTCTAAGTTATTTATTTTTATTAATGTCTGTCTTCCCCCTCCCCCCAGACTGTAAGCTCGTTATGGGCAGGTAATCTATCTGTTTATTGCTGTATTGTACTCTCCCAAGTGCTTAATATAGTGCTCTGCACACAGTAAGTGCTCAATAAATACAATTGAATGAACAAAGGAGGGAATCTCGTCCCTGGTTCCATTGAGATAGGACTTAGTTCCCCCAGAGCTGTGGATTTGGGATTTTGGTGCAGCTTTTCATTGCCGGATGCTAAATCATCCCTACCTCTGAGTTTTGTCTTGTGTCGCTGTCCCTGTCTGACGCAGATTTCTCACTGTCAGAGGATCTGTTGGCCAGCTCGGTTTGAAGGTCAAGTGTACAACCTTTCCCTCCACCCTCCTCCATGCTGCTCATGCAATAGTGCTCTCGAGAGCTTTTGTTGTTTCCACCGCTTCTCTTTTTTTTTTGGCAAGGAAAGACCCAGTGTCTGTTTCCAAGCAGCTTAAACCATTTTCCAAACAGCTTATAGTGGCAGGTTAAATGGGTTCAACTGACCAAGAGGCCCCAGAGCAAATCCACAGAGTCTCCTCTGCCCTGACAGCACTGGTGGAAATATGAGAGCGTGACTAAAGATAGATCTGCTTATTGTTATATTGTTTTCTTCCAGGGGCTTAGAACAGTGCTCTGAATGCAGTAAGCGCTCAGTAAATACGATTGAATGAATGAGTCAAACTGGGAACGTTGGCGGGCTCTCCTCTACACCCACATTTCCCAGTGCAATTCACCATGGGCTCTGACTCCACATAGATGAGCATGGCTTAGTTGTTACAGCACAGTCCTGGGAGTCAGAAGGGCACTTCACTTCTCTGTGCCTCAGTTTCCTCATCTGTAAATGGGGATTAAGACTGTGAGCTTCCTCTAGACTGGGAGCTCCCTTTAGGCTGTGAGCTCATCATGGGCATTGAATGTTTGTTTATTCATTCATTCATTCATTCAATCGTATTTATTAAGCACTTATTGTATGCAGAGCATTGCACTAAGCGCTTGGGAAGTACAAGTCGGCAACATATACAGATGGTCCCTACCCAACAACGGGCTCACAGTCTAGAAGGGGGAGACAGACAACAAAACAAAACATGTAGACAGGGATTTACACAGTTACCACTCAATAAATACGATTGAATGAATGAATGACAGGGACTGTGTCCAACCCGATTACCTGTATATATGTTTGTACGTATTTATTACTCTATTTATTTATTTATTTATTTTATTTGTACATATTTATTCTATTTATTTTATTTTGTTAATATGTTTTGTTTTGTTCTCTGTCTCCCCCTTCTAGGCTGTGAGCCCACTGTTCGGTAGCGACCATCTCTATATGTTGCCAATTTGTACTTCTCAAGTGCTTAGTACAGTGCTCTGCACACAGTAAGCGCTCAATAAATACGATTGAATGAATGAATGAATGATTAGTTTGTATCTATCCCAGCGCTTAGTACAGTACTTTAAAAAAAGCTGTTACGATATTCTGAGGTGGCAAGGCTCCTCTAGACTTGTAAACTCAATTTGGGGAGGGAATGTGTCTACCAACTCGGTTCTATTGTACTCTCCCAAGCACTCAGTACAGTGCTCTACACATAGTAAGTGCCCAATAAATACAACTGATTGATTGATTGTGCATAATAATAATGATAACGATGGCATTTGCTAAGCGCTTACTATGTATGAAACACTGTTCTAAGCGCTGGGGGGTTACAAGGTGATGAGGTTATCCCAGGTGGGGCTCACAATCTTAATCCCCATTTTACAGATGAGGTAAGTGGGGCCCAGAGAAGTGAAGTGACTTGCCCAAAGTCAGTGTGTGACAAGTGTGTGACAAGTCACACAAGCTGACAAGGGCCCTTCAAGGCCCTACTGAGAGCTCACCTCCTCCAGGAGGCCTTCCCAGACTGAGCCCCTTCCTTCCTCTCCCCCTCGTCCCCCTCTCCATCCCCCCCATCTTACCTCCTTCCCTTCCCCACAGCACCTGTATATATGTATATATGTTTGTACATATTTATTACTCTATTTATTTATTTATTTATTTTACTTGTACCTATCTACTCTATTTATTTTATTTTGTTAGTATGTTTGGTTTTGTTCTCTGTCTCCCCCTTTTAGACTGTGAGCCCACTGTTGGGTAGGGACTTTCTCTATATGTTGCCAACTTGTACTTCCCAAGTGCTTAGTACAGTGCTCTGCCCAAAGTAAGCGCTCAATAAATATGATTGATTGATTGACAAGTGGCAGAAGAGGGATTAGAACCTATGACTTCTGGCTTCCAAGCCCATGCTCTTTCCACTGAGCAACACTGCTTCGTTATAAGATTGTGCATAAGAAAGTGAGTACCTGCCTCGTGGCGCAAGCTGGGAGCTCTTGCTCACTGCTGTGGGTCCCATCCTGCTTATGGCTTCCCATCTCGGCTTAGCTGGAACACCTGGCTCTTTTCCGCTCTGGTCAGTTCAGGAGGGCAGAAGGCTGTCTTGGGCCCAAGACCTTTATCCCTCTCTAGATTGTGAACTCACTGTGGGCAGGGAATATGTCTGTTTATTTTTATATTGTACTCTCCGAGGAGGTTAGTACAGTGCCTTACACACAGTTTGCACTCAACAATTGTGACTCAATGAGTGAATAAGACAACTCTTCATTTTTAGCATTTAAAACATTCCAGAACACATACCCATTTCAGGAGAAATGTCCCTCAAGGTGCCCAGTGTGCCAAAACATCAAATATGCCCCAATGTTCATTCATTCATTCATGCAATCATATCTGTTGAGCACTTACTGTGTGCACAGCATTGTACTAAGTGCTTGGAAAGTACAATTCAGCAACAGAGACAAACCCTACCCAATAATGGGCTCACAGTCGAGAAGGGGGGAGACAGACATCAAAACAAGTAAACAGGCATCAATAGCATCAATATAAATGAATAGAATTATAGATATATACACATCATTAATAAAATAAATATAATTATAAATATGTACATATATGCACACAAGTGTTGTGGGGTGGGGAGGAGGGTAGAACAGAGGGAGTGAGTGGGGGCGATGGGGAGGGGAAGCAGAGGAAATGGGGGGCTTAGTCTGGGAAGGCCTCCTGGAGGAAGTGAGCTTTCACTAGGGCTTTGAAGGGGGGAAGTGTGCTAGTTGGCAGATGTGAGGAGGGAGGGCATTCCAGGCCAGAGGTAGGATGTGGGCCAGGGGATGACTGCAGAACAGGTGAGAACGAGGCACAGTGAGAAGGTTGGCACCAGAGGAGCAGAGTGTGCAGGCTGGGATGGAGAAGGAGAGAAGGGAGGTGAGGTAGGAGGGGGAGAGGTAATGGAGAGTTTTGAAGCCAATAGTGAGGAGATGTTGGTTTGGGTCTAGACTGTAAACTTGTTGTGGGAAGGGAATATGCCTATTTATTGGCATATTGTACTCCCCCAGGGCTTAGCACAGTGCCTTGCACACAATAAGCGCTCAAGAAATACGACTGAATGAATGAAATGAATGCTCCATAGCTTGACAGGAGCCACAAAGAATCAATCTGATGTATTTTACTCTCCCAAGCACTTAGTACAGTGCTCTGCATATAGTTAGCACCCAATAAATACCATTGATGATGATAATGATGATGTATTACTCCCAGCACTTAGCACAGTCTTGGCACATAATAAGTATTTAAGAAATAACACAGTCATTCTTATTGACTGCTGTGTGCCTTGGGTAAGCTGTTTAACTTCTCTGTGCCTCAGCTTTATCATCTGTAAACTGGTGATTCCTGTTCTCCCTCCTCCTTAGACTGCAAGCCCCATGAGGGACAGTGATTGAGAAGCAGTGTGGCTCAATGGAAAGAGCACGGGCTTTGGAGTCAGAAGTCATGGGTTCAAATCCCAGCTCCACCAATTGTCAGCTGTGTGACTTTGGGCAAGTCACTTAACTTCTCTGGGCCTCAGTTCCCTCATCTGTCAAATGGGGATGAAGACTCTGAGCCCCCCGTGGGACAACCTGATCACCTTGTAACCTCCCCATTGCTTAGAACCGTGCTTTGCACATAATAAGCACTTAATAAATGCCAACATTATTATTATTATTATTACCCCAGCTCTTAGCACAGTACTTGGCACATTGGGAGGGGCACAATAAATACAAAAATATCATTTTATTATTTTTGTTATCGTTATTATTCCCTGTGCTGTTTCAGCTTGGCTGCAACCACTCCCTGGTAAATAATCCTCTCAATTATTATCATTATTATTATTAGTAGTAGTATTGTTGTTGTTATCATTATTATCCCACTCCAACACCTTGGATTCTGAGGTTGCTCATCTAATTACTGGAGGGCCAAGTTTGGCCAGTGGGGTGCAGTGTATGTTAACCATGATGATGATAATGATGATAGGACTAATAACAGAAATAATAATAATTGAGTTACTTGTTAGGTACTTACTATGTGCCATGCACTGTACCAAGCAGTGGGATAGGTAGAAGATGATACAGTCTGACACAGTCTCGTTGGGCTCACAGTCTACAGATGAGGAAACTGAGGCCCAGAAAAGTTAAGTGACTTTCTCAATGTCACACGGCAATAGGTAGCAATTTAGTGGCTCAATGGCTACTCAGTCAATCCAGCAGTCAGACTAGAAAACAAGATCATCTGTGGGATTGTACGCAAGAAGCATCAGGCTGGAGAGGAGATACAGCACAAACATGGAGGTAGCTCCCGGCCTCAAACACCTCACAACAATGACCACTTCCACTTATGAGTAAATAATAAAAGGCTGAAAGCAGTTTTCCGAGGACCCCACTCACTGAGGGCAAGGAGTGGGCCAGCTTCAGAGGAAACCTAACAAAAATGAAAACAGTAAAAGCAGAGGGAAGTTTCTCACCTCAGAGGAACTCGTATTTCATGGCTTTTGATTTGACGTCTCCTGACATTTAATGCTTTGCTTGACCAGTTTGACTAGATATAAATCAGATTCGGACAATAGAGTGGGACCTTCAACTTGCTCACAGCACAAAGACACTTGGGGGCAGTTTGGAGGTCCCTCTCAGAGCTGGAAAACCCTGACAAGGAAGCTCTAGTTTTCCAAAACAATTGGGATTCATTTTCTCAGATTTGAAAATCCAGTGTTAAGAAGAGTTTATAACACTAGAATTTCAGGCATCAATTGTGCTGAATCACTTTTCTCCTTCACCAGATTAAATACATATTTTAAGAGGAATTATGAAGCTCAAAAAAATTGTTGTACAACAATACAACACAATTGTTATATTGTACTCTCCCAAGAGTACAGTGCTTTGCACACAGTAAGCACTCAATAAATATGATTGAAAAACTGTGAGCATCTAGATTAACATATTAATTTAACTCAGTTCTCCCTTAAAATCACACTTCTGAATTATTATTATTAAGTACTGTTGAGTCATTTCCAAATCATAGTGACTCCATGGATATACTTTCTTCAGAACGTCCTGTCTTCTGAATACTGGATTGCAATTCCATATTTGCTTATTTGGTGAAATTCTTATAAATCTAAAGCAAAGGAAATTTCCTGGTTTATTTATTCAAGGCATTCCCTGCAGTATTAACCATGGGACTGAGAGTCATTTTGCTGAGCCTAATCCCAATAGTTTACTCAGGCAATCAAGTTATCAGTAGAAGTATCTCTTGAGTTCCTACCATATGCAGACAACTGCACAGCCCTGCACTATGTTTCAGTAACCCCACAATACCTCTATCCTGGGGATACAGCTAGGATCGATTATTTTTATGGTATTTGTCAAGCATTTCCTGTGTACCAAGAGGTGTACTATGTGTTGGGATATATACAAGTTAATCAGGTTGGGTACAGTGCATGCACCTCAACAGGCTCGCAGTCTTGATCCCCATTTTACAGAGGCATAGAGAGGTTAAGTGACTTGCCTAAAGTCACACAGCAGACAAGTGGCAGAGCTGGGATTAGAACCCAAGTCTCTCTGACTACCAGGCAGGTCTGTGCTCTACGCACTAGCATTTGAAACTCTCTGAGCATTTGAAAGCTTTTCCAGGTTGAAACTACTCCATAAACCAACCATTCCAGGGATACAATCTGGACTCTCTGGTGCCTTATCCCAAGGAAAGGCCCAACCACTCTGATTATTTCATTCCAATGCTGCAGGAGCAATCAACAATCAAACAATCAACAGTGAATGAAACCTAATTTGTGCTCAATAGGAGACCCAAGCAGACAATTGAAGTAACTGCTGAACTGAGGAGACAACTTGAGAAGCAGCATGGCTCAGAGGAAAGAGCACGGGCTTTGGAGTCAGAGATCATGAGTTCAAATCCTGGCTCCGCCAGTTGTCAGCTGTGTGACTTTGGGCAAGTCACTTAACTTCTCTGTGCCTCAGTTACCTCATCTGTAAAATGGGGATTAAGACTGTGAGCCCCCTGTGGGACAACCTGATCACCTTGTAACCTCCCCAGAGCTTAAAACAGTGCTTTGCACATAGTAAGTGCTTAATAAATGAAATCATCATCAACTTAAAAATAAATGATGCAAAGGTCAGTGAGCTAATTTTGCATCACATTTAAACAGTAAATATTAGTTTTTCAAGTGCCTATTGGGTAGAGAGTACTGTACTTGGAGAAGTTCAGTAGAGTTAATAGGCAAGGTTACTACCCTCTAGCGCTTATAATTCAGCTTAGGACACAGATATTTAAATAATTTACAGATAGAAATAAGGAAAATGGATACTTAGGTGTGGGCATAAGCAATAGGGACTATACAAATGAGATACTGCATGTGGCAGTGTGGCCTAATGGAAAGACCATGGGCCCAGGGGTCAGAAGTTACCTGGGAAAGAACTGGGTTCTAATCCTGACTCTGACTCTTAACAATGACTCTGACTCTTACTAGGTGCCAGACACTCTTCTAAGTACTGGGATAGATACAAGGTATTGAGGTTGGATACAGTCTCTGTCCCATGTGGTGCTCAGAGTCTCAATCCCCATTTTACAGATGAGCTAACTGAGGCACAGAGAAGTTAAGTGGCTTGTCCAAGGTCACACAGCAGACAAGTGGCGGAGCCAGGATTGAACCTATGTTTTCTGACTCCCAAGCCTATGCTCTCTCCATTAGGCCATGCTGCTTCTTAATGATGATAGTAATTGTTAATTAATTGACAGTAGTAGGGGGAGGCAGACAATGAAATTATTTATAACAGTAGGAGTCAGCTTTGCCTCTTTAGGTACAGATCTCACAGCAGACTCCTTTCACAAGTCCTCTGGCCTGAAACTCCTCCTCCTTCATGTAGGCCGGAACACCACTCTCCCCACCCTCATAGCCTTATTAAGGTCACATTTCCTCCAAGAGGACTTTCCTAATTAAACCCCTTTTTTCCTGGCTCTCTCTGTCACTCAATCAGTCAGTCATATTTATTGAGTGCTTACTATAAGCAGAGCACGGTACTAAGCACTTGGGAGAGTACAGTATAACAGTATAACAGACACATTCCCTGCCCATAGTGAGTCTACAGTCTAGAGGGGGAGACAGACATTAATATAAATATTACTCTCGGCTTCAAAGCTCTCTATCAGCTCGCCCGCTCCTACCTCACCTCCCTTCTCTCCTTCTCCAGCCCAGCCCGCACCCTCCGCTCCTCTGCCGCCGCTAACCTCCTCACTGTACCTTATTCTTGCCTGTCCTGCCGTCGACCCCTGGCCCATATCCTCCCCCTGGCATGTAATAACCCTCCCTCCACACATCTGCCAAGCTAGCTCTCTTCCTCCTTTCAAAGCCCTACTGAGAGCTCACCTCCTCCAAGAGGCCTTCCCAGACTGAGCCCCCTTTTTCCTCTCCTCCTCATCATCCCCCCCGCCCTACCTCCTTCCCCTCCCCACAGCACCTGTATATATGTTTGTACAGATTTATTACTCTATTTCACTTGTACATATTTACCATTCTTTTTATTTTGTTAATGATGTGCATTTATCTTCAATTCTTTTTGTTCTGACGACTTGACACCTGTTCACTTGTTTTGTTTTGATGTCTGTCTCCCCCTTCTAGACTGCGAGCCTGTAGTTGGGTAGGGACCGTCTCTATATGTTGCCGACTTGTACTTCTCCAGCACTTAGTACAGTGCTCTGCACACAGTAAGCACTCAATAAATACGATTGAATGAATGACTGAATTACTGATATTTATATAAGGACTGTGGGGCTGAGGGTGGGGCGAATACCAAATGCCCAAAGGACACAGATCCAAGGGCATAAAGGATGCAGAAGAGAGACGCCTTGATGATGCCTTGATTACTGTACCAATCCCATTGCTGACCTCCCTGCCTCCTGTCTCCCCACTCCAGTCCATACTTCACTCTGCTGCCTGGCCCATTTTTCTATAAAAACTTTCAGGCCATGTTTCCCCACTCTTCAAGAACCTCCAGTGATTGACCATCCACCTTGGCATCCAACAGAAATGCCTCACCATCAGCTTTAAAGCACTCCATTACCTTGCTCCCTCTTACCTCATCTCGCTACTCTCTTACTGCAATGCAGCCTGCATATTTGCTCCTCCAGTGCTATCCTTCTCACCGTACCTCAATCTCGTCTCTCTCGCCACTGACCTCTCGCCTGTGTATTGCCTCTGGCCTGGCTCTCCCTCCTCATGTCTGACAGACAACTACTTTCCCCCATTTCAAAGCCTTTTGAAGGCACACCTCCTCCAAGAGGCCTTCCCTGACTAAGCCCCCTTTCCCTTTTCTTCCTCTCCCTTCTGCGTTGCCCTGACCTGCTCCCTGCAACCTTGCCAAGAGTGAGGAGTTTTTGCTTGATTTGTAGGTTGACAGGCAGCCACTGGAGATTTTTGAGGAGGGGAGTAACATGCTCAGAGTGTTTCTACACAAAGATAATCCGGGCAGCAGAGTGAAGTATAGACTGAAGTGGGGAGAGGCAGGAGGATGGGAGATCAGAGAGGAGTCGGATGCAGTAATCCAGTCAGGATAGGATGAGAGATTGAACCGGCAAGGTAGCGGTTTTGATGGAGAGGAAAGGGTGGATCTTGGTGATGTTGTGGAGGTGTGACCAACAAGTTTTGGTGACGGATTGGATATGTGGGGTGAACGAGAGAGTGGAGTGGAGGATGACACCAAGGTTGTGGGCTTGTGAGACGGGAAGCATGGTAGTGCCATCTACAGTGACAGAAAAGTCAACGAGAGGGCAGGGACTGGTAGAGAAGATAAGGAGTTCAGTCTTGGATGTATTGAGTTGTCCCTCTGTCTCTCATGGGGCTTACACTCTTAATTCCCATTTAACAGATGAGGTCACTGAGGCCCAGAGAAGTGAAGTGACTTGTCCAAGGTCACACACCAGACATGAGGCAGAATGCAGATTAGAACCCAGGTCCTTCTGTCTCTCAGGTCCGGACTCTATCCATTAGGCCACGAGGTTTTTTAAGGTCCATTGCTTGTCACTAATTCAAACGTAGGCCACTTTAGGCAGCATATTATGAAGACAGACATCCTATTAAAGTCTGTTTCCCCCTCTAGACTGTAAGCTCCTTGTGAGAAGGGAATGTGTTACCAACTCTGTTGTACTCTACCCAGTGCTTAGTGCAGTGCTATGCACACAGCAAGTGCTAATTGAATATCACCGATTGGTTGATTGCCTGTTCTTTCCCTTTTCCCTTTTCTACACATCCCTCAATCTCTCCAGACTTGTTTTCTTCCAGTTTGGCTCTGCTCCCTAAAGATGCCCTATGCTGGGATCTGTGCCCAGAATCTTCCAGAATGGTCATGTTAGTCAGTGGCATTGCAGGAAATGCTGGCTCCCAGTGTTCAATATTCACTGTCAGTCCTAAATCTCATAAGTTCCAAAAATACAATTCAATTATTTATGAAGGACATGGATGTAATTCCCTCTAAAATCTTTCTAAAATCACACAGGTAACTAGTGCAGATTGGAGCTAAGAGCTTTCAGGTTAGACACAGCTAAGGCATTGTAAGGATCACCCAGTTGATTCTTGACCATTTTATATATAGTACATCACCAAAGAAAAAGAGACCAATTGCACAGATAGTTGCTTTGTCTACCAAAATCTTCTGCATTTTAAAGATATTAATTGCAAGTTAGTGCCTATTACTGGTTTTCTTTGAATGAAGTTATTCATTCACTAACTTTAATCTTTCTCAACTTGTGCTGTGGAATTTAACAGATTGCTTTGTTTCCCTATACAAATTGTCATCTACATATACCTCCCATAAATCCTGAAAATAATTCATTCTTTTCCACTTGCTCTTTTTTTCTATTTTGTCACCATCTGGGATTGAATTTGTGAGACCAAAATGAGTTAAAGGATGTAAAAGTATTATTTTCTGTCACACACCCCTCTGCAGGAGATTCTTTCCATTTGGGTTCAAGAAGTAGTTTGGAATAATACCTTTTATGTTGGTGTCTACTGAGTTCACAAAAAGGATGAGTAGGTTGGCTGTTAGAGGAGTGAAGTGTTTGGGGTGGATAGTAATATCTGATCGGTGAGGTAAGGTAGGGTTGATTGATTGAGTACCTTAAAGCTAGTGGTAAAGGGTTTCTGTGTGATGAAATGAATGGGCAACCACTGGAGGTTTTTGAGGAGTGGAGAAACATGAATTTAACAGATTTTTAGAAAAATAATCTGGCAGCAGTAGTCCTCAATTATCATCTCACAATTACTGAAAAATCATCTGGTGTCTTTTCTCTGAACACTGGTCTGTGTTTACAGCTATCACATTCTTCGTTAGTTATCAATAGCCACTGGGAGGGGGTAAGGTCCCCCCAGTTGATTGATCCTACCAATCAATCAATGTGGCATTTATTGGGTCATTACCACATGCAGAGCATTTTACTAGGTGCTTGGGAGTGTACAACATAGTTCATAGACATGTTCCCTGCCCACAAGGAGCTTACACTTTAGACAGGGAGTCAGACATTGAAATAAAATTATGGACATTCATTCATTCAATCGTATTTATTAAGCACTTCCTGTGTGCAGAGCACCGTACGAAGTGCTTGACATGAACATAAGGACTGTGGTGCTGAGGGTAGGATGAATATCAAGTTATTAAAGGCAGATCTAAGTGCATAGGCAGTGCAGAAGGGAAAGATAGTAGGGAAAATGAAGGCTTAGTTGGTGAGGAGTTCCGTTTTGGACATGTTAAATTTAAAGTGTTGGTGAGGCATCCAAGTAAAGATGTCCTGATTGTAGGAGGAAATGCGAGACTGCAGAGAACGAGAGAGGTTGGGGCTGGAGTGATAGACTTTGGAATCATCCATGTAGAGATGGTAGTTGAAGCATGTGGACAACAAACAGGCAGGATAACTGCTAAATCCGGGTCAACATGGAGAAGAAAGATCCCTGCAGAAAAATGACCAACCCCACAGGCAACAGGTTTGTCACTGTGATTCAAAAGCCAAAAGAATCATTCAGTCAATCAGGGGCATTTATTGACAACTTACTATGTACAGAGCACTGTACTAAGTGCTGGGGGAGCACAACAGAACAGAGGTGGTAGACACTTTCCCTGCCCACAGCGAGCAAGAGTTGATAGACATGATCCCTGCCCAGGATGAGTTTCGTCTAGAAGGGGAGAGAGACAATAAAATAAATTACAGATATGTACATAAGTACTGAGGGGCTAGGGTAGGATGGATATCGAATGCTTAAGGGGTACACACCCAAGTTAATGGACCAGACAGAGGAGATGGCGAATAAGGTGGGGAAAAGAGGGGCTTGTCATGGCAGACCTCTTGGAGAAAATATGATTTTGGCAAGGCTTTGAAGATGAGGAAATTGGTAGTCACTTGGGTTTGAAAGGGGAGGGAGCTCCAGACCAGAGGGAGGAGGACGTTGACAAGGGATAAATAGCAACAGAGGCAAGATTGAGGGACAGTGAGTAGGTTGATTTTAGAGAAGTAAAGTGTATGGGCTAGGTTGTAGTAAACTAGGGAGGTAAGGTAGGTGGAGCTGATTAAGTGTCTTAATTACAGTGGTAAGAAGTTACTATTTAATGTGGAGGTGGAATAGCACCTATTGGAGGTTTTTGAGGAGTGGAGAGATGTGAACTGAATGGAGCTTTAGAAAAATTATCTGGGCAGCAGAGGTAATATGGACTGAAGGGGAGAGGCAGGGAGATCAGCAAGGAAGCTGACACAATATTCAAGGCAGCACGAGAAACAGCATGGCATAATGGTGAGAGCCCAGGCCTGGGAATCAGAAGGTCATGGGTTCTAATTCCGGTTCAACCATTTGTCTCCTCGGTGACCTTGGGCAAGTTACTTCACTTCTCTGGGCCTCACTTACCTCATCTTATAAAACAGGGAAATGAGTATGAGCCCCACGTAGGACAGGAACTGTGTCCAACCTTATTTGCTTGTGTCCACCCCAGCTGTTAGTACAATGTCTGGCACATAGTAAGTGCTTAACAAATACCATTATTATTATTATTATTATTATTGTTAAGGCAAGGTAAAATGAGTGACTGGATCCGTGTGGTAGTTTGTTTGGTGAGGAAGGGGTGGATTGCAGAAATGTTGTGAAGATAGAACCAATAGGACTTGGTGACAGATTGACTAGGACGTTGAATGAGAGAGATAAGATTGACATTGCGTGTACCACAATACAACGTGGTAGGAAAATGGGCAACAGCAGAATACCCAACAGCAAATACCCAAGCAACTGCCATTTTAAAAAATGGTATTTGTTAAGCTCTTACTACGTGCCAAGCACTGTTCCTAGTGCTGGGGTAGGTAAGAGGTAATCAGGTTATCCCATGGGGGTCTCACAGTCTTAATCCCCATTTTACAGATGAGGTAACTTAGGCACAGAGAACTGAAGTGCCTTGCCCAAAGTCACACAGATGATAAGTGGTAGAGCCGAATTAGAACCCATGACCTCTGAGTCCCAAGCCCAGGATCTTTCTCCTAAACCATGCTGCTTCTCATATGACTAAGTGAATGGGGCATCGGAAAGCATGGAAGCCATGCTTTAAACAAAACCTCAGACATTAGTGCATCCTAACAGGGAGTGTGCTGCTGCACATGATTCATTCATTCAGTCGTATTTATTGAGTGCTTACTATGTGCGGAGCACTGTACTAGGTGCTTGGGAAGTACAAGGGGGAGACAGATAACAAAATATGTAGATGGGTGTCAAAGTAGTCAGAACAAATAGAATTAAAGTTATATGCACAAATGGAAGACTGAGGGTGGGGGTATCAGTGGGATCACCAGGGCCTGGGAGTTCAGAAGGATCTGGCTTCTAATCCCTGCTCTGCCACTTGTCTGTTGTGGGACTTTGGGCAAATCACTTCACTTTTCTTTGCCTCAGTTACCTCATCCATAAAATGGGGATGAAGACTGTGAGCCCCATGCGGGATGTTGACTGTGTTCAATCTGGTTACTTTATATCTACCGAAGATCTTAGAACAGAACTAGGTGGCAAATAGTAAGCCCTCAAACAAATACCATAAAAAATGAAATTGGTGTGGAGATTGAGGTTACTGAGTACCAGAGAAGAAAAATGGAGAGAGAGCAGAAAGGTGAGAAAGTATTCAAAATGAGCTCGAAATGCCAAAGAGATAGATAACAGCCACTGGTAGCTGAATAGAGGTGGATGAAGTGTGATTCAAAACAAGAGGAGAGAGGAGAGGGGGCCAAAACAGAGTGAAAAGAACATCGGTAAAAGAGGATCAGGTTGACTCTTCCTCCTCTCCCTTTACCACTGCTCTTTAGTGTGTGTGTATGAGTGTGTATGTGTGTGGGGAGATGGTGAGGTCCCCTGGAGAGAGAAAAGATGAAGTGACATAGGTAATCAAGACGGGAGGCCTCTGGTGAGGCAGAAGCTGTGTAAGGGTCGAGAAAGAGGGAAGCAAAAATAAGGGAGTACCACACTGGCCTTTTCATTCACACACACTCTATGGATGAATTTCGCCATCAGTAGCATCTCCTTGGAGTATGAAGGATAGCTATCTAATCGGGAACAAGGCTGAATAGAAATAATTATCCGGTGGCTCAGTTGTCCGTTCATGAGAATACAGGAATCAGTGTCTTCCATGTCAGAAGAAGCCAGTGACAAATTGAATATGAGGATGGGCTCTGCCATTTCTGTTGATGGTTTCCTCAGGACAGAATAATGACTACACAGCCTGGGGAGCTATACTGTAAGCAGTATAGCTCCCTATACCACATCTGTTCTGTGAATTGAAGATTTCAGGCTTCAGGCTCTTATCTTGGCATTTTTTCCATGAATGTGTTAATTCTGAGCAATGGCTTTGTGAAGAACACTGTCACTAAGCACCTGTGAGAGTGCCATTGAATAAGATGCATGGTTCCTAAGAATCTGAGAAGTTCACAATCAACCAGCGGAAAATGACAACACGAGCCATTTACAAAATGCTACGGCTGTTGATAACAACAGTTCGGAAGCTAGTACAAGAGAAGACTATGCAGAAATGTTAACGGTAACTTTTGGAGAAATGCACAGTTGGAGAGTGGAGCCTCATTAGAGAAGATGGGGAGAATTATGTTCTGGTGATTTAAAGGGGGAGGAAATTCCAGGCACAGGAAAGGGGGTAAACAAGGAACTGTGGGATAGTCAAGAATGAGGCACATTGGGCGGCATGAAGAGTGTGTGAGTTGCGGTGTAAAGGGAAAGCTAATAAGAAAGCAGTAGCTGCTAATAATTGTGGTATTTATTAAGTGCTTAGTATGTGCCAAGCACTGTAGTAGGTGCTGGGGTAGATACAAGATTATCAGGCCCCACATGGGGCTCACAATCTAGGTAAGAGGGAGAACAGGTATTGAATAGCCATTTTGCAAATAAGGGAACTGAGGCATAGAGCAGTTAAGTGACTTGCCCAAAGACACACAACAGGTAAGTGGTGGAGTCAGGATTAGAACCTAGATCCCCTGAATCCCAGGCCTGTGCTCTTTCCACTAGGCCAAGCTGCTTTCCTTAAGATACTGTCTTAAAGAGAGTGTCTTGAAGTCAGTGGTCAAGGGCTTCTGATAGATGGGGAGAGGAATTCAAAATGATGGATTATAACTCTGAAAAGCTGTTTAAAAAAGTTTATATGCATAGTAAAACCATGGAGCAGCAGTATCAATGAGGCAATCCTTATCATTTTTGATAGTTGTACAGTATGGTTTAACATAGTTCTACAAAAAGTTACTGAGATACCAGGAAGCAGAGCTGGAGCATAAATTTTTCATCTTTATTTGAGATTAAAATAACATCTCCTACTGAAGCTCGGGTACCAGATTTTCTAAGATTAAGAACAAAATGTGGGCTCAGAATATTTTCCCAAAATGGGCACTAACACAAGCTGGTTCTTTAACTTCGCTTCTCAGATACCTTTTAATCATTTCAAATTTGACAGCTCTGGAATTCCATAATGAAAGCTATTTAAACTCTAGGAACCAAATGACATTATAGTGACATTATATCTGAAGAATCCATCTGAAATCAGAATTTATTTAAAGAATTCAGGATCTAAATCAATGTAATTCAAGTTATTTCTAGTCTACTAATTTTATATATATATATATGTATATATTATATATATATATGTGGCTGATATAAAATATGAAGCTGAAAATCAAGATGATGACTCTAATGTATGACGAAAGTTCACTGCTTTCTATGGCAATCTAGAATTTGAATGGGAGAAAATTTTACTTTCTCTTTAATGATTCTGAATATATTTTGTGATGTCTTCAAATACCCCCAAATAAAGGCCTATCGGTTGAATGATAATCTTAATCTTTGAAAATTTAGTGAATAATGAAGGTCAGGGGAACAAAGAATGAATAGGCTGGAAGAAACTCTATGAGGTCATTAACACTATTCCCTGATATAAATGATCCCAGACAGTTGGTATTATTCACTGTTGAGAGATCTGGGAAAGAGATTTTTATAATCTCACTTGGTAGTCTCTCAAGTATAGCATTTAACCATCAGGATGCTTTCCTATTTCAAAATTAAATGCTCCTGCTACAGTTTAAGTTCATATATTTTTGTTGATTCCAGTGGAAATGGAGAATTGATAATTATCATCTTCTTTAAAATCATCTTTAAAATCACAAAAATACAAATTGTCAACTCTATGGTATTTCCAGTGACAATGTATGGATCCTAAAGCTGGTCAATGAAAAAACAGGATAGAAAGAACATCTATTCTTTTGAAATGTGGTGTTGGAGAAGGCTTCTGCGAATATCATCGATTGCCCGAAAGACAAACAAATGGATGTTAGAGCAAATTAAACTAAAGTGATCTTTGGAAGGACAAATGACTCGACTTAGATTAATAATAATAATAATAATGGCATTTGTTAAGCGCTTCCTAAGTGCAAAGCACTGTGCTAAGATTAGCATATTTTGGGCACATAATCAGGAAGACTAATTCTCTGGAGAAGACGCTAATGCTAGAAAAAGTCCAGGGAAAATGTGGACAAGGCAGAACAGCAGCTAGATGGATAGAGACCATAACAATGATAACAGAAGAACCATTAGAAAGGTTGAGGATTATGGCAGAGGACAGGACGTTCTGTAGAAAGTATATCCATGGAGTCACTATGAATCGGAAATGATTCAACGGCACTCAGTAATTAAAATCATCTTAATAATCTATCAAATGTTAGACCATGGGCCTTAGGGCAGAATCTTCATAGTCTCAATTATTTGCAAATTTCAAGTAAAAGTGAGAGGAAGAGTCCCTGCATTATCTTAGAAATAATGACCATGAAGATTTGTCTAAATGAACCCTAAACTTCCTCTCCTCCAGATTAATTTAACCCATCTGATAATATTCTGTTTCCCAAACCTTTAATTCTTTTTGTTGCTCTCTTTCTGGATCCTCTCCAAGTTCAAATCTCACTTGGATTAGGAATCCCTAAACAGGAGCAAATTGATAAAATAGTAATTTGAAGTATGAAGTGATACATTCCAAAACAAAGTCATCCTTTATAACAGACTTGAGGTCTTTCTAAGAATGTGTTTTAATGGAAATTTTAGACATAAAGGTATTTGAGATAACCCTAACAAGACAAGGTTCAATACCTGACATTAGCCAGCAATCCAGTGCTGGATTTGCAACTAGTACTCTTTTTTGAAATTGAGTGCTTGCTGTAAGACTAAACAATTATATGATGGGTTCAAGAATGCAGAGTAGTGTTGTCCTCTGATGGGCCTCTAGATTTTAAGCTCCTTGTGGACAGGGGATATGTCTACCAATTCTGCTGTATTGTACTTTCACAAGTGCTCAGTACAGTGCTCTGCACATAGTAAGCACTCAATAAATACCACTGATTGATTGATCAGCAGAGGGGACATGACACAGGTGTGAACTGCCTAAACTGCATCTCATTGGATTACGGCCATTCCAGCTTCCCTATCTGACCTTCCTTCACTCAGTTGAAAGGGTTAATAGTAATTATAATTGTGGTATTTGCTAAGCACTTACTGTGTGCCAGGCACTGTACTAAACACCGGGGTGGATACAAGCAAATCGGATTAGACACAGTTCCGTGTCCCACCTGGGGCTCACACTTTTAATCCCCATTTTAAAAATTAGCTAACTGAGGCACAGAGAATGAAGTGGCTTGCCCAAGATCACATAGCAGACAAATGGCGGAGCTGGAATAATTTACGGCTCAGTTGTGAGCCACATTTTCTGCTGGTTCTTGACAACATGAGCCCCATCCTTTTACTGGTTCCTGCCAATAGGATTAAAACTTGATTAAAACTTTTTTAGAGATGGAGAGAATGTTTCTGAACAATCAAAATCAGTATCCTTCCCCATCCCCAGCTCCATTGTCCCTGAGACAGGGAGGCTTTGGAGCAAGACCAGATGGATTAGGGACACTGAAACTTTAATAAAACACCCCCGTTCCCAGGTAACTGTGAGATCTAGTGAGACACAGAGACAGAGAGATGGGGAGAAAGTTTCTGAAAAATCAAAATCAGGATCTTTCCCCATCCCCAGCCTCACTGCTCCAGCTACAGGAGGGGTTTAAAGCAGAGGCTGTCACTTCTTTGGCTTCTCAAAAGGCAGAGCCACAGAGGGAGATGGAGGGGAGGTGGGAGAAGGTCAGGATGGGGGGAAGCTAGAGACTCCTGCAGCCCCCCCACCCCAGCTCCTTGAGGCACAGAGCCTTGGAGGGGGGACAGAGAGGAGACAGAGAGGTGGATGGAAGGAGTAGAAGCCAGGCTCACCCCTGACAGGGGATTTATTTTTATTCATTTTTAAATAAAAAGAATGTCCACTGCTGCCTCCCCTGGCCATCATATCCACGGATGAAGGATTTAGGGCAGCAGTAAGGGCAGCTCTCTGGATAACAATAACAATAATCATCATCAATCGTATTTATTAAGCGCTTACTATGTGCAGAGCACTGTACTAAGCTCTTGGGAAGTACAAATTGGCAACATATAGAGACAGTCCCTACCTAACAGTGGGCTCACAGTCTAAAAGGGGGAGACAGAGAACAAAACCAAACATACTAACAAAATAAAATAAATAATGAATAATTATGGTATTTGTTAAGCGCTTACTATGTGGCAAGCACCGTTCTAAGTGCTGGGGTAGATACAAGGTAATCAGGTTGTCCCTCATGGGACTCATAGTCTTAATCCCCATTTTACAGATGAGGTAACTGAAGCACAGAGTCAAGTGGCTTGCCCAGGGTCCCACAGCAGACTCGTGGCGGAGCCAGGATTACAACCCATGTCTAATAATAATAATTGTGGTATTTGTGAAGTGCTTACTATGTGCCAGACACTGTTCTAAGCAGTGTCTCCCAGAGCCCTGAGGGCCACATTGCTAGGTAGGGGCAGCAGGAACAGCTGCTCTCTAAAATCAGCTGGGAAACCCCGGCTGAGGCGGCCCAGATTGGGGTGTCCCTGGCCGAAGCAGGGGTCCGCTCCAGGTTCATCCACATATGCTTCAGTTTCTGAGGAAACTGCACGTGTTCCTGCTATCATCCTAGGTTCCTTCCTCCCCAGCTTCACAGAAAGCCCCACCCCCTTCTTCTCCCCTCCCTACTTTCCAGGCGGAGAGACCTCCAAGCCCGTAGTTCAGTACTCTGCACACAGAAAGCGTTCAATAAATATGATGGAATGAATGAATGAATTCAAACTGAGACAGGTAGCCCCAGAGACATTTAAGAACAGCATTGCTCTCCTTTAGACTGTAAACTTGTTGTGGGCAGGGAAAGTGCTTACCAACTGTTATATTGTACTCTCCCAAGCGCTTCGTACAGTGCTCTGAACAAAGTGCTCAATAAATACAATTGATTGATTGATTGATTGACTGACATATCTTGAAGGATTTCACCTGAAAAATGTACCACAGACAAAAATGTGGCCACCCTGTCGTGGAACCCGTCTGCTTCTCGGGAACTTCCCTAAAATCGACAGGGTGTCAGGAGACCCAGGGGGATTGGAATGCCGGGTGGAAGATCCTATGTCAGCACGATGGAATTCACTTCCTGTCAAAAAGATTGTGGCTCGGATTTTCATTTTTGTAAATTTGCTTGGGCAGTGATTTTCATTTTTGTAAATTTGCTTGGGCAGTGACCTTGCTAGCTTCCGGCTTCCTCTCCCTCAACACCCACACCCCCCTCCCAAGTTAATCTTTGCCAGTCCGGTGTGAGGGCACTAATATCAGTCTGGTAGCCCACAGCAATACTAGTAGTCTGTGTCCAAG
This sequence comes from Tachyglossus aculeatus, assembly GCF_015852505.1. NCBI lineage: Eukaryota > Metazoa > Chordata > Mammalia > Monotremata > Tachyglossidae > Tachyglossus > Tachyglossus aculeatus. The sequence goes on along the minus strand of NC_052069.1, from coordinate 65,301,407 downwards.
ATCTGTTGATCACTGGCTTGGGAGTCAGAGGTCGTGGGTTCTATTCCCTGCTCCACCACTTGTCAGCTGTGTGACCTTGAACAAGTCACTTCACTTCTCTGTGCCTCAGTTCCCTCAGCTGTAAAATGGGAATGAAGACTGTGAGCCTCACTTGGGACAATAGAACAGCGTTTGGCACATAGTAAGAGCTTAACGAATACCAACATTATTGTTATCATTATTATTAGCCCAGTTCTCACCAATATTAGCTATATCAAATCCAAATCAGGTGATTCATTCCAAAAATGTTCTTCAAAGAATTACTTGTTCCAGGCAGCCACATCTTGAATATATTTTATATACTCTACAACTCCTCCTACATGTGATGTAATTTGGTGTTTTTTCCCCCAAGGAGACTTTAAGATTCTTGACAGAGATCATACCTTCTTCTTCTTTTGTACCCTCCCAAGCATTCCATATAGTGCTCCACACAAGTAAGGGCTCAATAAATGCTATTGATTGATTGACCTTAAACTCATAATGTCATAATGTCCTCATCATCCCTCCACCTAACTTTCCCTATCTTGTTTGAAAACCCATCATCCCTTCCATCTCTGAAGACCACAACTTCAGAGAAGCAGTGTGGCTCAGTGACAAAAGTGCGGGCTTGAGAGTCAGAGGTAGTGGGTTCTAATCCCGACTCCACCATTTGTCGGCTGTGTGACTTTGGGCAAGCCACTTAACTTCTCTGGGCCTCAGTTACCTCATCTGTAAAATGGGGATGAGGACCGTGAGCCCCATGTGGGACAACCTGATCACTTTGTATCTCCCCCAGAACTTAGAACAGTGCTTGGCACGTAGTAAGTGCTTAACAAATACCAAAATTATTATTATTATTATTATTATTATTATTATTATTATTCAGCATTTCATTGGCTACCCCTTCTCATTCAAGCCAGATAGTGTGGCCTAGTGAAAAGAGCAAGGCCCTGAGAGCCAGAAGCCCTGGGTTCTAATTCCAGCTCCACTACCTACCAGCTGTTTGACTTTGTATAAATGATTTAACTTCTCTGTGCCTCAGTTTTCTCATCTGGAAAATGGGGATTCAATATCTATTCTCCCTCTCCTCTAGACTGTGAGCCCCATGTGGGATAGGGACCATTGCCAACCTGATTAATTTATCCCAGCACTTAGTAAATTGCTTGGCACATAGTGAGCATTGAACAAATAACATAGTAATACTACTACTAATAATAAAAAGTTAAGAAAACAAAATAAAAATAAATATTAGTATTAGCGTTATTATTATTATTCACCCTCCAAATCAAGTCTCTCACTAAATCCTGCCAGTTTTTCCTCCACAGTCTCCAGGTTCTACCCTTTACTTTCTATCTAAATGGCCACCATGCTAGTCCAAACACTTGCCATATTCTGACTTGACTACTTCATCAGTTTCTCCTCTGGAGTCACTGACTCCAGTCTCTTCCTTCTCCAGAACAAATATTATTTACTGGAAGTGTTAGAGAAGTAGCATGGCTTAATGGAAAGATCACTGGGAGTCAGAGGTCATGGGTTCTAATCCCCGACCAGCCACTTGTCTGCTGTGTGACCTTGGGCAAACCACTTCACTTCCCTGTACCTCAGTTACCTCATCTGTAAAATGGGGATTAAGACTGTGAACCCCACATGGGACAACCTGATTACCTTGTATCTACTCCAGCACTTAGAACAGTGCTAAGCAGATAGTAAGCATTTAATAAATACCATAATAATAATAATTATTATTATTATTAACCTTTCTGGGTCATCTTTCTAAAATGTTGTTGTAAATTAGCTTTGAAATGTGCAGACCTCATCCTCAGAAATGAAAATTTTGAAAAAGAAATCTCCTTGCCCCTTGCAGACTCTATCTTTGAGAGAAAAGGGGACTTTGAATTCCCCAGTTTAGCTGCCCACATTAATCATAGGATAATTGCATATTCTTCATTCCATTTTTTCCTTTTTACATGTGTAAGGAAACTCAAAGGCAAATAATTTATGCCTGGTCAGCTGGAGAACAGCAAAAACTGTTTACACAATAGTAACTCCCCTTCTTTCATGGAATGAATGGATACCAACAAAGAAGCTGTTACCCATTTGAAACGCTGAATGGGAAAATGCTTTATTCAGTGCTAACTCTATCTAAGAGAATGTGGAAAGATGTGGAAACAAATTTAAGTGATTATTATTTTGATGAAAACTAATAGATTATATTCAGAATCAATACCTCAGCCACTGGTCCTGTAGAAAAATTCAAGTTCAAACAGTTAGGTCGGCTTTCTAGCCTTCCTCCTCAGAAAGTTCTTAATAGCCTTTCATGAACGGGACACTCACATGAAAGTGAAAGCAAGTTAAGTACAAATCCCTTTTCAGATCATTAACATACACTGCAGCTGAAACATAACCAAGTCAGCAGGGTCACGAATCTCAAAACGTTTGCAGCTCTTGCTCCTTCAGTTTGCCGCTTACTTGCTCCTTCATTCACCAGCCCTCCCATCCCCACAGCACATATGTATGTATCTATAATTTATTTAGTTATCTGTTTATATTAATGTCTGTCATCCTCTAGAATGTGAGCTCATTGTGGGCAGGAATGTGTCAGGTTGTTGTTATATTGTACTCTCCCAAGAGCTTAGTACAGGTCTTTGCACACAGTAAGCACTCAGTAAATATCGAATGAATGAATGAATAAAAGGCTCTTGTTCAAGACAGTGAGACTGTGCTATATGGAGAAATCCTACAATTTCACTCATCATCAAACAGAAACTCCTTACCATTGATTTTTAAGTGTTCAATTACCCTGGGCCCTCCTATCTTAACTCACTGAATTCCTACTACAACCCAGCAGGTTCACTTCACTCCTCTAACACAACCAACTCACTGTACCTCCATCTCGTCTATCTCACCACTGGCCCCTCTCCCACATCCTGCTTCTGGCCAGGAACTCCCCCTTCATATCTGACCTTCAAAGCCTTATTAAAATCACATCTCCAAGAGGCCTTCCGTGATTAAGCTCTCATTTTCCCTACTCCTTTTCCCTTCTACATCACTCTTGTCTTTGGATTTGTACCCTTTATTCACCCCTCTCTCAGCCCCACAGCACTGAAGTATATAACTTTAATTCACTTTAATTTCTGTCTTCCCCTCTAGACCGTAAGCTTCTCATGGGCAGAGAACATGTCTACAGACTCTGTTATACTGTAATAATAATCATAATAATGGTAGTAAATGTGTTATTTCTTAAGAGCTTACTATGTGCCAAGCACTATTCTAAACACTGGAGTAGATACAAGGTAATGATAATAATTCTGTTGGTATTTGTTAAGCACTTACTATGTGCCAAGCACTGTTCTAAGTGCTGGGAGAGACACAAGGCAATCAGATTGTCCCACGTGGGGCTCACAGTCTTAATCCCCACTTTCCAGATGAAGTAACTGAGGCACAGACAAGTGAAGTGACTTACCCAAAGTCTCACACCTGACAAGTGGCGGAACTGGTATTAACTGAGAAGCAGCGTGGCTCAGTGAAAAGAGCCCAGGCTTGGGAGTCAGAGGTCATGGGTCATGGGTTCTAATCCTGCTCCGCCACATGTCTGCTGTGTGACCTTGGGGGAATCACTTAACTTCTCTGTGCCTCAGTTCCTTCATCTGTAAAATGGTGATGAAGACTGTGAGCCCCACGTGAGACAACCTGATCACCTTGTATCCTCCCAGTGCTTAGAACAGTGCTTCACACACAGTGAGCACTTAACAAATGCCATTATTATTATCATTATTTTTAGAACCCAGGACCTCTGACTCCCAAGCCTGTGTTCTTTCCACTAAGCCACGTAATCAGGTTGGACATAGTCCCTGTCCCACATGGGGCTCACAGTGTTAACCCCCATTTTACAGACGAGGTAACAGAGGCACGGAGAAGTTAAGCGACTTGCCCAAAGTCACACAGCAGACATGAGGCTGAGCCAGGATTAGAACCCATATCCTCAGACTCCTAAGCCCTTGCTCTTTCCACTAGACCACACTGCTACTCTCCTAAGTGCTTAGTTGAGTGCTCTGCACACAGTAAACATACAGTAAATATGATTGATTGATTTTCAAACCATAGGCACATGAATTTCCTTGTATTCCCCTGCTTGCCTTTTCATCTGCATTGTCTAAGCTTTTGGATTTGTACCCCTTAAGCACTTGAGATTCCCGCCACCCTCAGCTCCACAGCACTTATACATATATAAGTATATATATACACATATATGCATATATAAGTATATATATATATACATTCCCTCTTCTAGACTCTGAGCCCACTGTTGGGTAGGGACTGTCTCTATATGTTGCCAACTTGTAGTTCCCAAGCGCTTAGTACAGTGCTCTGCACACAGTAAGTGCTCAATAAATACGATTGAATGAATATATCAATCAATCAATCAATGGTATTTATTGACCGTTATGTGCTGAGCACTTGGGAGAGCACAATATGACAGAATTAGCATACACATTCCCTGCCCACAATATATATCCTTATATTATACCATTTCCCCAGCTGTAATTGTTTTAACATATGTCTCCCACTCTAGACTGTAAGCTCTCTGTGGGCAGGGATTGTGTCTGCACACTCTATTGTACTGAACTTGCCCAAGTGCTTATTACAGTGCTCTGCACACAGTAGGTGCTCAATAAATACCATTGATTGATTCAAACACATCATTTTTAATATTGCCTCACATATCCACTAATAAAGAGTAGGGTATGTTTAGAAAATCAATTTTCATGCAGCAGTGATTTTGCTGACACCTTTGATGACCATTTTTTATATATAATCATTGGCAATTCTGCTACGTATTCATTTACCACCCATCAAATCTAATTTTTCTGTGACTGGATTATGTTGGGGTTACAGAATATAGTAATAACAATGACAAAAAACACTTGATATGAACACTAAAAGGTCACATAATACTCTAAGATAGCAAAGCAAGAAGAAAGGGGAAAGGGGAAATAATAAGCAATACAATTTCACACTAAATCACTAATCCTATATATGCTAAGACCTCCTCAGACCTGTCTTTAATGAGTACAGCAGTTACTCCATTTAATGAGAGCTCTTCACTACAGTAGCAGGCTTTCCAATTTCCCCAGAGGCCTTCTACAACCTGATCAGTTTTCACCTAGTTTCAGTTATTAATCCCTTTTCTTAAATAAAAAATAATCATTAGGTACAAACACCAGACTCTAGTATTTATTCAAATGAAAACTTACTTTGAGGACTGAAAAGGAGTAAATTTAAGATATTTTATAGAATAGTCTGTAAATGACTCAAAGGCTACATATTGACTTAAAAAGTATTTAGACATCTATTTGAGAACCCGTGGCTATATTTGAACAGGACAAACCTAAAAGAAGCATGAAAAAAAAATGTATGGGACCCATGTGTGTCTTAATGACATTAATGACATCTAAACTGTGAGCTTGTTAAATTACAGGGATTTGAGGCTAGTATTTCTTTGTCATAATTCAGGCTGCAAAGCATTAGCTTAAGCTGGTACAGCCAGGATATGTTTTCCATGAAAATGGCAGGATTCACAACGGACAAAATGCTTGTTAAAAATAATAATAATAATAAAATAAAAAGCCTACACCAACATTTTTTTTTAACAAGGTAACTATTTCCAACTCCCTTTTCATAAAAATAAACAGGGATCAGTGAACAGTAAATTTTACCCTAATATTATCAGATCAACTGAATGAAGGGTTTTTGTAAGCCCCTTCTATACCTCATTTCTTGCTCTGTGATTGCTTTCTCTTGCTTGACTTTATATTTGCCCAGATTCGTTCATATAATCCAATTGCCCTAGGGTGTTGGAGGCTCTATGCTGCATCTCTCACTATATGCCTGGACAATGGGAAATGCCTTAGTAGTAGTAATAGAAGTATAGAAGCAGCGTGGCTCAGTGGAAAGCGCACGGGCTTTGGAGTCAGAGGTCATGGATTCAAATCCCAGCTCCACCAACTGTCAGCTGTGTGACTTTGGGCACGTCACTTCACTTCTCTGTGCCTCAGTTACCTCATCTGTAAAAATGGGGGTTGACTGTGAGCCCTCCGTGGGACAACCTGATCACTCTGTAGCCTCCCCAGCGCTTAGAACAGTGCTTTGCACACAGTAAGTGCTTACTAAATGCCATTTTTTAGAGAAGCCGCGTGGCTCAGTGGAAAGAGCACGGTCTTTGGAGTCAGAGGTCATGGGTTCAAATCCCAGCTCTGCCAATTGTCAGCTGTGTGACTTTGGGCAAGTCACTTCACTTCTCTGTGCCTCAGTTACCTCATCTGTAAAATGGGGATTAAGACTGTGAGCCCCATGTGGGACAACCTCATCACCTTGTAACCTCTCCAGCGCTTAGAACAGTGCTTTGCACATAGTAAGTGCTTAATAAATGCTATAAAAAAGTAGTAATAGTATTTTTAAGTGCTTACTGTGTGCAGAGCACTGTACAAAGTGCTACAATAGAAGACACAGGTGGGACTTAGACATGGTCCCCCTTCCTTGTGGGGGGCCCTCATAATCTAAGAGTTTAAGTGGGGAGAGGGGATTGGAGGCAGACACATCAGGAGTGATAAAACATTAAAACACAACACAGATAAATAAACAAAATACACTAATAGTCTCGGCTGGGCTGGAGGGGTCAGTGAGGTAGCAACATTAATCCCCTGCAAAACAGGCATAAAGCACGCTGGGAACAGGAACCCTCACAGGTGAGGGGAGGAAGGTGGCAATTACTACAGTGCTTTTCTCATTGGTGGTGGGGTAGTCCAAAAGTGTGCAAGGCCAGCTTTTATCCTCACCCAGGGGCAGAGAGCATGCTGAGAAGCAGCGTGGCTCAGTGAAAAGAGCCCGGGCTTTGGAGTCAAAGGTCATGAGTTCAAATCCCGGCTCTGCCAATTGTCAGCTGTGTGACTTTGGGCAAGTCACTTCACTTCTCTGTGCCTCAGTTACCTCATCTGTAAAATGGGGATTAAGACTGAGCCCCCCCGTGGGACAACCTGATCACCTTGTAACCTCCCCAGTGCTTAGAACAGTGCTTTGCACATAGTAAGTGCTTAATAAATGCCATTATTATTATTATTATTACGCTGGGAACAGGGATCCTCGGTGACTGGAGAGGAGGAAGGTGGTGACTACCACAGTCCTTTTTTCGTTGATGATGGAGGAGTCTTCTTCTAGACTGTGAGCCCACTGTTGGGTAGGGACTGTCTCTTTATGTTGCCAGCTTGTACTTCCCAAGTGCTTAGTACAGTGCTCTGCACACAGTAAGCGCTCAATAAATACGATTGATTGATTGATTGAGTCCAAGAGCATACAGGAGCAGCTTTTATCCCTGGCCTGGTGGGTGCAGAGCATGCTGGGGGCAGATACTCTTTACTTTCCCCCACCTTCAGGACAACTACAGCATAAAGAGGCAGGGATTAACTGAAAAAAAAAACATGTAGCATGGCACCTATCAATCAAATAGAAGTTATGCTTATGTCAGGGTGTCTGGAGTGGGCTCTGGGGATGGGATTCATGGTGTGATTCATGGCTAGGAAAATATTTCCTCTATTTACATGGTGTTCTCTCCATTAGCTTGGTTTGACACCAAAAGTTATGCTTGCCCATGCAAATTCAGGTCACAAGAGGAATTTTTCACTTGAGAAATCCTTTCAAAGACTATTCCTTTAATAATAATAATAATAATAATCACATTTATTAAGCACTTACTATGTGCAAAGCACTGTTCTAAGCACTGGGGAGGTTACAAGGTGATCAGGTTGTCCCACGGGGGACTCACAGTCTTAATCCCCATTTTCATTCATTCACTCATTCTTTCAATCATATTTATTGAGCGCTTACTATGTGCAGAGCACTGTACTAAGCACTTGGGAAGTACAAGTTGGCAACAGATAGAGATGGTCCCTACCCATCAACGGGCTCACAGTCTAGAAGAAGGAAGCAGATGAGGTAACTGAGGCACAGAGAAGTTAAGTGACTTAACCCAAAGCCACACAAATGACAAGTGGCAGAGCCACGATTTGAACCCATGACTTCTGACTCCAAAGCCTGTGCTCTTTCCACTGAGCCATGCTGCTTACCAATTCAAACCATCAGTGGTATCTACACAGCTCCTATTGTGGGGAGGGCATTCTACTAAGTACTTAAAAGAATACAAAAAGAGAAAAAAAAAAAACGCAGTCCCTGCCTTCAAAGAGTTTACATTCTAAAAAAAGAAGGTAAAAGGCGCAAATTATTTACAAACAGCGGGAATTAGATGGAATTCAAGAGGTGTTGGGATGACATCCGGGTTGCAGGTTTCAGAGATGGGGAAGTTGGCAGTGTTATCAACAGAGAGGGGTGGTTGGGAGGAGAGGCAGGTTTAGGAAGACAGATAAAATGGGGATTGAATAGAGGAGGGGAAAGAGATTGAAAGCCAGATTGCATGAGACAGCAAAGTAGAGATGCAGGGCTGGAAAGTGGAAAACACTGAAAAGCAATCTGTCAGTCGGAATGCTGAGCTAGCATCAGGGTTTCCAGGGCAGACTCAGAGGCAGAGCTAAGTGGCGCATGCCTCCAAATTATTTAGCTTTGTGTGCCCAGTGCAATGCCACAACCCAGTCGCACTAGATCTGCTTCAGATTTGGGCTTTAAATGAAATCGAATAACTAGCCCTGGCCCATCCAACCAAGACCACTGTTCAGCACAATAAACCCTCATTAATTTGAGCCCATGAATCCAGAATTTGTCAACAACTGGACATGAGTCTTACCCCTTTTACACCCTTTCTCTACTTCCACTCCCACCTCCTCAGGAGATGAAATATTTGCCTTAACTAAGTGCAACATCCAAGGTTCCTTAGCTCTGCTTCCTCCCTTTCTCCTCTCCACTGCAAGGCAGACAGATTAAAAATAAATAAAAAGTTTTTGCTCCATGCTAGGTAAAGCTTCCAGTTAACCTGCAAGCCCTCTGGTTAGCAGAATGACAAGTAGGAAAATAGAGAAGGCCAGTGAGAGAAATGGAACACACCAAGCTAATTGAAGAGACAAACAAGGATGGCCACCCCGAAGGGAAGGCTAAATTCTGCCCGCACGCACACACACACAAACACACACAGACAAACACACACTCATACTCCCCAACACTGTAACTAAGCCTTTTTAAAATAGTCTTATCAGTCATTTTCACCAGTGAAGGGTGTCCCCTCAGCCTGACATTGTTAGCCAAGCCATCGGATGGGTTGTACACCAAGCAGGGCTTCTCAGCTGGCTGAAGAATGGGGCCTTAACGATGTGTGGTGTCTGGATACCAGATACTTTCCACCCTAGCCCACAGTGGAGTGCAAAAAAAGTCCCCAGCTGGTCCCAGAGCTCGACAGAGAGAAAGGAACCCCTAATGATCTGGCTCGTTAGGGCTTGAAGACCACCTACAGCTGCCCACCCTACCCAAAAGGCTTAAGGGAACCAAGTGACCGGCTTTGGTCTTTGTATGGTATTTGTTAAGTGTTTACTTATGTGCCTGGCACTGAACTAAGCACTAGGGTGGATACAAACACATCGGGTTGTACACAGTCCCTGTTCCACATGGGGTTCATAGTCTTCATCCTCATTTTACAGATGAGGTAACTGGAGCCCATAGAAGTGGAGCGACTTTCATTCATTTATTCATTCAATCTTATTTATTGAGTGCTTACTGTGTACAGAGCATTGTACTAACCGCTTGGGAAGTACAAATTGGCAACATATAGTGACAGTCCCTACCCAACAATGGGCTCACAATCTAGAAGGGGGAGACAGACAACAAAACAAAACATGTGGACAGGTGTCAAGTTGTCAGAACAAATAGAATTAAAGCTAAATGCACATCATTAACAAAATAAATAGAATAGTAAATATGTACAAGTAAAATAAATAGAGTTATAAATCTGTACAAACATATATACAGGTGCTGTGGGGAGGGGAAGGAGGTTGGGCGGGGAGATTGGGAGTAGGAGAGGAAAAAGAGGGCTCAGTCTGGGAAGGCCTCTTGAAGGAGGTGAGCTCTCAGTAGGGCTTTGAAGAGAGGAAGAGAGCTAACTTGGTGGATGTGTGGAGGTAGGGCATTCCAGGCCAGGGGAAGGATGTGGGCTGGGGGTCGACGGTGGGACAGGTGAGAACGAGGTACAGTGAGAAGGTTAGCAGCAGAGGAGCAGAGGGTGCGGGCTGGGCTGTAGAAGGAGAGAAGGGAGGTGAGGTAAGAGGGGGTGAGGAGATGGACTTGCCCAAGGTCACACAGCAAACAAGTGGCAGAGCCAGGATTAGAACCCAGGTCCTTCTGACGCCCAGGCCTGGACTCTATCCATTAGGCTGTGCTGCTTCTCTAGCTTTGCCCACAGTCCATTTCTGCAGAGGGCACAAACCCTCTCAGTTGCCCAGAGTTAGTGCTTCTGACATTGACAGGCCGAGTCCTGCATGGGGAGGGATTTCCATCTCTGCTGTCCGGGCCTCCAAATGCCCACTGGCAGGGTGTCCGTGGAGCTCCAGGCTAGACTAGAACGGGGCTGGGTTGATCCTGTTCCAAAACGCAGGTGATGTCACCCCAGGCTCCACACTAAGCTCCATCTGGCTCTGACCGAAGGAATCCAGAAATCCTGGCACTAAAATGGAAACCACGATCATGGAACAAATGTGTTCTCCTTCAATGGCAGGTAATGCACTGAAAAAAATTATGTTCACATAAAATACAAGAACAGGATAGGAAAATCATTTGCTGAAACCACATGAGTAGGCTTGGATAGAAAAATATAAGGAATCTAAATAGAACTGTTGGTGAAAAAACATACTTTTAAGCAATGTGCTTTTGAACAATTAGTTGCAGTAATAAACTCACATGCACACACATTCTGTAAATTTATGTTTGAAAGTCATTGCTAGATTCACATTTAAACAGTATTATGGCCCAGCACAATGACTGGCATTCAAGAAAAATGACTCTTTACTATGATTCTTAACAACTTTGGTTCAAAAGTTTTGCTAATGGCAGTGGGTATGTCACTACTTCCTTGGTAGGCGCTCAATAAATGCTACTGATTGAATATTCGATCGAGGATGAAGTGGAGAACTGTTGTATATGAAGGGGGAGAGGGTTACAGGCTACAGGGAGGATGTGGGAAAGGGGTCGGCAATGAGATAGATGTGATAGAGGCACAGAGAGTAGGTAGGCCTTGGGGAGCAAAGAAGGTGGGCTGCATTGAAATAGGAAATCAAGGAGGAAAGACAGGATGGAGCAAGCTAAATGATTTAAAGCCAATGGTAAATAATTTCTATTTGATCAATCAATCAATCAATCAATCAATCGTGTTTATTGAGCGCTTACTGTGTGCAGAGCACTGTACTAAGCGCTTGGGAAGTACAAGTTGGCAACATATAGAGACAGTCCCTACCCAACGGTGGGCTCGCAGTCTAGAAGGGGGAGACAGAGAACAAAACCAAACATACTAACAAAATAAAATAAATAGAATAGATATGTACAAGTAAAATAAACAAATAAATAAATAGAGTAATAAATATGTACAAACATATATACATATATACAGGTGCTGTGGGGAAGGGAAGGAGGTAAGATGGGGGGGATGGAGAGGAGACGAGGGGGAGCGGTAGATGAGCAACAACTGGAGGTTTTTGAGGAGTTGGGAAACGTGGACTGAACTATTTTTAGAAAAATGATCCAGGCAGCAGAGCAAAGTATGGACTACAGTGGGGAGAGACAGGAGGCAGGGAGTTCAGTAAGGAGACTGATACAGTAATCAAGGTGGGACAGGATAATGTTTGGATTAGTGTTGTAGTAATTTGGATTGAAGGGGAAGGGCAGATTCAAGAGATAATGTGAAAACAGATTCGACAGGATTAGGTGACAGAATCAATGTGCAGGATGAATGAGAGAGATTAGTCGAGGATTACACCAAGGTTACCGGCTTATGAGACAGGGAGGATGGAGGTGTTATCTACAATGATGGGAAAGTCAAGGGGAGGACAGAGTTTGGGCGGGAAGATGGGGAGTTCTGTTTTGCACATGTTAAATTTGAGGTGTAGGTGGCACATACGAGTAGAGATGTCCTGAAGGCAGGAGGAAATGTGAGATTGTGAGAAATGTGAAATGTGAGACCCTAACCTGCCAGTCTCACTTTCACAACATCGCCAAGATCCGCCCTTTTCTCTCCATCCAAACCACCGCCTTGTTAGTACAATCACTCTTCATATCCTGACTGGATTACTGCATCAGCATCTTTTCTGATCTCCCAACCTCCTGTCTCTCAGTCTATACTTCACTCTGCTGCCCAGATTATTTTTTTACAGAAACGCTCTGGGCATGTCACCCTGCTCCTCAAAAATCTCCAGTTGTTGTCTATCAACCTTTGTAACAAGCACAAACCTCTCACTATTGGCTTCAAAGCTCTCCATCACCTTGAGCCCTCCTACCTCACTTCCCTTCTCTCCTTCTACACTCTGGTCCTCTGTCACTAACCTCCTCTCTCTCACCTCGTTCTCACCTGCCCTGCTGTTGACCCCTGACCAATGTCCTACCTCTGACATGGAATGCCCTCCCTCCACTCATCTACCAAATTAGCACACTTCCCCCCTTCAAAGCCCTACTGAGAGCTCACCTCCTCCAGGAGGCCTTCCCAGACCGAACTCCCCTTTTCCTCTACTCCTCTTCCCCTCCCCATCGCACCGACTCCCACCCTCTGCTCTACTCCCCCATCCCCACAGGACTTGTGCACATATGCATATTTATTATTCCATTTATTTTATTAATGATGTGCGTACATCTATAAGTGTATTTATATTTATGCTATTGATGCTATTGATGCCTATCTACTTGTTTTGTTTTGTTGTCTGTTTTCCCCTTCTAGACTGTGAATCTGTGGGTAAAGATTGTCTCTGTTGCCGAATTGTACTTTCCAGGCACTTAGTACAGTGCTCTGCACACAGTAAGCACTCAATGAATACAA